>NC_139231.1:97946117-98269117 GCF_977018435.1 Lepisma saccharinum
ACTGGATATACAGTAAAACCTCGTTAATCTGGACCCCGATAAGCCGGAATTCGCTTAATCCGGACAGGTAAAAGGCAAAAGGCAAAAAAAAGAAAGATAAAGGAAAGAAAAAGAAACAAAATGAAATTTTTAAATGTGACTAGAAGTGAACAAGTGAAACTTCCCAAAAAAGGCAGTCAACCACTGATGAAATTCTGTTCCCGCAGACTCTGTACTGTACTGTATAGTGTATTTAGGCCTATGTTCTTTAAATACACCATAATAAAAGTGTTTTGTTGCTATAAACGGAGTTTTAATGCACTTTCTATTGTTCTTTTAGGTTATTTCAGTTAATCCGGACTTTCGTTAAACCGGTCAACTTATCCCCCCATTAGTCCGGATTATCGAGGTTTTACTGTGTCAGCTGAAAATATGACTTCAGTACGAAACTATTTTGATACAGTAAGTGAAGTCTGTGTTTTTTTTTGGAAACCATACACTCAATTCCTAGAAAAAAACATGATTGACTTCATGTTTTTGTTAAATTTCTTCAACCTTGCCAGTTAAGTGGACCTGTCCGAGTGAACCATCCCAAGCAAGTGATCTAGCCGCTGCTAAAAAGGGAACCAATAAATTCGGAGCAAGTGACGTCCTGGATTATTTAAACGAACCAGGACATTAGCACATACCCTCGAATGTAAGCGGGTGGAGGCGGACATGCTTCGGGGGTCCCCACTTTTTTTTCATCATTCATTCTCATCGTTCCTATCAGTCCTTTCAGATATCCCTGGTGTACTGCGAGTCACATCACGGTCGGCGACAATTCTGGCAACTAATTCCATGCCATACCCCCTCGGGTCTCAAAAACAAGCGATATAAGAGATCCTCCAGAATTAAAAATCGAGTGGAATCATATCGGATGACCTCGAAGGGTAGGGAATAGGGCCTCCCTATTCAATCCAGTGAGCAGGAAAAGTAACATCCAGATGGTTGAGGACATCCACACAAATTGAGGCGGTTGTTCGTACATAGGTACGCTGGCTTCTTCGATCCTAGGTTCCCTATGTCCAAGTGTTCAATGATGCATCACATATTTCCTGTTTCCTTTTTGCACGATTTTACTGACTCACCCTTTACACGTACGCGTGCGCGGACACACACACATGTATACATACATTAACACATACATACATAAATACATACATACATACATACATACATACATACATACATACATACAAACATATATACATACATTCATACATACATACATACATAGCCAGAGGCTTTGCAAGGGGTGGACGAGGTGGGCAACCACCCGGTACCTCGCACCTGAAAGGGCCTCGCGCTTCCAGGTTTATACGAAAAAAATACATAACAATTAGAAGTGAGAAAAATATGTGAAAGAATTATATTGTTTGCCCGGCAATAATAGTAATACTGAACACGTTACATGTTTCGCATTTGAGAAGCCACGTCTCTATAAACAAACTAAGAAAAAAATAATTTTCCGTTTTATCAATTCTCTGTCTATTATTCGTTCGTTTTATGCGCTTGGAAGCAGTGTTGGAAACCTTTGAACATAAAACGGGCCGGTTTCTGTCTCCGACGGTATGCTTGGGTTCAGCTTGACGAAATAATTTGAAACACACACACACACACACACACACACACACACACACACACACACACACACACACACACACACACACACACACACACACACACACACACACACATACACATATAGGGTTACTAAAAATTTTAATTCACGAACAATTTTACGGCAGTGTGCTATATATCATCACTCATCCCGATCTTTGCAATTTAGACAAAAGTGGCACAAGAAGCAAAGTAAAATAAAGGAAATCAATCAATCAGTCAATCATGATTTTTTCACCATACGCTTCACCAATTTGACCGTGAATTTCAGCTGCTGACACATTCCGTGCATTCAAAACCTGTATGACTGAGCGTTCTTCACATGCGGTGGGTGTTTCCATTTTCTTGAACTTTATTGCAACCCACTATGAAGGGTCTGCACTTATGTCTTCTCGAACACTGACGTCTCAAACTTGCCAATGGGTTCAACTACCCGGCGCACATGCTCACTCTTTCAATTTCAGTGCAACTGTGGCTTAAATTGGAAACTGAACTTACTTTCTGGACATGCTTTGTAATTTGTAGATATCAGAGTCACTTTTGGTGAAAGTATATTCATTTAATGATGATTATTAGGCTCTAAGATAGGAAAAGCAAGAGAATAAAAAATATGTGCTGATGGGATGAAGAAGGAAAAAATATGGTGTCATATTTTTATTTTTGTCTAATATAACCTAATTAATCTTCTTATATGTCATTCTGTTTAAGACAAAGACAAAAAATATAGAAAACTGAATCTAGTACACTCTTGCTCAAAGGTATTTATTCTCAAATTTATACCTATACCTATACAGGATGCATGCAACATATCTATGTTCTAATCTTGATGTTCTATTACAGGAAGTGGAATTGTGTGCTTACTGTGCACATCACCTATCATTGAATAACCAACATGTTCGTATGTCATTATGCATAACCCGACAGGGAAAGTGAAAAGTATAACGAGTTATCAGATTGCAAGTAGGGGTAAAATTATTGAGTAGTTGCCAAGTAATCCGTAGGATACATATTTCAATCCTACAAAGTAACCATGTCAAAGATTCTCGCCGGTTGCATAACACTTAAGGGGACATAGGCTATATTGGTAATTTCAATTACACCCAGGCGATTTTCTTGTTAGTACTGCCTGGTTGAACTACATCACACTTGACATAACACTGAGAGAATGTTGCTTTGTGGATTGCCTCCTGAAAAGTAAAGTAAAAAGAAGAAAACAAAAAGGGGAATAACAAATAACTAAAATAATCTTTGACATATTTTTTTGTTTTGTGTTGAATTTCTTTTTATCTAAGGGGCTTTCCTTCTCGTTAGTAAAGTCAAGGCTACACAGGGCTCACATGCAAAATACTGCGATACTGTACGGTCGTTGTGTGCAAATCTGTTGAAATTTGGGAAAAGTTGAATGTTAAAGAAATTCGTTGACATGGTGGACATGAAGGGGATTTCTATGCGATTCAATGGGGTGGGCTCCCACGCCAGTGGTGGACCGTTTTAATATTAAGTTGTTTTACGTCGCTTTTCTGCCATTTTAGCTAATCGCGACAATGAGAATGAGTGATGATTGTATGAAGCGACACTCACAAAGAACAATCGTCTCCAGATCGGTATTCGAACCAGGGACCCCTGGCATTATGGCGTGCTGTGGTAACCACTCCACCACGAAGGTCCACTCCTATGCCTACCTTAACTAAAATTGGTTTAGTTTGGGAATCTCACACACACCGCGTAGTGGTACAAGTACAGACTTTCACAAGTAAGTTTTGTTTTCTTTGGTAAAACAATACAGAATATTTTACAAACATACTCTTATTGCAATTGTGCGCGAGGGGTGGGAGGTGATCATAAACCCTCTTTGGCCCAGTAAAAGGAATGTCAAAGGCAGGAAAAAATCGCAAAAAGCTGGCTGACTACTAAAAAAATGTATATGTTACCCTCTCTCTCTCTCTCTGTCTTTTTTCTTTCTTGCCAAGTAATTAGAGATCGGGTTGGGATGGGTATTGGGAGAAGCGCACGTAGACCAAGGCACACTTGAAATAATTATGGAAAGTGCAACGAAAATATCTTACATTAGTGTCCGAACATTTTTTTTTGTACGTTTGCTTTTTTCTTGTGTAGTGGTTGTTATGTGTTTGTGTGTCTTGTGCAGTAGTTGTGCTGTGTAGTGTATGAGTTTGTCTTGTGTAGTAGCTGTGGTGTCTAATGTGTTTGTGTTTGTCTTGTGTAGTAGTTGTGGTGTGTTTGTATGTGGGTTTGTCTTGTGTAGTAGATGTGCTGTCTAGTGTGGTTGGGATTGTCTTGTGTAGTAGTTGTGCTGTCTAGTGTGTTTGTGTTTATCTTATGTAGTAGTTATGCTGTCTAATGTATTTCTGTTTGTCTTGTGTAGTATCGGTGATGTGTATGTATGTGTCTTGTGTTGTAGTTGTGCTGTCTAGTATGTTTGTGTAGTAGTTGTGCTGTCTAGTATGTTTGTTTTGTCTTGCGCAGTAGTTGTGCTATCTAATTTGTTTGTGTTTGTCTTGTGTAGTAGTTGTGGTGTGTAGTTTGTTTATGTTTATATTGTGTAGTAGTTGTTGTGTGTTTGTGTTTATATTGTGTTATAGTTGTGATGTGTTTGTGTGTATCTTGTGTAGTAGTTGTGCTGTCTAATGTGTTTGTGTTCGTCTTATGTAGTAATTGTGCTGTCTAATGTGTTTGTGTTTGTCTTGTGTTGTAGTTCCTCCATTCATATTGGGGGTTAGGCGTAGAGCTGACAACTCTGCACTGTAAAAGAAATGTCAAGAAACAGCAATATAAAGCCATGGATGTTCCCAAGGTAAAATATTCCGGAGGTAAAATAGTCACCCGTTCGGATCTCCGGGTGGGGACTACTTTGGGAGGTCCTTGGATTAAGGATAAGATCTACATTAGGAATAAGGATATTAAATTAGGTACCTGGAATGTTCTGAGCCTTTACCGGCCTGGGGCATTTCAGTGTACAGTTAATGAGATAGTTAAGTATAAATTAGATGTAGTAGCTGTCCAGGAAGTTAGGTGGCCAGGAGAAGGGAATTGTAAAACTAAAAATTATACTTTTTTCTATGGTGGTACTGAAAATCATAATTTTCGAACAGGATTTTTCATAAATAATAGAATTATCTCGGCTCTTAAAACAGTAGAATTATTAATGATAGGATATCATATGCAGTTTTACAGGGTAGGTGGTGTAAAATTATTTTAATAAACATACATGCACCAACGGAAGATAAAGATGATAATACTAAAGATGATTTTTATGCAGAGTTAGAACAGGTCTTTGATAAATTTTCTCAGTATGATATGAAAATTCTGTTAGGTGACTGTAATGCACAGATTGGCAAAGAAGAGACATTTAAACCCACGATTGGTAAAGAAAGTCTTCATGAATTAAGTAATGATAATGGTATAAGATTGATTACCTCAAATAATTTAATTGTGAAAAGTACCACTTTTAAACATAAAGATATCCATAAATATACCTGGTCTTCTCCAGATGGTAAAACTCATAATCAGATAGATCATATTCTAATTGATAAGAGAAGGCATACTAGTATAATTGACGTTCATACACATAGAGGTGCTGACTGTGCCAGTGACCATTATTTAGGAATTGCTAAATTAAGAGAAAGACTCTCAGTGATAAATCATAAGCAACAAAATCTAAAAGTTCTAAAATTTGATACAGGAAAGTTTACTGATGAAAGAATTAAGAAAGATTACCAAATTAAACTGTCAAATAGATTTGATGTTTTGCAGGATTTAAATGATGATGAAAATATAAATGAAACAGACGTAAATAAGAATTGGGAGCACATACGTAATGCAATACAATCAGCAGCTAAAGAAAGTATAGGATACCATAAACCGAGAAAAAGTAAGCCATGGTTTGATAATGAATGTCATAATCTAATAGAAATAAGAAATCAGGCTAGACTGAGGTGGTTAAATAACTCTGATGATACAAATCTAAACAATTATAATAGAATAAAGCGAGAAGTTAACCGCACGTTTAGAAGTAAAAAAAGAGATTACTTGAAAAGCAAAATTAACGAAATTGAAACAAACAGCAAAAATGAAAATATCAGAGATTTATATAAAGGTGTAAATGAGTTTAGAAAGGGGTGGCAACCTAAAGTAAACTTTATAAAAGATAAAGACGGTGATTTTCTAGCTGACCCAAACGATATTCTAAATAGATGGAAGGACTACTTTAATGACTTTTTAAATGTTCATGTAGGAGATAAATCAGAAGTAAATGAAGTACACACAGCAGAACCTTTAGTTCCAGAACCTAACTTGACTGAAGTTGAAGATGCTATTAAAAGGCTAAAGAATAACAAAGCACCTGGCATTGATTTAATACCAGCTGAGTTAATTAAATATGGTGGAAATTCATTAATATGTCAAATTCATAAATTAATTTGTTTAATATGGAATAAAGAAGAAATACCTCAACAGTGGAAAGAATCCATAATTGTTCCTGTGTTTAAAAAAGGTGATAAAATGAACTGCAATAATTATCGTGGAATTTCTCTACTCTCAACAACATATAAAATATTATCTAACATTCTTTTAACAAGACTAACCCCATATGCTAATGAAATTATAGGTGATTATCAATGTGGATTTAAACGTAACAGATCAATTACGGATCAGATTTTTCACATCAGACAGACACTTGAAAAAAAGTGGGAATACAATCAAAATGTCCATCAGCTATTCATTGATTTCAAAAAAGCATATGATTCGGTCAAAAGAGATAAATTATATAATATATTAGTAGAGTTTGGAATACCTAAGAAGCTTGTTAGTATGATAAAAATATGCACCAGTGAAACAGAAAGTAAAATTCGTGTGGGTATTAATATATCTGACAAATTTACAATTATGATGGGTTAAAACAAGGAGATGCATTATCTCCATTGCTCTTTAATTTTGCCTTAGAATATGCTGTAAGGAAGGTAAAAGAAACTAAAGAAGGACTAAAATTAAGTGGTGTGACTCAGTTGTTAGCATATGCAGATGATGTAGACTTACTGGGGGATGATCTGAATACAATTAAGAATAATACTAAAATATTTTTCAAAACTGCTAAAGAGATAGGTTTGGAAGTTAACAAAGAGAAAACTTAATATATGCTTACAGGCCGAAACCAAGTGTTAGGTAATAATCAAAATCTAATTATTGATAACAACTCGTTTGAACCAGTTTCCAAATTCAAATACTTAGGAGTAATATTAACAAATGAAAATTATATTAAAGAGGAAATAAAAAGTAGGCTTAATTCAGGAAATGCATGTTACTTCTCTCTTCATAAACTTTTGTCTTCTCGTTTAATATCTAAGAAACTAAAAGTTAAAATATACAAAACAGTAATTTTGCCTGTAGTATTATATGGATGTGAAACTTGGTCCCTTACATTGAAAGAGAAACATAAATTGAGAGTATTTTAAAATAAGATCCTTAGGAAAATCTTTGGACCTAAAAGGGATGAGGAGACAGGTGAGTGGAGAAGGTTACATAATTTAGAACTACATAATTTGTATTCATGTCCAGATATTATTAGAATAATTAAATCAAGAAGACTAACGCTATGTCCAACGTGGATACGGGCAGCGCGGTGCGTGCGGTGCGATGCGAGCAACGCCGCAGTCGTATCCGATCAAACCTGTAGTAAGCAATGAGCCCGTCCTACGTAGACACGTGACGCGTGCGATTCGTCCGCTCGCAACGCACGCAACGTTTGATTTTCAAACAGGTTTGTTTTGTATCGCATTTGCCGTCCGGTGGCCAGTCGTCAAGAAATATGGAAGGACTTATTGCAGAAGTGCAAAGAAGAAATGTGTTGCGGGATAAAAGAAACCCTCGTTACAAAGATCGTTTAATTGTTGATAAGGAGTGGGATTCCGTAACAGTCTTCACGTTTTAAGTATTTGAAAGTCGTGAGTGGATGAACAAAAACATCAAATTATATTCTCTGAGAAGTAATCCCAGAATACGGTTCGTACATCTTCTGTTGCTTTCGAAGCGCGGTTATTTGCCTTCGAGAGCTGTAGGTTCCTGTCCATCACATTTTCGTCCAAGATGTTTACAAGAGAATATTTTTCTATGTCAATTATAACATTATGCAGAATGCGAATTGCTTTAACGATATGAACAGCATGCTGTACACTAGTTTCAATTGGTTTCAATAGGATCCTAAATTTCGCAGAACTTATGCCGAAAGCACGGCACACTCCACTGTCATTCGAGCATGCGATAAATTGAAATATGAGGCGGCTGCATTATTTGAACTCTTCTTTTAGAATATGGTCTCATAAGATATGTTCGTAATGGAAATGCTTCGTCTCCTACAAACACAAATGGGTCTTTCTGATGGAAGTTGGACAGCTGCAAATCTTTTGGTAACGATAAGAAACCATTTTCGACATTTTGATAAAGTGCTGAGTTAGAAAATACTCGTGCATGACTTTCTTTGCCATATGCACCCACATCGATCATTAAAAATCTGTACCTTGCATCAACAACGGCCAAAATCACCAAACTGGAAGCCAGGTTCGTCGCAACTGCTCATCACAATCGCACGCAGTAACGTTGGACACTCCCGGCGTTCACGCACGTATCTGCGGTGCGGCGCTCGCATCACACCGCACGCACCACGCTGCCCGTATCCACGTTGGACATAGCGTTAGGTGGGCAGGCCATGTGGCACGAATGGGAGAGGAAAGAGGAGTTCACAGGATCCTTGTTGGGAAACCTGATGGTAAGAGACCTGTAGGAAGGCCAAGACGAAGATGGAGGGACAATGTTGAGATGGACCTAAGGAAAATCGGTAGGGATGGAAAAGAGTATATAGAACTTGCTCAAGATAGGGAAAGATGGAAGGCCTGTGTTGCTGCAGCCATGAACCTTCGGGTTTAAGAAGGCTAGGGAGTTAGTTAATTTTGGTGTGCTATATATTAGTAGAGAAGAAACACCAATTCCAGAACAGCCGCTAATTTACCCTCACTGAAAACCCTCGGCCAGTGAGTTAATTCCCATTACCCCACCGGCTTAAATGTGCCGCTGTGAGATGAATCGATGGAAATTCAGTCAATGAAAGTTGGGTCTTATCTCATACCGACTCTTACCAACCTCGAACATGAGAGTTGTTGTAGATTGGTATAGGACGAAAAATGATAGCTTGTTCCCTTTGAGGCTATTTCTAAACCTACATGTATATAAGCGTTTAATATTTTTTTGTATTTTTCTAAACTTTTATCTTACCCGTTTTTCTTGCAACTGTCTGAAAGTTGGCCCTCAACTCATACCGGCAAGGGTTTATTTCGAAAATGATAGCTTGTCACTTTTCAGGCTATTTCTAAACCTACATGTGTGTATGTATGTATGTATATAAGCGTATATTATTTTGTTTTTTTATCTCTTCTAAACCTTTTATCTCAGTTACCTGTTTCTCTTGATGCGAGTGGGATTGTGAAAATGGTGAAAATAAACAACCGTTTCCTTTCGTTCCCATTTGTAAGCCTACGGGTGTTTATATATAACCGTTTTGGAATCACTGTTTAAACTTTCTTCCTGTTATTGTACCTTACTCAGGACGAAAATTCAGGTTTTTCGGGAATGTTTGGTGGTTTGGTGTCAACTATTGCTGAAAGAATGAACTTCACTTTGGATTTGGGCAACATACATAACGAAACCTTTTCAGTTGGAGAAATAAATCCAAACGGATCAGGCTACGGTGATGTATGGACACTGAAACTTGGTCAGTCTGATGGTATCATTAAATATTTATCACCAGAGCCTGAAGATGAATTATGGTTCGACCACTTAATCGTGCAGCCAAATACATATGACTTGTGGGTTGTTCCAAATCCTGCATTGTATCCTCAATGGATGAATATCTTTTTCCCATTTCAACCACACCTATGAGCTTCTTCCATGATCTCGTTTCTCTTCGTCGTGATGGGGATGAAATCAACTATCTTGCTAGTACGCCGAGTTAGTAGGATAGAATATAACTTCTCAACGCTTTCTGGGTTTTCAATTATGTTGGGATTATCTGCTACCATGCCTCCTCCTTTATTACCAATTAGATTTAACTTTGTTATATGGGTATTCTGCTCCCTTATATTGAGTACTCTCTACCAATCATTACTCTATGGTTTCATAGCACAACCAAAGAAGTACCCTTACATCAATGGTGTGGAGGACATTCTAAGCATGGGTTTGTTCCACGGAGGCGACGCTTATGGACAAGAATTTGTAAAATCATATGAAGACACAATTTTCAAAGAGATCGTAGAAAACGACATGCTATCTTGCTATGAAGTGATTGTTTCCAAGGGTGATTTTGCACTGTTCACAAATAGTTTGTTTCCTGAAGTTTGGGCTTATCTTTATCTGTTATTTGACTTATATGGTAAACCATTATTTCACATGACGTCAGAAACTATGGTTACTTCTCCGTCTACGTTCCTTATGCAGAGGAGCTCGCCATTCACAGATTCCTTCACTCATATCATTGAACTTTGCTCTGAGGCGGGATTACCTGCAAAATGGAAGGATGACGAAGTATTGAAATCAGTTAGCCAAGCTATGGATCACATGAAATTTGCAGACAAACCACATGCCAGTGCAATTCCCCTTGCAAACCTAGCGAGTGCTTTCGCTATACTTCTAACAGGTTTACTATTAGGTACTCTAATATTTTCATTTGAGCACCTGTACAAATACATCCAGAAAAAGGGATTTTCAGTATTATTTTTTCATATCCAACCAACCATTGTAAGTAGAAATTCTAACCCCTAGATACAACAGTGTTTCCAATAGGAAGGACTCTCAGCCGGTTGTAATGTGTGTGGTAGCATTTTGAGTACAGTGATGCCTCGATTCTTTTCCTGATTGATTGATTGATTGATTGATTGAGTTAAAATTTATGGGTGCGTCGGCACTTAAGGCCATTTCGCACCCTTCTGTGTATACGGGGAAATGTCCCCTTATCTAAAATTCTGACTTAGATTTAAAAAAGGGGGTGTAGATAGCCCCTTGGGAAAAACTAAAAGTGCCAGGTTGTAAAAAGACCTGCACGAGACAAACACAACATATTAAAAAGTCAGAATAAACTAAAAACCTCCTTACAGACGGTGGAAGAGTCCAGCTCTTCGCAAAAAACTAAAAACACGTGATAAAATACTGCTGTCATCACCCAAGAAGGATGACAAACAGCCGGAAAGGTTAAAAGTCTGCCGGAGGTAAGCAAGATCGACACATTCAACGAGAATGTGTCGGATGCTTAGAATAACATTACAAGTACGACACAACGGAGGGTCCAGCCCACGATTCTTTTCCTTTTTCAGATGTTGCACCAAAATCGAAACTATGGAACCAATCACGTATTGAATCAGAGATCCTCGCTCGAATAGCAAGAGATTAAATAATCATTAACCCCTCAGTGTCATCATATATGTCGTAATTAGGCCTGGTAATTTATGGATTGATGACTAGTGCGACCAACCAAGTTTTTTTAAACATTTCTTTGTAATGACATAACGACGGTGGAATGTGAATTTACCCATGAAACGAACACGAGATATTTGTGGTAGGGTTTCACGATGGAGATTGAGAAAATGTCAGACAGCTGAGAACACGAAATCGACTACTTACAGATTTTTGACTTCAGACACATTGAATAAATTAGCAAATACTTATTACACATTACATTAAATGAAAACTATTGCCATACTTTTAAAATGAACAATATGAAAACTTTTGTTTCAATATGTACAATAATTACAATGTAATTTGATGAAATTTAGTAAATCACTGTTTCATGTTGGCATCGGACTAATCACAAAAGCCTATTACTTGCCCATGGTTTTGAGACTTAAAATTGTCGTCCAACCGTTTGATGGCGCTAGTGACATGCATATTGGCTCTCCTATATAGATTAAGGTAAATATCATTACGTACAGATTATATTCTTCAGTTGTTTACTGTTTGAATATATCAAAATTGTCATTCCATTGTTTAACATTCTAGTGACACTCTAACTTGACCACCAGTAAGCATTTGCTCAAACATAAAGTGTCACTTTGGATAGAGGCCAAGGTTGGTTTTAACCCTTGGTTTGGACTGGTTTCCACTATTAACTCACCCTTGGATCAATTCTTCCATTCCGTTGTAATTTGTTTGACGATATGTAACTAGACAATGTGAAATTTATACAAATATTTCGAACAGTCACTCTTTTATTCGGGTATTTTCTTTTAACGTAGATTTTGACCGTCATAAATTTGCACAAAATGACTGTACAGGAGGTCTCTTAATTAACTGCATTAAAGTGCTAAATTATAACTATATTATTGTTTCATGTTCATTGAATGATCTAGACCAGTGCTTCTTAACCTTCGTGAGCCCGTGGCCTTTTAAACTCTTTTTTCTAAAGTTGATGGACCAATCCGAACAATTTTTCACGTAAATACCTTTCCATTTGTTAAATTTATACGTTGACCAGTGTGTAATCTTGCAGTTAATAAAATAATTATGGCATCATAATCATAAAGCATAATACTACAAAATATATCTACTGAAAATTGCCGTTTACAATAAAATGAGAAACTCTCGCGGCCCGGTGGTTGAGAAACACTGATCTAGACGAGTACATCTTGATCATAGATTGTGTCATTAGCGTGTATTTATATTACTTGAACATTCCATTGTATATATGCGATAATGCAAAATCTCAATATGCATCATCTTTCATAAGATTACCATTAGTTTCGATAGGTTAACTATTCATGTATCTTGTGTTTAATTATTTTGTTGAATTGTGAGAATAAAGGAATGAAGAATCATAGATTATGTAATTTCTCTGGCTTTGTACAGGATAAAGGATAAAGCAAATATATGTGAACAGTTTTTGAGAAGGTACAATATAACTTGTTTCCTGTGAATATTTTGTTCATAGATTTAATATTACTTTTAAAATAATTATATTAAACTTATTAACGCTGTTCCCAAATTATGCATTTGGGAAGAGGAATACTAGCTGTTATCATCAATTGAGGAGGTCAGCATAACAGTGGTCTAAACTACATTTTTAAAAATTAGAGAAACTGCAAGTTAAAGTTAGACAATTTTGGTTTTCCTTGGAATTTGGAATTCCCAATTTTTTGGTAGTGGTGTGTGCCATGATGCTTGATTAACTTAACTACAATGATATATAGTGTTTTGTTAAGTAGTTTTAGATATATTGTAATTTTTATGAGGAACCTGCAACACCATTCCTTGGTTAGACGACTGTTACACTGACATGTGTTTGTACATGAGAAAAAATAAAAATAAATATTTGAAGAAATGTAGTGCAAAGAAACATATTTCCATCCTAATATTTTGTTTATAATTTTTAATATTATTTAAAGCGATTACATAGTACACAATGTGGTTCTATTAATAAAATGTTTAGAGTATACACTGTATCATTACGAGCAAAAGCATAACAGTTTTGCAATACTGTTCCAGTATGTTTTGTGCATGATTACACAGTACTACACATAATCAGGAATGTCAAAAATGTCTTCACTATCATCCTCCATCATATGTTCTATATTTCCATCTTCCTCAGTTCTATTTTGAGATACCAGACTATTGTAAAATCAATGCTGAGTTTTTGGAACATATTTCAAAAGGTCATGGATATCTTTAAGTCTCTTTGGGTTTATTGGTCTTGAATTGGAACATTTTGGTATTAACTGAACATGTAGTAGTTCAAGAGTGTGTTTATCCCTACTCTATTGTCCTTTAACAATATTCACATATGTACCTTGCTCTATAGCATCTGAATAATAATACTTGACACAACATTATCTTCCTCCTTTTCATTACTCGAGACATCACTTTCACCCTGAACGTCAGCCATCTTTGATGTTATTACACTGACCTCTCATTGGCAGTTTGAGGTTGGACCAATTTTGCACAAACAACACGGAATTTTGTTTGGGGATAAAAATAAGTGGCTTCTAACCAGGATATACGTGGTGAATTGGTCTAATCCACATGGTAGGAAGATAGTTCACCTCGATTGTCAACAGATGGCAGCATTATCTCATTTTGCCTGTTTTAGAGGGTTAGACCACTGTTGCACAGACTCCTCCATTTATATTTTAATCACTTTTAATAATTCAATTACATGTGATGTAGGGACAAATTAGCATTCTGTTTCCATTTTTTGAAACAATATTTGTACAATAAATTTTTACTCTAGAATTTAAATAGTGATACGTTTTATGCGCCTTTCTTAAAATTGATTCGACATATCTTGACTAGACAACACACCTTCTGCATTAAAATTTAATTCCTTTCAGAATCATTTCGAGAAATTAGTTAATGTCTAGTTCATATTGAATAAGTTAGAAATTGTTACAGAGACATACATTACATTAGTAGACATTAGCAGATGGGTGATAACAATAATATTATTATATACTTAAAATAAATTATTAAAATATCAGCAGAACTTGGAGCATCTATTACATAAGTTTGAGCTTATGCATGAAAAAAAAGTCATTTGATGGAGGTGATATGAAACAATATTATATCTTTGTATTTACAGTAAATTTAAAAATGGTCGTTTTTAACATCATAATCTAATAGTTACATCGTTCATATTAAACTCATGAACATATTAATAGCATATTGGTAATGGGATTCCGTATCAGTACTCATTGTTTAAAAACACGGCAGCACGTGTTGATTATTGAGTTTCTTGTGAACACTTTAATACTTGTAAAATATTTACACTGTGCAATAAAAATTAAGCGGAAATCAGCCTGCTGTTGTCTCGGCTCGGTGAGATTATATTTTTGATAACGACTATCTGTTTTCAATTCTATTTTCTTTGAGGGGTATAGAAACATCCCAGGCAGGGATAAAAATTATTATATTTTGCAGGAAATAACATTTTCTGTGTGGGGTAGTCCTGGCATTCCCCCTGTTAATTCGCACACTGTATATAAGTCCATGCCTATTAAAAGCTTATGTTCTTCCAACTCAAGGGTTGGTTTTATCACCCAACCCCCTCCCCAAAGATAACATCTGAACCAAACACGCCTTCCGACCAAGCAAATCTATCTATGTGTATTCTGGGAAGCTTGTCTTCTTCTTCTTCCTCGATCATTGAGAAGATTTGGGAGGGGGGTTGTTCGTGAAACACATGATTTTTCAGACTTGTTTAAAACACATTTTGATACTTGATGGTTTGTGGTTACTTTCTGGTTTTGTAACTTTGTATTTTCATTCATTCCGTGTCATTTTGTTTACTGTGCACAGAAATCTGTTCAGTGGCTGAAAATATAAAAAAAGTGAAAAAAAGTGTTCCCCTGTGCATAGCACCACGCCATGAAGGCGTATAGGGGGTGTGGGGAATATTCATTAACAAAGAAACATGTAATGATGAATAATCGTGGTCCACTTTAAAACTCCTGCTTATGTTCCTTTTACAAACATTATTAAAATTGAATATTATATGAATGAAACAGTTTTGTTCCTCACTTAATACACTGCACATAGTTGATAATGTCAATATTTTGTTGCATTCATAAAAATAAAAGTATATCGAAAAACAGAGTAGCCATGTCAGAGTAGCTACCACGTGGATAGAGTGTGGCCTGGCAACTGTGCATTAATTGAAGATTCTCGAACAACCTACATGCGAGATTTAAGATTAACCAAACTAAGAATTTTAAGAAGTTGGTCAAGCGTTTACTTTATAACTAGGAACATAGTCCTTCGTTAGATAATAATAACAGATTCCTTATTAATCATTATTCTTAGAAAATAAGTCTTCTTGGCATTATGTTTTGACCGTTTTATTTGTTTAAAACATGTTTTTTTCGGTTCTTGATTAAAGCACTGATTAAAATATGAAAAACATGTTTAAAACAATGAAAATGTTGCTTTTTTTCGAAAAAATATATTTTACCAACCCTGTTAAGTAGGCAATAGAAGGAGATTTATCCTACGTTCAAGGTACTGCTAGTTTTCGCCTTACCTGATATTCGTTACGGTATTCGTTGATGGACATTTGATCTCACAAGGGATTGCACAGATTAGACAAGCTAAAAATATGGATGAGCGACTTGAGGAGAGTAATTATTGTTGCTATTTTCCTTACAATTGCCAAAATTAAAGATTTAATAAGAAAAAGAACAGCATGGGCTAGAAATTGACTCGAAAGAGAATGTGGTTATCAAGGTGAACTCAACATCCTTTTCAATAAAATCAGGTATGTATTCTTACACGAGATTCACAGGATTCATTCATTTTTTTTAAAGAAAAAATAAAACATTCAACTAAATACGTCAAACATTTAATACACTGGTAATTATAAAGATTTTCATTATTGGCTAATCACATTTGTTGTGTAAAGATCTTATTGCTACGGATAAATTCCTAATATTAATAAACACGAATACATCTTATTTCTGTTAACTTTTTATTGAGCATCGAACAAAAAAAAATCCACAGACAACACTCAAAAACACTAACACTCCTTTCCAAACTCACAGATTATTTTCACATGACCAAACGTTCGCTCTGATTGGTTGTCACAACAGCTTCCAACAGAAAGGCAAGTTGCAAATTGAACACGGTCTAATCTCTAATGGCCAAAATCAGTCTATCAGCCAGCCCTGCAGCCACCACTTGTAGCCAAGTAGCCAGTCCGCGGCCAACTAGGGCATTCCAGTAAGAAATCCAGTTCCGTGTGATTTGGCCTTAACCTTGCAAAGCTTGATGTTACGCCCTTGGTTTTAAATCTCTAGCCGATGAGGAAATTTTGGTTTTGTGTTGGTACAGGTAGATAGATGTCAGGTCAAAGCCTCACAACTGCGTCAAAGTCTCTACCATCCGTGAGGGCCTCTTTTTTTAGTTGGAAGAGGGACGCAAGACCGTTTGTACCTTACAGTCTTGCGCAGGAGAAACAACTGCCAGGAACGGCGCATTGGCTAACTGGCGCCAATGTACACCAAACCTATCTATCAACTATGTCGATTGCATCCGTCTAAAACATGCAACGTAACGGATCATGATAAATTCTTAATCTTGATCCTGCGATTACTAAAAAAATCTATAAATCCAAGCACCACATAGTATGGGAAGAACACAGTAATTGTAACGAGTAGGCCACACCAACTTCTACAGTAACCTGTGGAATAACTATATCAATAACTAACATACGTTTACTAACCTTCAGAGTAAATGTTGTAAATGTTCTCCATCAACATCTAGACATTTGTGTATACGGTTTAACAAATTCAGGTGTACCTGTGTCAATTCCACCGGGGTAATACTGCAATTGGACGTCTTGATATTTTCCTTCAGTGCATCGATTGTGTTTTGATCACGTGACTCACGGAAGGGAAATTATTACGTAAATTTACCATGCCAATGTCCTGTACGCGAACTTATGATGGATAATGTTCTACTCAATATTCCATACTCTGGGCCTGGCTGCTTTTTCGTGGCCAACTCTGTATAACATAACAAATTACTTGACTTGTTCAAAATGCAGAAACACTCTGCTTAATAATATTATTATTTATCAGTTTATATGTGCATCAGAGTATATATTTGCAAAATGGCATTTTCTAATAAGGAGGAATTTATTAGTGATAACGCAATGACCTTTAGTCAAGGGCTCCCCCCGTGAAAACACATTTAACAGTGATTCGGAGTCCGCTTTAGCTTGTAGATCCAGTAGCGATTAGCCTAAATGAACATAAAGTGGACTTAAAACTAATTTTGTCTTAGAGTGTACTTACATTACAGATTTATAAATATATCTCATGTGATTCATGCATCTCCTTCTTACCTTAGAACTAAATTTATAACTGCAAGAATATCGTAAGCTATTTCTACAAATTTCAGAAAGATTCTGTGTGAATGCGTATGCATACTCTGATTCAGCCAGTCATATTACCCTCCATTGACTAGCCTGTTATATACCTATCTTGTTTCGATGCAATTTGTCTCACACCTTACATATATGTATATAAAAGAAAAAGTACTTTATTGCTACAATAGATGGAGATATAGTTATGGTTTTACATTTTAAAATTTGAGAACGATTATGTATACATTCAAAAGAGAGGAAAAACAAATTTTGAGAAAAAATAAAATCTATACGGTAGATATTAAGAAATTTAAGTTATTTATCTCTATCTAAGTTGAATGGAAAATTATTATTACAAACTCCAAAGTTTCGTAAGTAGTTATTCCACTTTATTATTTAAAAATGTACCGTAATACTTTAATATAATTTTGCTAATAGCTTATATCCTTATCCCTTTATAATGTATTTTTGTAGGGACTATGTTGGTAGCCGGCATGTCTCATATATTAAACAAAAAGTTAGGAATAAAATATATTTAACAAGTTGGGTTTGCTCTTCAATAATGTTGGTTGAACACTCCTTTTCTTAACATGAAATAAAATGAACCATGAACTAACGAAACACGTATTGGTCATGTTTTTCAAATATCTCAGAATGCAACTTGAAACAATATTTCAGATGCACTACCTTGAACATTAATAACAAACAAACAAGTAATATGAAAAGTTCAAAATAGATAATAACACAATTCAAACAATATGAACACATCCAGGTCATGATATTCGTACATGATAACATGATGTTTGCTTCACTGAGTGCAATTTTGTGGATCCTGCTGAAGTATTTTTAAAATGTACATACATACTAAAACACAATAGCCTTTCCCCCTTATTTGAACTTTAATGATGCATACTTTTACATCGGCCTTTTCCGGGTGTTTTCAGAGTTTTTGTTTATTTATTTTATTTATTACTTACATCTTGTTTATCATTGCGAAGTTAACGCTTTGTAGTCTTTTCTACCACATAACCATGTTTACATCGAAATTTTAATGTATGGAAATCAGAAGACAACATTTAAACCATTATATAAAAAGGGAAATATTGAAAACAAAGAAAGAAAAATATAAAATTACAAAGAAAATTACACTTTCAAATTTAATGGATAATGTTCAACTTGACGTCATCACGCAGTGCACTCTGGGAAACAATCGAGCAAACAAATTCACGTGTGTTAAGGAAAGCGAATGAGAAGTCTTCTTGCAGCGAAACATTTTTATTTTCACCACTTTACAAACTTTTCACGGTTTCTGTAGGACTTGGGAAAGTGTCAAAAGTATATATCCCTCATATGATGACGATAATCATACTTCGAATCACTTTGGCAAAGACCATACGCACAATACTTACCCGGCATGTTTTCAACGCAGGATCATGTTTGCCTGAAATATGGCAAATGAATTGTGTGGAAGTTGTTCGAAATCATCCATACGTTTAATAGGAAATACAGAAAGTATGATATCGAGTTACATTACAGCTACTATCTATAACTTAAACCTAATACATGTCTACTTGCCACATTATGTATACCCCTTATCTCTCACATTAAAAAATATTATGATTGTTTTATAGTTGCACAGCTACAGCCTGTGCTACAACAATGACTAATTATTGTTCTACATTTCAGTATTCTTATGGCCCAAAATCAAAAGCAATCCCTGAACCCATCTTGAAAATTTATCCATTGTTGCAAGATCAAGACATCATGGCGGGTTAAGTTATTTTAAAGTTTCGACAACTTTGTTGCTCTGCCTTCTAGTTCTTCATGTCTTGGTTGCAATTCTTATTTTTATCAATCCTATTCCTTTTCGCACGGCTGTCGTGTTACTTTGGTATAGGAATATTGAAACATCATTAGTTATATTTTTATTGACACATATTGCTTTAGGACTAGGTAATAGGAACAATAGGCCTAATTTAATCTGCTCCGAACATAACGAGTTTCATGTAATAAACTTTTAATTAACAGTAATTGGAATGTTTTGATTCGGTAGAATTAAAGCTCGTCACCCATCCATGTGCTTTTCTGACATAACATCGCTTGAATCCCTTTTTCATTAGATTACATTATAAACTGGTATATTGGATTTGTTTCTTAATTAAGTCTAGGAATTTTGTGAATACTTCTTCTTGGATCTCGTTCGCCTATGGTATTTATGGTCGGATTATGGTGGTGCCTTGTTCTGGATACTTTGTAGTGGCCTTTGGTAGGTTGGGGCACTGTGCTGCCACACAATGCGTGTATAAGTAGTTAGTAGAACATAAAAACATCGTTGGTTGTAAGTGTTGTGCTTTTCCATATTGGATATAAATGGCCTAGACGTGTGTTGCCTTTGTGAGCTTGATTCTTGAGGTGTTCTTTAAATGTGAGGACCTCATCACGTAGTATACCCAGGTAGGTTGTTAAAATTATCATGCAACTTATATTCATATTAAAATTTTACAATAACAAGGTATGCTTGAAAGGTGTGTGGTGTATGTTGCCTCAAAGCTGGTATATGAAAGGACATGGGAGAGAATTTTAACCTAAACCCATGTTCTCGTGATCAGTGGCGCAGGAACGTTTTTAATTAGGTGGGGGAGGTACAAAATCCAACTCACACACACAAACACCCCCCCCCCCACACACACACACACACGTCCTCCTTCGTGGCCGTGCGGTCTAAGGCATCATGCTTTGGGCGGCGGTTGCGGGACGGCATAGGTTCGATCCCGGGTTCAGTCTCCGGGAATTTTCAGCCTGTGTATAGGGCCGGTGGCAACCCACCATCGTGAGGAAATTGAGGAGCTCCGAGTGAGTGAGCGTAATCCGGTCTCGAAGTCCTACAACGGCTGGAGGTTTGTCAGGCCGACCACCCGTCCCCCTAGTCTGGCTACAGATCTCCACGCCCCCCTAGTGGCCCGCGTGGGAGGAAGGCCAGCAGTCGGTAGGTAAGCCTTGGCCCAATATTGGGCTGTAGCGCTATAGGGTTACTCACACACACACACATACTGAGAGAGAGAGAGAGAGAGAGAGAGAGAGAGAGAGAGAGAGATACTCTCCAGCTTGGTCACCGAAGGAGAGTCGATTTGAAATATTTCTCCCATCTTAGAGTTCCCTCTGAAATGTCTTCGGTGTCGTGTCGTCACTGCTTGGAAGCAAAGAGAAGATTATAAAAATATGAATTTTCCTTCTTGCAGAGAAAAAATACGCTTTCTGTAAACTTTACCAACATCCATTCATGCATTGCTTGCTGGGAAGTGGTTTTATTTGAGACCGAGTCACGCGCAGATGTCAAGATTTGATCTCATGCCCTTTCAAGAAGCAAGAGAAGGCCTGATAATTACGAAGAACGCTTTTTGCTTTAAAAGGAGGGATGAAATTCCTTCTACGAGACTTCCCACTTTCCGGGAATATTACAGGGGGAAAGGAGGTGGGGGAACAAACCAGGAAGCGTTGAAGGAATATCAGTAATAGACGAAGAAGCAAGTGGAACTGGTTTGACAAGTAGCTACAAGTCTGTAAGCAATAATTACAAGTCGCGCCAAGAGATGGCAGCACGTTTCCACAACATGGCTGAATACAATGTAATTAGCGCGAACAAAAGCGCTGCGTTGCTTCGTGTGCTTGCTGGTATTAACAACCCGTGTCTTGCCTTTCAGGGCATTAATGCAGTGTGACAAGGGTCGTGGCTGTATCTGTTGTGCATTTCTGACACGAGCTGGCGGCACCGTCGCTATTCTGTTGTGTAACTGGTGTCGTAATGCACGTGAGTTGAATCTGCAGCGTCTTAGGCGGCAGGAATTGGGGGATGCGAAGCCTGCTTAATGTCGCTTGGTAAAAGGACGTGGTTTATGATTTCGCAGGAAGCCTGCCTTAAATGTTGTTCTGGAAGACGAAGTCTGCTTTTTCCGAAATGTTGCGTCACTAGAATATTAAGCGTTCAAGTAAGAGACGGTCTATAGGACCAGTGAAGTTTTTGTCAGTGCTGAGCCGGAATGAGGGGGAGGGAAGAGATATGAACACATAGGCACTTCGTTTCCTGAAAAGATAAATAAGCATCGTTTTTCAGCTAAAATTATTACTTGGGAACAATTTCTTAGCTGAAAAAGAAAGTTAGTTTGAACATAGCAGAAGAAAATTCGACCCTGTTTTCTTAGCCGACCAAGTATTACTTGCAGTTACTTAATGGAACAGTAGCCAACTGGTTGGCCGATCGAATTTAGTACTCGGCTTTCGATATCGCTACCCAAAATCCCAGGTTCGAATCCCTGTCTGGCAATGGCTGTTACTTTCATCAATTTCATTTAATCATCACTCATTGTCACGGTTAGCCCAAGATGGCAGAAAAGCGACGTCGAGTGATAAAAAATGCAAACGGATAAAGCAACCAGGAGCAATTACTTAGCTACAAAATTCAGTCATGTGGAGTTACTGAGATGAAAATTAATTCAGGTTACGTTTCTTAGCTGAAGATGTGAATAAAGAGCAGTTACTTAACTGAAAAGAAACACAGTGCAGGTAATTAACTGAAACGTACCTCAGTTGCTTACTGACAAAGCAATTCCGCATAAGTCACTTAATTGTTTTAATAAAAAGTAAGTCAGTTGGAGTTGCTAAGTTGCAAAAGTAATTGATTTGTATTTGATTAGTTGGGAAAGAAACCCAACTGCAGGTGCTTAGCGTAAAGAGTAGTTGATTTGCTGGTAGTTGTTGGAAAGTAATTCATATGCTGTTATTTCAGTTGTAGACGCTTAGTTGGAGAAGTAAGTCCGTTGTAGCTGCTTAATTGAAAAATTAATTGATTTGCTTTTACTTATTGGAAATTAATTCATTTGCACAAACTTAGTTAAAAAAAAGTAATTCAGTTGCAGCAGCTTAGTTGAAAAAGTAATTCGTCATTTACTTAATTAAAAAACTAACTCGGTTGCAGTTTCTTAGCTAAAAAAGTAATTCAATTGCACTTACTTAGTTGAAAAAGTAATACACTTGCATTCGCTTAGTTGCAAAAGTAAGTCAGTTGAAGTTTCTTCGATGAAATAGTAATTTACTTACAAGTTACAGCATCGCTAAGTTACCGACAATTTTATTTTTTCTTTATCTGGTAAACAACTATAAAACTGTAATTTACCAATTTATGAATAATTGTTATTTGAACATGCGAATTAAACAAACTCTATGCTACAAGAGGGCCTCCTTTGACGTAGTGGTAGCGTCGTCGACTTGTAATCAAGGGGTCCCGGGTTCGATACCCGGTGGAGGCATATGGCACAGTGGTTCGGATCCGACTTTAAACCCTAGGTCCGGTCCCGATTAGCCCTACTGTGCATATAGTGGACTTAAAATACCAACTCAAACCAAACTGTAAGCTACAAGAGCTTTTATTGAGGCAAAATCCTATTTATTTAGGGGGACATAGATCGAGTACTAAACAGCTGATTCTTGAGTCAAAAGCCAAAACCATCTCACAGTAAAAGTAACCATGCAAATGGTTGTACAGTAGCGATTCCATTGAAAGTAAATGAGGCCATTACAACCCATAAGTGTCCGTGACTGTACGACTGCTGTCAAAAATGATTGCGGGATATCAGCATAGCATTATCCTGATTCACACTGCCCTCTTGTAATGAGACTCATATCCTTGGTCTTATGCAATTCCGTTCAACTTGGCTGTACGTTGGGTTGCTTGTACATCAGGCCGAATATGGTAGATCCTCTTTTTCCCTATTTATTACCAGTGTAGTGATCACGTCTATCCTCTTCTTTAGTTTTGTATCCACACGTTTTAGCAGTTGTAATTATTTATGTTAGAGTTTGAGTTGCTGTTTTAAGTCCACTTTATGCACAGTAAGGCTAATTGGGACTGGACCTACAGTTTAAAGTGGGATCCAAACCACTTGTGCCTCCACCGGGTATCGAACCCGGGACCCCTTGATTACAAGGCAATGACGCTACCACTGCGCCATGGGGGAGGCCCCTATTTATGTTAGAAAATAATAGTAATAACGAAAATGTTAATTTAACGTATATAATAATTTATTAATTTTGTCTCATAAATCGACTTGCTGAGCGTTCATATATTTTAGCGATACCCGGTGGAGGCACATAGTGGTTCTGATCCCACTTTAAACTGTAAGTCCAGTTCCGATTAGCCTTACTGTGCATAAAGTGGACTTAAAACACCAAATCAATGAATCATGTATTTTACTACCTCTTTCGTCCAATATTATTAAGACGTATTATATGATATTATGTGGTGTATATAATAACTAGATAATTTTATCACATATAACAGATGTTGTAAATGTTTGATTGGTGAAGCGAGACTTGACTAATACAGAGATTCAACCCCATAACTGTTGGATTTAAGTTAATAAACATTTCATTTTAACCAAAGGTTAGTTTTAACCCTCCCCATTAATCTCAGGCACATCAATCGTGTCAATTAAAGTGCATTCCGAAGCACTAAACAATGTACTTCCACTGCGGATCGAGCCGGAGACCTCTTAATTACAAGGTGACTGCGGTACCACTACACCATCTGGATGGATAATGAATACATAAAACAAACCTTTATATGGACGTGCACGGAATAAAATCATGAATAAAAATAATTATCAAAAAGTAACCATACGAGGATATTAATGAATCTGATTTTAATAACAAAGGCAAAAAAAAACTTTACACCACTTCTTGTGTCGATACTGTTAGCGTAAGTATCGTCGGGCTAAGGCCGGGGAAATTAATAAATTTATCCTTCACATGCATTCTTTGTTTCAATGAACTTCATAGGAACCCCCCCCCCCCCACACACACACACATACACGCTGTTTATTCGCAGACTACCATTTCACGGAGAGAGTAACCTTCGTTGAAACAGTGTTTCAACTTATCATCCACTGGCAGTAGCTATCAAAGGAATGTGTATTCACACTCATCTCGGCAATGCTGAAAAACGACTTTGATCTCTTGCTTCCAATAGGCCTTTCACGGATTAAATATCCCATATAAAGGCAACTTCCATTAACAAGTATTAATAGGCAGGGTTTCCCCTATTCAGAGCTGTTTTTTCGGTGCCGAAGCAAAAGTTCTAAACCAGTCCGTGCCCATTTCCAGTGCTTTTCGCAGTAATGTACACTGCTCTTAGAGTAATGAAGGACTTCGGTCGAAGAAGAAGTTACGACAAGCGCTCCCCCTGGATGCATGAAAGGAGTTGGTACTGTTTAGTTTGACTGAGCATATTTAGGATTGTTCTGATTCAGACTCTGGTCTTTTCAAACATCTCTCCTTCTCCAGTGTTGCTAATTATAAGTAGGGACACAATTTTATGTAATTTCGTATTTCTTTTAAATTTCATGTAGCCATATTTTTTTTATAATTTAAGTCATATTATATATGTTCCGTTTAAACATAGTTTTACACATTCTGTGCAATTTGCACCATTCCTCTAGTCTTCAAAGGGTTATATTTGGGGACAAATATTAAAAATATAATTCTAACAAAATTATACACATATTATTTTAATTGTGTCAGAGTCGTCACTTACTGTCGCTTAATCTTGTTTTGATCCATAACAAAAATAAAATACTGCAAAAATTAATATTCCCTCTCTTCATTGTTCTTTACTACTGGAATGCTTTTCAAATTATTCCTTTTAATTCAGAAACAATGGCTGTAGATCAGCAGTCATTATTTTCTAAAATATGACATTTCAAACTAAAATATATATTGGTAAAGTAATTTAGAATTTGAATTTGAATTTGAATTTAAAATTTTGGGAGCGGCAGCACTTAGGCTAATTTGCTCCCGTCACATTATACGGGGTCCAGCCCCTTACCATTACAAATTACAACTCAAACGTTGCATAACTAAAAACTTTAAAACCTTAAAATGTTCTGACTTCTGTTAAAAGCTGAAGCTGTAAACGCGCACTCAGCACACACAAGGACATAAAACAGGACAACACACACAAAATTTTACTGGCCATAGCGCCAGTCACCAGAGCCTCGTTAGTATCTTGTCCAGGGTGCACTACGTGGAAGTGAGGTTGACTTTTGGGCGCCTACGTGGAAGGTACCCCTTACACCCCAGTAATTTAGAAGTAATTACTTTTCTCTGTCAAGGAACTTAAGAGATAGCACAAAGATGAAGGAAATGGCCGAAGACTAGAATACGTATAAAAAAAATAACAAAAACTCACAATTTTTTCATAATTTCCAGTGGTTTTTCTAGATATTATTATTATTATTAATATTTTTTACCTGTTTTGGTTACATAAATATCTCAGCTTAGATATACTGAACGTTCATACACTTATATATTTAGAACTTGGAATTTGTGTGCAAACTTAATGCCACTCACAATCAGTACCTTTAACCTGCGGTAGTAAAGTCGTACACCAAACTTCCTCTCGTATCGGAAAGCTACTAATATAATACCAAATTCTGAAGCATTACATCTGTTTATAATTCCTTGTTCTACAGCATTTGTATGGCTTGCATTTGCTGTTGTCTAGATAAATGTATTACCTAACCCTGTTCTATCATAAAAAGCAATGAAAAATCTATAGGCTCGTATCTATAGGTTACATTGCAAGACATACTCCAAATTCTACCACAGTAATGCTCTCAAATCACCCAGTGAGTTTATATGCAATGTTTGCTGAACGTTTGTGTCTGATTTTTGCAGTTTCGAAAATATATATTACAAAATTGATCACCCTGTATATTCACGGTGAGCCTAAAAGAAGTATACAGATTAAACGCTTTGTAAATCGAAAATTGTTTGTTTATCAAATAACATTTAGTACTGTTTTATAGGGAAAGTCTTCAAGTTTATGACCTCCACTTTTCGTTTGTTTTCGTGAGGTCAGCATCACGTGATCGTCCTGGACGTCATTCGTGCAATATGGCCCCTAGCAAGGTAGAAAATGATGTATTTGTGCTTGAATACAATATCTGTCATGTTACAAAAAGGTCACGCATAGCCATGTAAACTTCAAGGCATACTCTTCCAGCCATCTTATTAAAACTCTTGTTTCTCTAAAACTCTGAAACTTTTAGGCTCACCCTGTATATTTTATCTTCATCCTGTATATTGACACCATGAAGTAGTATAGAATAGTTCGCTCACATTATCAGACTGTGGTGCCCAAATAATTGCCGTCTCCCTCGCCCCACACATTTTGGTCCTGGTGTCCCAACAAGTCCTGCAGAGCTATTACAACTCGTAAATTACACAGAGGATATGCGCTTGGAATTTCATTGGTTTAATTTCGCGAATAAATCCGGGAGAGTGCATTTCGTTGCTTGGTATCTTTCATCCACGCCGAACTGCGAGAAAGATTGATAAACTTAATCTGGAAATTGATCGCTCGGGATGAAGATTAGCGTCATTCGATGCTGGCGATTTAGCTCGCTGGCCAATGTGGGAGCGATGTGATAGGCGAAAGAATTATGCCGCTTTTGCCGATTTTCGATATTCACGCCGAACGCCAAATTATCGGTCTTGTAGGCGAATAATTTGTGAGGGGCATATCGGAAGCTTATTACCACACGTAACTTCAGGTTATTTTAGGCTGGCCATTCAATGACGTTCCCAGGGTTTTCGAAAATGAGGAGGTTATGTTTTCATTTGTCAGTGGTTACTCCTATACTTTACATGATTACCACGATTTGGTGTCTTTTTTGTAAAGAATGTTAGCTTTATAGGCTCCTTCAACAGCTCTTTGGCACATCACTGTGATGAGTGTTAGATATGACTAACACAATGAATGTTAAAAGACAAAACTTAATTTATTAGCAGTTCTGATTTTTCAACTATTTTAATTATATATGAACAACATTATTTTATAGTGGTCTAGTAGTTAGGGCGTCTGACTGTCACACGGAAGACCCGTGTTCCTATTTATTAGCAATGACGTTACTCAGATTATTTACATCTTGCATTTAACAAGCAATTTACAATACCCTGGAAGGCTTGTCTCAGTTACTCAACAGATCTGTATTACAGTTTTTTTTCTATTATTTTCCTGTAAATTTAAAAAATGACCAGTTTACTTCAAGAGCGGAACTATGTTAAAATCATTGTGCATATTCCATTCACATCTTCCTACTTCTGTTGTGATAAAAGTTCTGTAACTCCTACACTTTCGTACATTCTGATTATTTGTAAAGCCTGATATCTAACATTCTTTTGGAAACACAGAGTAAATTAACAGGCCTGCGCACTTTAGATTTTCGTGAAGATAAATTATGTTTTTTTAAGGAAGAAAATTGTGTCTGCTGTTAGCTTTAGAGTCCTAAGAAGACTAACGACATCTATGGAGCTAATGAGAAACAAACGATGAACAAGGGAGGTATTTAATTCGTGGAATTGTTTCGAGGGAATATTTATGCTACTTTTATTACAAGCCGTATTTGCATATTTACATCTCGTCATTTTCCTCATTTTACATTTAATCACCCGTTGCTATAAAACGAGAGGGAAAGTTAATTTTTCCTTCATCTCTTAGAGTGGTGCCATCTGTTTGCGGATTTTGTGAAGATTTTACTGGCAACGAACAGAGACGTTGCGTTTTTGTCGTTAAGGATCATTTTCTTGAAGATAAGACTGAAAGTTAACATTAAGTATTATGTCACTATAAAAAAGTGTTACCACGCTGATGATGGTTAAAAAATATTCTCAGATGCCTTAATAATTTCTCGGCGTGATAGCTACTGTCTCTCAAGATGAAAAACAAAGAGTTTTCCAGTTTTCATTTTAAGCCCACTTTATGCACGAATTCTAAAGTGCCGTACCATTATGTGCCTCAAACATGGTATCAAACCCGGGACCATATGTTTCAATGTAACGACATTTCTACCATGCCATTGGGTAAACTAAAAAAAACAAAACAAGATAGTTCTTGTTATTCGCGATATATTTTCGTTGACTTATGAACCACAATAACCGAGTTTGTATTGTAACAGTCATTTGAATCTTACCATACAAGAATAGCTAACCAGAAATAACACAAAGAATGTTGTACAGGAAAAGCATCAAAGTTTATAGAAATAGCTCAACAACTGCCATTACCCTTTTATTTTCTACGTTGTTCTTTGAACCTGAAGTTTACCAATGTAAAAGATGCTGCCATCTGTCCGGAGAAGGTACAACTAATATCACTACAGTGAGTAAATAAGTCCTCGAAAATAAGAACAAAGTGTCTCTCAAACATCTCTGGGCGTCCTGAAAAGGGTTGGTGTATAACCACATCTGGAAAATGAATGTAGACTTAAAAATATATAATGTCATTTCCATCATAGTAATTTATGTCAATTGTTATAAGGGTGTTGCAAGAATATGATATCACCAAACTAAAGGAGTGGTTTTTTGAAAGGGCAACACAATTATGTGCTGACTTCCATGCCGCTGGGTAAAATTATATTTGTCTGATCACTTCAGTCAATTATTTCAAAATAATATTTAGCGCTTAAAATAAGGGTATTTATCTTTGTTCTGTTTCGCTCGGTGGGACTTCTTTACAGTAATTTTGCAGCAAGACGTTAGTAAACGGTCTCAATAACTTAGCGCTTTAATCTAGACTCCATAGGCTAGTGTCTCGGCTTGGCCTAGATGTTCTTTTGGGATTGTCTCTTAATCAACTCCATCTAATCACTATTTATTCTTATCCTCGAAATTAGCTACAAATAACCGAAAACGGATGTAAAATTTATCTATGGCACCCCGACAATGACAAGTATAGTCCCCAAGGTTCGGTTCGACCGATTTCACTTAATGCAACACAAAGTCAGTCGTCGGATGTGTCATATAGTTGGATAAATTTTAGCTTAGAAAATCTACATTTGTTGCTGGTATAGTGGCCAAAATATTGTCCCTATCTCCTTTAAATGCTACATTATCTGTTAAGAAATTATAGTTGAAGTTATGCTCTAAAATGACTGAGATTTTCATTTGTTTGTCTTTGAGAATGAAGCCTTGAGTAATATTTGTATAAGAAAACTTCGAAGTTATATCAAGGAAAAAATGGGACTCTGTTCGAAAACTTGAAAGGATTTTACAGTATTTGTTCATTAACACGTCGAAACCAGACCCGGATATATATGTGTGTGTGCATTGTATATAAGAGGAAGAGGGGTTAAGGACATCGTGGGGCCTCCTACACGTTATGTGAGGTGGTAGTTATATATTTTTGCAACAATTCAAAGAGTTTTTCATTTTGTGATATTTTTCAAAGCAATTTTCACATAGTGGAGACTCTTTTCCAGATTGAGGTTTGAACTCTAGGCTCCTAAACACCCTCTAATTCTGGAAAGCACGAAACCAATCTCGACAGCATCTACGTAGTAGTTGTACAAAATTCATCTCAAAATCTTTAAGTGTGAGTCAGTGATTGTTATAGTTCAAATATTTGTGAACTTTCCCTTACTCCTTCCCCTTCGTCGTCGCCTTCTAATCAAGGGGTTCCGGGCTCAATACCCAGTGGAGGCATACCAGTGACTTTAGATCCTTACACACTGAAAGTGTACTAACTAGAGTGCTGTATCGACGGTTTTTCTCTCGAGCGCCAAATCGCTCGCTAGATAGCGTACGGAATCGGAAACGTCTTCGCTCGAGCCAACACCGCTCGCTTAGACAAAACGAGCGGTATACGCTCGAACCACAGTAGTTCACGTATAACTGTAAGTTGTCTGTTGTAATGGGCCCTCAATTATGGATCGTGAGATGAAAAACGCAGTAAAATTTAAACTTAAGTAAACATAGTAAATGTAAAATGTAAGTTTAAAATCTAAAATGAATAGATGATTATGGGCTGAAACTACTAGTGCGGATTTTTACACATATATTTCTACGATTAATGTCACATTGAAATAATATTTGATTTTATACACGAGGGAGACTCTACTGAGTATGATCGAGCGGAAATGGTCACATGCAGTACTCTAGTACTAACATTTCGACAACAGGTGACGTTACAATCTATGAGTCAGTAGCGCGAAAATCTTAATTGTGTCGAAGCAATCGTTGTAGAAGCTCGAAAGCTTTAACCTTGCTCTGTGGACATTTGTAATTGCAATATTCACGGGCAAAGTCTCTATTTGGCAGGATCGAAGCCCTATGATCGCACGCTCTCCACTCCTGGAACACCATCTCGCCGCTTTCAATATCTCAGCATCCTCCCTCTGGAAACCAGCCTCTATCCTATCTCCACAACTTCTGATTCACTCTCACTCCTGGAAATCCTCGCCCTCTCAAGGGTTCCTGATGGCTTTCCGATAGACCATCAAAAAGTGTCTCGAAGTGGGGAGGATAGATGCGATATTCTCCCTCCCCCATCCTCCCTCGTCCTCCAACTCTTTCCCTCTCTCTCTGTGTCGTCCATCTTCTCAAGTACTTACGCTCCCAGCATCCCTGGCGACTAAACACTCGGGAGACGGCAGGTGCGTTCCTCAAACAGAATGCTTAAAGCGCGAGGGAAGAAAATGTAACGTTACGTGGAAGGAAGGAAACATTGTCGCGGCTTCACCTCTGCTTCTTATCCTGGTGTTTGTTTCCAGGAATGCTTTCGATCTTAGCCAAACAGTACCGATAAGGTAGTCGAAATTATGAGGAAAGTCACTCGATCTTCGCTGATAAGGCTTTAAGGAACTAATAAGGGAATTTATTTATTTACTCAGAGTTTCAGATACAATCTTATTTGGCCATTTTACACTGAAACAACATAAAGTCGAAACAAAAGATAACAAAAGATAAAAACAATAACAAGATAGGATGGATTTACATGTTCTTGGTCAGGAATGTACAAAAATTTCTTTCTGGAAGGAAAATATCTACATCCAGGGGAAGTTTGTTGTAGATTTCTGGCAGCCTGTAAAACAAGGAGCGTTGTAGAAGGGATAGCCTAGTGGTTGGGTTGTGGAAGAGTTGCAGGTTGCGCGTTTGATTTTGAGGTACCCTAAGTGTAAATTCACTGATTAGGAGATCAGTTCTGATTTTGCCATTTATTATCTTGTATAAAAATTGTATGTCAGCTAGATCACGACGAAAGGATGAAGAGTGAATATTCAGAGCAGCCATGGTGTCTGATTGAATAAAGTATTCTTTCAACTTTTCTTCTCTTGTGTCGAACAAGAAAATAATTTTGCGCAAGAAATTCACTTACAAATACCATTGTTATTTCTTTGTTTGTACAAGATTTGTGCACTGTCTCATTGCCTTTTCCAATGTTTATTGCTGTAAATCGCCGTGGGGGAAGTTGCCTCCCACTTTTTGCCCACACACTATGACCTCTTGATGTTAAGTCTATGTAATGTCTATCAAAAGAAAGTAAACAGTCCTTGCCACCACAGTTTTGGCACCCAATAGGCGCTACTGATTATTATTATTATAGGTCTGTAAACTACATAGAAAGTTAAGAAGTGAACTAGTAACATTTCCAGAACAGTCACAATAAGATGTTTAACTTTAATTGTATTAAGTTGAACATATTTGAGACTTTCCTGTAGACGAAAAATGAAAATATATTCTCTATATTTCGACCAGGTCAGTTCCAAATAGGTTCCCAAGAGTTCGAAAGTTGCTGACGTCTCTCTCGAACGAGGTATCGATGTGCAATGAAGAACGCGGACTGCAGAGAAAACAGAGCACCCAACTGGCCCACCATATACAATACAAACTCAAAACTTTCTGTCGTGTACTCTCAATCTCTGTCCGAGAGAGTAATGTTAGCCCTTCGGAGCTCAGGAAATATTCCACAACTGAACTGATCGTCATACTCACTATTTCAGAATATCTTTCCCATTGTGATGAAATATAATTTGACCCAGTACATTCGTTATATCAAATGATTGCAATTTCAAGACAATTTGAAAAATTGCAGCTATTTTCAAAGAAGAAATTAAGTACTTGAAATATTGTGATTATCGCTGTTATACTAATGTGTGTGTGTGTATATAAATTGTATCGAGCACTGCTTATTTTACGTCACTTTTCTGCCATTTTTGGCTAATTACTAGTATAACGATGATGATGAACAGTGAGCTGATTGAATTAATGAACGCATACTCACAAATGAACTCACATGCCAAGGCCTGCGCTCGTATTTACAAAACCGATGTGGGAATCGCAATGGGCTTGGTTAATTGCAACAACTAATAGTAGCTCATTTTTACGTGGACCAAGTTCTGGCACCATCTATGTTACAAAAATGGAATATTAATAATAACACCAACCCTAACAAAATAAATCCAACAAAATATTATTATTAACAAGATCAAAAGTAACACGCCTAACATAAAAATATATAAGATTAACTTTACCATCAAACGTAACACGCGACTTACCCGGCATCTAAAATTCAAACACAGAAATTTTGCCTAGTGTAACGGATGGATTTTACAACCACTCTTTACAACGGACAAATTTATAAAATGCATTTACCTTTATTGAATATTTGAGCTCAATGGGTATTGAATTGGTGCTAGTCTGAACAATACTGGAAGTCTACTTTTATTCTTAGCATATCAGAATGCAACACTAAAACATACAGTCTCTGTCTCTTTGCGAACCAGCAGCATGAAAAAGGAACAAGTCCAATTCATTGCCCAAAGGGCAAGGTTGGAATAAGGAGAAGTGGTTAACCCATACATTGGAACTAATTTAAAAGTAGTATACAACTTCAAGGTTCTCTGAAAACAGGGAAGACAGTGAACTTGTGATTTACCAAATACGTATGAATAATTGCTCTAGCACTAAATATGGGAATCTGATGATTACCCATCATGAGCAAGTTGAGGAAATGGATTTAGGTATAAAGAGCATAGGAAGGACTTTGAGAGGTCACTGGTGAACAAAGGGACAGGAAGACACCTTGCTATAACCCCCCACCCCAAATATGGAACATGATCCCAGTCTAGGGAAACTGTTGCTTGACGTAGGACTGCACCAGTTATACGTCTAGGAAAGGTAATGGACATCTTCTTCACTAACTTAGACTAAATCTTGGATAGTCTCCAGAGAAATCTTATACTTAGCTAGTTTACGGAAGAACTTTGAAATATTATGTGTATACGTTATGGTGAATAAATTGTAAGAAATATGAAAGTGTCTTGTATTTTCATATGTCTAAAAAACTGAGCTACGTACCACATATAACGTCTCTATCCTTCCAAGACCGTTACTCTAGTGCACTTCAGTATCTTAGTATGAAAGTAATGTTAGCTCTTCGAAGGTCAGAAAATATTTAACAACTCATATTTTTAGTGGAGTTTTCATTTCAAGATATGTGCCCATAGTTGCGATTTCCGTGTGGGTTTTGTAAATATGCTGATGAGTCTAGGGCTCTGAACCTTCGGTATCTAGATCGTGAGTGCGTACGTATCTCAACGCTTTCCGCAACTCGAGTATACTTTTCCTTCCGCATACAGACGTCATCTCTTATCGCCAGCTGAACTTAAAATGTTATGAACTTACAGCCATCAGGTGCATAAACCAAATTGCCGCCTGTGCTGTACCGTGTGGATAAAGATTCGGAAGATTTGTACCATCCGAAGGAAGCCAGATTAATTTAGAACTTTGGGCTCAGGTGGGCACCACATCCGCTGATGGTTTCCGAAGATACTTCTTGGTTCAGTTCTTTCGCTTGCGGAGCATCATGGGAAAAGAAACGGGACAGAGCACGGCAACTTTGAAGTAAGTTGAGGAGAGTAGGACTATCTTCTTTTTTCCAGTTCCGTAAGTGGATGAAAGAAAGGAATGAGCGAATTCGGTAAAGCAAGAAGGCAGCTTCATACGTAGAACCGATACTAAATTCTTGTCCTCTGTTTAAAGTGTTCTGTGCCAACCGTTCTTCAGTCGGAGCATGTTTAAAGTCGGCCACATAGGCTTGCGTAAGGCATGAACGTGATACTGTGCTTGTCCTGTCGCCTATTTTATCAGTTGAACGGTCATGCTAGCAATTTTAGCGATCAAGTGCTTTCAGATTCTAGGTTCGAGTCCTATTCTAGGCATGGATGTTATTCTGAGTGTCCCCATATCAATTTTACTTATTGATCCTCATCGTCATGGTTAGCCGAGTGTGGCAGAAAAGCGAATAAAAATAAAACATAGGTGTAGTACATTTAGCTCAAAAAATGAGCTCAAGTAATTGTAAAGTAATTCCATTAAACGCTGTCTTAAAGCAAAAATATTTGAAGAAAATACGTAGTAGTGCAAAGTATACCACTCTACAAGTTGTACATCCAACATTGTAGAATATCCAATATGGCCCCCATGCATTGCTATGTGCAACATGAGTTATCATTTTGGCTTACATCGTTCTTGAAGAATTTAATTGAATTGTTGTTTTAATCCCACTTTATGTACAGATAGGGTAATCGGGAATGGATCTACAGTTCAAAGTTGTTACGTCCTTGCACATTTTGTAACTTTTCATTATGATTGTGAATGTACATGTTAAAAGAAGAAAGACGTAGTATAATCTTGATTGATTGATAATATTTATAAAATTACATGTTGTGTAACTCCGTTTGTGACGTAAACGTGAACGCACCAATCAGGGTGTTTATGATCTAATATACTAATATACTAATGAAGTCAGTTCGTTTACCGCAACATGCATAATGCTATGATGTAAATATACACCCGCCAATCAAAGATTACCAATGTTAATGAACTAACAAGATTGTGTATATATTATGGCCGAACGTTTAAATTTGTAATTTTTCCAAAATGTAAGAAGTTTATCAACGTTAAAGAAATAATTGTTAATTCAAATGAATATGTAAAATTTCTTTGTAAATTACTCAAAGCAAAACTATGTATATTATAAATATCTATCTGTTATAATTCAGAATATTGTATCAGAAAATTACCTAAAGGCCGGAGCAACAAGGAGTGCTTCACTTGTTTCTTTCCTTGCTCGTGACGTATCGTGGGAACCAATCTTCAAAGCTCACACATGAGAAGTGTGTAATACTGTGCTTAAACGAAGATTCATGAATGAAAAAGTTCGTTCTGTGTTCATTGTTCGTAACGAACATTGTAATCGAAGCTGAAATATGACAAATTTTCCTTTGCATGATTAATTTGCTTGGTATTTTATACTGAAAATTGTGAATATTTAGTGATGCATTTTATGGGAACGTGTCGTATTTCACAGCAGGTATGGATTAATCAACCACAGACAGAAGAAATATGCACAATGCCTGATCTGTCGTGCACTCTACTTCATAAAAATTCACACTTTTCTGGTTTCTAACATCAGAGAATTATCTGATACGAAATGTAGGACCACGCTTTTGCATTGAAACATGCATTTCTACATGTATGTGAACCTATCAACAAGATATGAAAGAACAGTGTTGCAATATGCATATATAAAGAACACCGAACACAAATACTCGAAACAACTGTGAGTAACAGAGAAATAGAAAAGAGTTTATGCAGATACCTAATGCTAATATAAAGTAGTAATATTTTTACCAAATCTGCTACATTTTAACAGATTCAGAATGGAATTAATGTTGCTGTATTATAAATATACTGATTATTATAGTGTAAATGACAGACATTCAAAGTCATTTGAAAAATAAAAATGTTTCTCTTTTGGGTCAGGTGATTGTGTTATTCCCTGTCTGATCTGTTACGCAAATCTTTGAAGATTTATATTTTGTAACATTAGATTTGAATGTATTCTTAGCTCTTGAAGATAAAAATGTTAGTTAATTAAATAATTTAGGGCTTGTACAAAACGAAATTTCTTATTTAGGTATAATATTATTTCTTCATCTATTACATAGAAGCAGTTGTGCATTCAAGAGGAATTAAAACTATCCTGACATTTATTATTGGCCGTGACTTGCTCGGAAGCTAATATACAATAGTTGATTTTAAGACGTTAATCTAAATGGATGTATTGTATTCGAATGAAAAGTTTCGATGGCTTAGATATGTTATTATTATTTTGAATCAAGGTGTTCTGAATTCGATTCAGAAGTTCATATCCTAATTTAAACTGTAGGTCGAATATCGAATAAAAAGACTAACTTAATAAGACAAGAAGGTTATTCAAAATTACGTACAACTGGGAAGTGAATAGGCTTATCTAAAATTTATTTCGTACACTATGATCTTGTTAATAACTTGCATCATACATAACACAAAGAAAACACTTCAATTACTGATATTATTTTTCAGATATTTCTATGATCCTACTTACACAGAATACATTATTTCTGACTTTGAATAAGGAAAATGCCAATTGTGAATATCGACATGAACGACATGTGCCATTAAGGTTTCGCTGCGCCTTTGGCCCCCGCCAACAAAGCAATCTTTGAAATTTCTTTACTTTCGAAGACCTAAAAAATTCGGTAACAAAATGAATCTGCTTAGAATTCCTTCTAGAACATTCATGCGAATCTTCGTGTGGTTTGATTTCCCTGGTGTCTAGAGGCTTACATAGCCACAAAACTATTGCAAAATATCTAGACAACAACAAAGGTAAACCACACGAGAACTCACGTGAATGCTCTGGAAGAAATTCCAAGCAAATATAATTTCTCAGATTTTCGGATATCATAGCGCTTTATAAAAGTGAAGGAAACTTCGAAAACGGCTTTGTTGGTGTCGGCAAATGGTCCAGCTTAGTCTTAAGTACTTCTCTAAATTATCACAAATTTTTCCCTAACTTATTTATGAACTTTGTCCGAAAGAAAAACCTATACTTACACCTACATAGGCCTATGGATATTTTGTTGGAATTGGAGATTGTGAGAAGATGAGAGTAATTTCTTTTTTAACTCAGTCCCGTCTCGAATTTTGAGACGAGTTGAGTCTTTTAAAACTTGAGACGACAATGAGTCCAAACATTTAGACACTTTTTGAGACGAGATTGACGAGAGCCACTCTCTCTTTCTCTCTCTAAGAAAATCTAAGGATTAATAATTCAAATAATTAATATCCCTAATTCGTAGCTATGTGAAGCTATTCACATTTCCTGTAAACGCACGTTTACGGACATAACGGAAGAGAAAGCGTTAGGTACACAAGTCTTATTTAAAGAAGCTGTTTATTGACCCTGCATTACATTTTAAAATAATCTTAAGCACTATAACCTTTAGATAACGCCATTGGTGTAAGCAGAGGGGAAATTTTGAGAAAATCAAAATTGTTACGGTAAAGCAGTAAATAATTCGGATAAACCAAAGTAATAAATGTAAACTCCTCTTAAAATGACACCATTCTTGTCTTTTAATAACTCTTAAAATGAAACCCTGTTCCCTAAAATCACACCTTTATAATTCCAACCCCTCGAAAAAATCCTGCGTATGTTAGTACATTTCGCATGTAGTCTTCTGCATTGAAATATAAACCACACACATTTAGTATGTTTTACGATATAAAGATGTCGTATATTGACATCTTTACGCTTGTACGCACGAATCCTCTGGTCACAAAGCGACGAATCCTTTGGAAAACAGCCTGTCCCCGTGGCAGAGTGGTTAGCAAATCTTTGCAAATTAGCCAAAAGTGGCACAAAAAGCGAAGTAAAATAAAGCAAATCAATCAATCAATCAATCAATCAAACGTTTGGAAAATAATTGTAAGAAATGTTTGTATCTTTGAACATACGACTGTCAGCAACAGCAGAAGTTAGTAGTATTATAACTTGACCATTTACATATTAACAAAACAGCTTAGTGTATTTATAAGCACAATACAACTTTCCCATGTGTAAAACCTAGTTATGAATTGTTGATATGGAATACTGCTTGAATGCTGAAAAAGTCACATCAAATTTCATAATGTAATCTGTCTACAGGTAAATCACTTTTGAAAGTATTATATATTCAGATAAAACAATTAAGCACTCTTTTATGATTCAACAGAAATAAGTAAAAACATCAGTAATATATTTTTCCGCAGTTGAAAAATTGAGTTCTAAGGGCATTCCTTTTTAGAAATGAGGTATTAATTTCACAATTACGTAATATTACCCGTATATATTTTTTTCACGATTTAATAACTAATCATGTTACAAATTATTCATAAATTATCACGTAATTATTTCTACCAGTTTTCACTAAAATATACATGTATTTTGTTTTCGAATTAAGTGAATCATACGATGTTTCATGTCAATATCATGCGTTGCAATTAAAGTGACGGAGATAATCAGAATCAGAAAAATACAAATATGAAAAGAAAAGGTTTTCGCTATCGGATTCGAACTTACAACCTTGAGATTATAAAGGAAGAACGATTCCACTTTTTTTATTACTTTTCTTAATTTACATTTCTTTTTATATTATATTATCCAAACTACAATTACTTTTAAAATTAAATTATCCAACTACAATTTGCAAATAATTTGCGTACATATGTTTTGTTTTTTTCCATACACCACAAGAGATTGCATAAGCATTACAATAGTCTCGAAAATTTCCTGAAACCGGATTTTCTATATTTTCATACATTACAAAGGTGGCTAAAAGGCACTGTAAAGATTGTTGTTTGGTAGCCGGAAAGAAAGTGAACTCCGGCTTTAAAATATAGTCTACCTTAACACTAATGGGTGACAAAGGACAAATTCTACTTATTCATTGTTGTAAAAATAACCATGCCTCTTTCATTTTTCCACACTTAGTCAGGCGATGTTCGACTGTATCAGTTTCATTACACGTGGTACATACATGTATGCTAAATCCTAATCTAGCTCTTTTTCCTTTGCAATCTATTAACTCATTTATCGCTCTAACCCAACATGATCTTTGTGTTTTTGTGAGGTGGAGTGTATACTTTTCCAAATTATGTTCCATTTATAAGTTGGATATTTCCCTATAATATGTGAAGCAGGAGATTCCTTGGCAATATTTTGTTTATAGACAGATTTGACGTACAGTTTGTTTTGGTGGATCGTCATTTCTCATCAAAGCGTCATTCATCACAGGAGGGCAATGAATGAAGAAGGGTGGCACCTTTGGTTTGTTTACCGGAGACACCAGTCGAATTTCAGTGAACAATTGTCGTAAGAAGTCAGCATTTGGTTCATTTACGCTGAACACCCGAGCTACAAACCGCTGATAGAACAAGGTTCTCGCTTTCACTTGGAAATCGATCAATTCAAGGCAACCCTGTACATAGGAACGTGTACGACTAGATTGTCTAACTGTAAAAAACGTTATTTTTCCACACAATTTTATGAATCAGACCCTTGATTGTGGCCGTATATTGTGGTGTTAATGGTAGTATCTGACAAGTATACCATAATCTTGACGGAGCATATATATTTAAGAAAGTAATTCGTGAAATTAAACATAAGTCAAGATGATTATACATGTGTAAATAATACCTTAAACTTGTACATAATTTCTGATAACTTAAGTTTATACTTTCTTTAATGGTAGAGTCAAACATTATTCCCAATATCTTTAGCGAATTTTGCATTGGGAACACTGTTGTAGCCGAAACAGTTCACTGTAACCCTAAAACCATACAACGTGTTTTACTCTCTCGTAATCGATGACACTTTTTTAAGGCCAAAGCATCTGCAGTGTGTTTACAACAACCGTTACGTCATCCACAAAGGCGTTGACCTTCATGTGGAATCCGTTTACATAAAATCCTTGAACTTGTTCTTGTACATTACATAGAAAGGGGCCCAAAGATAACTCAAATAGCGCCAGAGACAAGGGATTACCTTGAGGTAAGCCATTACTTACTAAAAAGGGCTTAGAGAGAAATTCAATTACCTTTGTTTTGATGTGTATACCTTCCATTAAATTCCGAATTTGAGTAATAAGTACCGGTTGTATACCCATATAATTTAACATCTGCCATTAATACTGGTGGTTTTCACGATCAAACGCCTGAGAAAGTCAACAGACACTAAGAAAGCATGTGTCTTAGTATTTTCACACAGTGAAATACAATATCTTATGTTGGATAGCAGATGATATACTATTTGATTACCTAGTACTCCATATTGAAAGAGCTGAAGTAATGTTTCTACAGGGTGTTTCCGGGCTGATGACACTAACTTTCAGGGATGATGGAGAAGGGCACATGTATCAATTTGAGATAAAGAACCCTGGTCCGGAAACGACTTAGTCGAAAGTTATAAGCGAAAATCGGTGTATGGAGATGTAATACTTTTATTACCTGAACAAGTTTCATAAGCTGCTACATTCACAACAGTTGTTCAAAGTAGCGTTCCCCAGCTTCGCTGCAGGCATGGCATCGTCGCACAAAGTCCTGGTGTACCCGTTGGAACAACCCAGGGATCGTTCGAACAATGTCACAGGCAGCGAGAATTCTTGCCAGGAGATCCTCTTCAGTCTCGACAGCTGTCTCGTACACAAGACTTTCCACATGACCCCACAAGAAGAAATCAAGTGGGAACGCCACTTTGAACAACTGTTTTGAATGTAGCAGCTTATGAAACTTGTTCAGGTAATAACAGTATTACATCTTCATACTCCGATTTTCACTTATCACTTTCGACTAAGTCGCTTGCGGACCAGGGTTCCTTATCTCAAATTAATACATGTGCCCTTCTCTATCATCCATGAAAGTTTGTATCCATCCCGGAAACACCCTGTATATTGTTTTTTAACCTATTTAAGATACATCTAGTTAATATTTTATAATCCGTATTAAACATTGTTATGGGTCTATAATCAACTGTCTTCCGTGGATTCTCTTTTTTTGCTATGAATATTGCAACCCCCGTTTTACATAAGGTAGGTACTCAGTTGCCCTGTCGTAAAGACTGCATTTACCCATTCTGTTACCGTAGGTCCTATAAGGGGCCAAAATTGATAATAAAAGGTACCAGAAATTCCATCTAGGCCTGGCGAGGATTTCTATTTTGTGGCACACACTGCGTGAGAAACTTCGTCTATCGTAAATTCCGTTCCATTTTGTGTCTCATTTTCAAATTCAGAATCAGGACAATATTGTTCCATATATTCTGTGGAATCAGACAGGGAATTTCTTGCAACATTATATATTTCACAAAGGTTTTCCCGTAATACATTACGTACAGTTTCTTCGTTTTGACACTATTCTCCTTCATTATTTTCGAGTTTGGTAATTATTTCTTTTATATTTTCTTTTATGTATTTGAACTATATGATTTAAAGATACATTAGATCATTAAAAACTTTTCTTTCTTTCAAGGTATTGATACCAAAATGGCTACATAAAGTTACATAATTTATATTATGATATTCAATATTGCTTTTAAAATATAACCATTTGACCAATTGCATTTGTAACTTTTCCACCGCGTCCACCCAAGTCTTATGCTGACGATTCCAGATTGAACTGCAACATTCTAACATCGGGCGAATTAGTGTGATGTATATCGTATTTACCGTTGAGACCGAAAAAATATACAATTTTTTATTGTCTATACTATAGTAGTAAGAGACAACGCTTTTATTAATACTAAAAGATACAACCTTGCAGTTATCTACGTTCGGGATCATTCCTCTTTGTGTGCACTACTCGGCAAAATTGTTCAAATCGTCTTGCAGTTTTATACAGTCGTCTACTGACCGAATCTGGTGGTACAACTTTACGTCATCCGCCTACATTAAGACCTTAGCTTTTTGCATTTTTAGGGGCACATCGTTTACAAATAATAAAAACAAGTATGGGGTAAGTTGGAACCTTGGGACACTCTAGATGACACCACCCTTTTAGAAGATGAAAAACCGTTTAATACAACAGTTTGCGTGCAGTTTGATATACATATAACTAGTTAACAGTTGTAATAGCTGACCCGATAATCTACGGTTCATGAAGTGCGATTGAAAAATCTTCCAAACTTTAAAGCGCTTTTTCTCGGAAATGAGTGGCTTGTGCGCGCTAATGGCATATCAATGCCTATAGGGTAACCTATCGCTTCACAAATTTCCTTCCCGTTCCTTGTCAGACAAGAAAAATCGATTAGGATTTAGGAATACCACATGATTAGTTAATTATGCAGTTGAACTTCTAAACTCGTCCAAAATTTTCGAATGAGTACACGATGAAAAGTGCCGTGTGGATTGATCAGGATTTGAACATAAGATGTGTGGCTGTGAAGAAAAGTAAAATATAACTGTTCCAGCGGCATACCTATTACTCTACAGTTGTTTGTTGTAGAAAAAACAGACAGTGCTCTGCAAGAGTAAGGAACTGCCCCATAACACAATTTATCCCAGAACAATTTGTATATTTCTTGTGTTTCCATGCAGTAGTATACGTGTTTATTAAATTTCGCCTTATACTCTCGTGATTCTGCCCAAAACTTTCCAGCTTCTAACTTTGGAGGACAAAGTGTAATTCAAATATAGGTTACCGTGTCAGAATAGAGCACAGACTCTGTAACGTGTTGAGCCCTAGCGGTAAATGTGTGTAATAACGAAGTTAAGCAATGAACTGAGTGGACAGGCAGCTGTTGTTGATCCGAATGTGTTCCGCAATGTCATTGTTATTTGCCAAGTTCAGGAGACCAGCAGATATGTTCTTATAAGTTTGTTCGTTGCCATCTTCAGGCTTAAACTTCACATTTACACGTTTCATTTAACTCCATTTGTGATTAAGTATAGGTAGAACAGTGACGTAAAATTGGGATGACAATGCAGTAACAGAAAATATATCGTTGTAGGGAATTTACAAGGAAATATGCACATACTCCTATGTAAATTGAAGGTATAATTTTCGTTGATATTACCATTTAGCTTACCGCTTAATTTTTGTAAAACCATATTGGCAGAATGCGATATGGAAACAGTGAGTGAATGATACAGGACAGATGACGATAGAGAGATAGATAATGTGTGAGAGAGAGAAAAAGGGAGATAGATAAAGAAGTAAGCAATGAAAGAGTTGGAGAGAGAAAGGGGGGAAATGCCAGATAGGTTGAGAATGAGAAATACTAAAGAGAGAGAGAGAGAGAGACATAAACATCTTGTGCAAATAGAGAATTGAATAGAGTTGCTGTTTTAAGTCCACTTTATGCACAGTAAGGCTAATCGGGACTGGACCTACAGTTTAAAGTGGGATCCGAACCACTTGGGCCTCCACCGTTATCAAACCCGGGACCCCTTGATTACAAGGCAATGACGAATAATCGAGTAGAATAATAAGAACAAGGAAACTGATAATAACTGAAAGAACATTGAAATACAGCGAATTGGCAGAAAGTCAAAATAATTACAAACTTTTCTCCTTCCTCCAAAACATTCTTAAGAGCTGTTAGGTTCAAGTCTCAAAAAGCGTGAGCTCTAATCTTCTCCGGAAACTTGTAATTCTTTACAGTTAACATATAAGTTAAACTTACTTAAATACAAGTTGTGAATAACAAAACGCAACAAAATATGTAACTCGGTTGATGACAGCGCTGGTTTCTCTGTGAAACAATATGTGTTCAAAGTCTTCTCCAGGAAAATTATATAATTTTTCAGGCAATAATTTGGTAAAACTTGCTTACGTTTCCGCTCAGTTGAATTTGCTGTACTAGTCTTTGCCTAAATAAAATATTTATGATCCATATCTTGATATCGTTTAGTATTTTACCGATTAAAAATGCTTTTCAATAATACAAACTACATTCATAACAGCGTTTCCACGTTAAAAATTGTTGAATAAACGAATGGAATTCCATCCTTCTAACAATATTTCATTAGGGCAGGAAATAAAACCATGATTCTTACCTCGACCCACACCTTCATATCTTATATGGCAAAACTTATTCCACTGCGTTTTAAAATTGATAGATAGATTGATTGATTGATATGTTGTTTTAAATCGACTTTATGCACAGTAAGACTAATCGGGACTGGACCTACAGTTTAAAGTGGGATCCGAACCACTTGTGCCTCCACCGGGTATCGAACCCGGTACCCATTGATTATAAGGCGACGTCGTGCGTTTTAAAAGAACCTTGCTGAGAGGCATGGTGATGTAGTTGGTAGCGAGTTAACTTATTCAATTTTCATATTTTTAAACGTTAGTTCGTAGGATAATATTATACTCTCTGCTATTTTTCCTGCAAGAGTAGAACAAAAAATAGTTTATTAACTTTAAATGTGTGTGATGTATTTTTGTTATTATAACTTTTCTGCCACTTGGGGTTGATCGCGAAGATGAGAATGAGATGTTTCGATGAAATTCTTGAAGAGGCACTCCCAAGGAACCATCATGCCAATGTCGGGACTCAACCCAGCGATCTTCAATGGTGAGATCGAAACATCTCCCCACCCCTTTTTGATCGGTCACATTTCAGTAGGATGGGAAAGGCACAATTATTTAAAAATACAAACGAGAACAAAACGGAACCCTTCGAGACATACGAGACCGTGAACAAGGAGACGGCCGTAGAATCGAGAATCACTGTCCAGCTCGTTTGAGATATTAGTAGATTACATAGTAGGGTACTTGACGTTTTACTTTATTAGGCGACCAGCTATTTTTATACAAGCCAAAGAAAGCATGTCTTTGATTCCTTTGTAGGCAAGTTATACAAGTATACACGTGTGTGTGCGCGTCTGTGTGTGCATGTGTATACATATATAATTGGTAAGTTTCGTTAATTTATTTTGTATGTATTACGAGAGTCAAGATTGTGTCCTTAAGATTGAAATGAGTATTGCGCCAGAAAAAGCAAGAGCAGCAACTCAAAGTAGGAAACGCCTAAATATTTCCTGTGATTTAATATAATTTTATATTATTATTACCTTTTTACTCGGTAGTAAAGTTCCATGTTCACGTAATAAGGAAAAAATGAAAGAAGAGAGGGAGGAATTTGAACCTACGAAGTTTCGTTCTTGACGAAAGTAGTCTCACCAACGGCTCTGACCTTGGTCGAAAAAACTATGTATAGATGTTTCGAACCATTTTTCGTTACAGATCGAGGAAAGGGCACACGTTGAACAACTGTTTGGTATTGTACTACATACCGTAACTTAAATTTCACTTAAAACACTTGACACATTTTTGTGTTCAAATGTGACTGCAATTCTATTCAGGTGGAGATGAACCTGTTCAGTGTTTTAAACTTCATTTACATTTCTGGGGTGCACGGCTTTGCGCCAATCACTCTGAAAAATTACCGGATCCTTATCTTTCCATACATGGTTTTGCGCCACTACAGAAAATCGTAATTCAATGACTTAGGTTGGCAAGCATGATTTTCCGTCCCACTCAAATAGGCTGCGGACTGTTACCGAGATGGCGTGGTTAAAAATTATGCACCACCAACCATAAGTATACAAAATTGCACTTGTCAAACTGCAGTCTCTTACAATGGAACCTTTGTGACATGTGAGATCAATTTCACGTAATGCATGCGTGAAATTGCTTTGCGATTATATTGATCAATGTAAGATTCAATTTTGAGGTATTTTTCTCTTAAAACGCTACTCTTACGAGCGGGTTTTTCGAGGCCATTTATTTTAAGGTAAGTGTCGGTCTGGAGGTTAATCAATGCATGTACAAATTTGAAAATATCAGGATGGTTGGTGTAAAACATGGCATTCAGTTTACTGTGAAAGGCTTCACATGCATTTGTTGTGCGATAGGCCGAGGCAGAAAAATCTGCCCATATGTGTGGAGGGACGTAGAATCTTCTGCAATATAGTTTTCTACCAAATAATCACACAACTTTGTAATTTTCTCATCTGATGGCTTATCTTCAAACATGTCAATTGCGAAGCAATCAGAGACATCATAGGGAGGTAAGTAAGACAAACCAAAAATATAATTGAGCCATTTACCTTCGGGACCTCTTTCCTTGTAGATTTACGAAAGACCTAGGTTTTTCATTTTTCGCCACCAGGCTTGGCATAGGTGAAACCTACATCCTACTATAACACATCTCCCACACCAAACTTCATTAATGGCACTGTGAATCCCTTGTTCAAAGTCAACGCATATTCATTTCGGTTCAAGACTACTGCCGCAAACTTGGTCACACTTTAATTTCACAGCATTGAACAACGAAGTATACGTACTTTTTAATTTGTCCTTTAATACGCAGAAAAACAGGGGCACATAATGGCCTTTTTCCAGAATATGAATCGTGAACAACTGAGTGAAATGTTTTGTACAGTAACTGAAGGTCCCATCCATATAAAGACAATCAGCATCGCAAAGATATTTTAGATTTGATTCACAACCGAATACTATTATGTTCTTTACGCTGTCATTAATTAGTACGAAATTCTCACCACAAACAGTCCTTATGGTCTGGTTTTCGACTGCTTCATGAACATCGCTCACTGATTTCGGCAATGGAGGGAGCATATTTCGCCGTGTTCTATACACAGCCTCTCGCAAAAGTTTCTTATCTGTGAAATGTAGCTGATTGATACTTGTAAGCCTTTCTTCGTTCAGCGCCGCGTACACAATGCTTGAGGGTTGTTCATGTAATGCACTTGACGCCTTCCGTTTACATGAACCACGAATTTGTTGAAGTATTAAACTGCGTTCATTGCTATCGTGATTATGAATTATCTTCTCACTTTCAACTATCATGTTACTGTTCGTAATTATTATAGCTGTACACGACTTGTTTGTGCAACGCCACTGAACACGTCCATCTGAATATTAGATCCTTACCTCCATTGGATGCCTCTGCGAGCAGTTCCATGGTCGACCGTACCCCGGTGTAATGAAACGTGTAACGTTGAGGTGAAACACAGGGAAGTAGACGAAAGCCACGATCAGTCCTTGCCCTTGAGAGACAGGATTGCCAACCTATACAATTCTTAGCTCGGCTAGACATTCAAGAGTGGCGGAAAACATTCTTGGCGCAAAAGATACTGTGGCACTAATATTTACAATTTGTTCATTGGCGCAAAACACGCGATTTTGGCTCAAATGCATTGCACCCAAATTTCTCACGTTTCAATTTGAGGATCAAGAATCGTAAATATTCTTCAGCATACTTAATTCTGCTTATAATTTCTGTTTGATCGTGTTTATATTACATGGTTTAACTTCATGGAATGTTGTAAATGAAAAAGATGCCACGAAAGCAAGTTGCGAAGTGAACAAACAAATGCAGCCTTCTCCTGTGAAGTACATGTGAGCTGAACTGCGTTCTACTCTTTCTACGTTAAAACCGATTAGCACAGAACATTGATTGATTGATTGATTGATTTGCTTTATTTTACTTCCATTTTGTGCCACTTTTAGCTAATCTGTGAAGATGGGGATATGAATCATGATGTGATGAAATTGATGAATGGATACTAACAAACATCCATGCCCAGGCCGGGATTCGAATCCGAGACCCCTGGCGTCTTAGCGCGGTGTGCTAACCACTCCGCTACGGTAGCCGGCTAGCACAAAATAATTCATTTAAAAACATAATCGAATTTTACTGGCATTCTTGGTTCCAAATATTTAAGAAAAAAATCCCAAACTACTCTTTGTCTATGTGAAAACGTTACAATACCAACGCTAGAAAAGTTTGCCAAAATGCTATTTTTTCTTCGTTGATTTCTTCAGCATATCACTTAATATTTCACTTAGGTTTCTCATATTCTGCATTGCACGTTTTCGTGTTTCAAAATGAGAAGTGCTTCTGATGTATTCAAGCCTGTAACACCTGCATATTGCAACACTGTTATGGCAGCACCGTTCTGAATACACTCACACATGTCTCCAGATGCCATAACATGCCTGACAATGAAATGGAACATTTTCAGAGTACTAATCCGGTGTGGCAGGTATAATCTTACCATCCTACGACCATCTAAATACGTGTGGTAAATTGAATTGCTAGCCTTTTAAAACACCTATGCACTTAGAGGCCTCGTGGAGTAGTTAGTTGGTAGCGAGTTAATTCGCTCACTTTTCTTCCTCTTTAACAGCGATAGTTCGTCGGATTAAAATCCTGCATCTTCCAACATTCTCTTATTTCTGTGGTTCATGCAATTTAAAACAATCTTTGGAAATATTTCCAAGTATAGACACTAATTTTATTACGGATGTTGACAAAATATCAATTTTTCTGTTGTGAAAAAAATGTACTGTTCGCTTCCTACTTTGATCTGTAAGTCCATTGCTACTTACACTGTTTGTATGCAAGATTTAGTACAAAACACATAGATTCATTGGAGAATTAAGGACAATTCCCACGTTATGCAGATTTTAACATGAGAAGAGAACGTGTGATTTAAGTTGCTATTCTTAATAAATTAATACTTTTATTTGTTGTGTACTTGAACATAACATCTTCAAAGTTATTACAAGATGTGTAAACAATAAATATTCAACACGCAGCAATTTTGTAGGATCCGTTATAACTTCACAATACAAAAAAATACAATCTGTTAAAACGATTGCCCGATTGGAATGTAGACGTTTTGGAAGGTGAATGTGCGGTTCATGGGTAACGTTCTTTCTTTGAAATCGTGAGGTCCTTCGTTCGATTCCAAGGGTCGGTAAACGTCTTTATTTTTAGTTGTTCAAGAATGTAAACAATGTAGATGGCAGCACACCAGATGATACGCAATTGTCTTGCACCACAGCATTGATCGAAGGCAATCATATGATCAAAAGAGGAGGGGCAAGGGTCTTTATAAGTGCAGCACCATCTGGATAGTTGGGCGGAGTTCCTCAACACTCCTCTGACCTTCCTTGGATTGTGCCTAATCATAGGAAACTGCGGCATAACAGCAACAACGCCATCACTAGCAGTAGTAAGAATAAAAATAATAATATGCATTTGTTGGAAGAACAAATCATTTGCCAGTGTCTGTTCATCAGTCTTAAATAAAATAGACTAATAACCACAGAATTTTTATCGCCTAGGTAATTTCGCGATTCAAGAACTCTCCGTCGAGGGTTCCAAGTTCGCATCCTGACCTGGAAATCATTGTTATTTTAGTTTGCTTTAATAAGTTAAATCTAATAATTTCATACTCATCGCCGCGATTAGCGAGAATGTCCGAAAAAATGTAGTGTATTAACAATTAAAAAAGTAAAAAAATTAATAAATATCCTAGCAGCAAGAGTATTCATCTTTAGGTGCGTGTCATTCTGTTGATGTTAACAAAAACATTAATGATGTTACTAATAATACATTACTAATAATGCACATTAGTGGAAAATGCGTGAATTGTTTAACTATTTATCTTACCACCGAAAATTTCGAGTTCGAATAATAGACATGGATGTTTGTTTGAGATAACTCCTTAATAAATTTCATCGAATCGTTTCAACCTTCGTCGCCTTGTAATGAAGGTGTCTTGGGTTCGATACCCGGTTGAGGCACATTGCACAGTGGTTCGGATCAAGATTAAACTGTAGACCTAATCCAGATTACCCTCTTGTGTAAAGTGGAGTTAAAAACAACAATTCAAACATTCAATTAATTTCATGATTATTGTTGTTATTAGCCCGAAGAAGAAGAAAGGCACAAGAAATAAGAAATATATATATGCAAATAAAAAATAACTGTATATTTAGCACAAACGAAATTAAACTGTCAAATAGATTTGATATTTTGCAGGATTTAAATCATGATGAAAATATAAATGAAACAGACGTAAATAAGAATTGGGAGCACATACGTAATGCAATAGAATCAGCAGCTAAAAAAAGTATAGGAAACCATAAACCGAGAAAAAGTAAGCCATGGTTTGATAATGAATGTCATAATCTAATAGAAATAAGAAATCAGGCTAGACTTAGGTGGTTAAATAACTCTGATGATACAAATCTAAACAATTATAATAGAATAAAGCGAGAAGTTAACCCCACGTTTAGAAGTAAAAAAAGAGATTACTTGAAAAGCAAAATTAACGAAATTGAAACAAACAGCAAAAATAAAAATATCAGAGATTTATATAAAGGTGTAAATGAGTTTAGAAAGGGGTGGCAACCTAAAGTAAACTTGATAAAAGATAAAGACGGTGATTTTCTAGCTGACCCAAGCGATATTCTAAATAGATGGAAGAACTACTTTAATGACCTTTTAAATGTCCATGTAGGAGATAAATCAGAAGTAAATGAAGTCCACACAGCAGAACCTTTAGTTCCAGAACCTAACTTGACTGAAGTTAAAGATGCTATTAAAAGGCTAAAGAATAACAAAGCACCTGGCTTTGATTTAATACCAGCTGAGTTAATTAAATATGGTGGAATTTCATTAATATATCAAATTCATAAATTAATTTGTTTAATATGGAATAAAGAGGAAATCCCTCAACAATGGAAAGAATCCATAATTGTTCCTGTGTTTAAAAAAGGTGATAAAATGAACTGCAATTATTACCTTGGAATTTCTCTACTCTTAATAACATACAAACATTCTTTTAACAAGACTAACACCATATGCTAATGAAATTATAGGTGATTATCAATGTGGATTTAAACGTAACAGATCAACTACAGATCAAATTTTTCACATCAGACAGACACTTGAAAAAAAGTGGGAATATAATCAAAATGTCCATCAGCTATTCATTGATTTCGAAAAAGCATATGATTCGGTCAAAAGAGATAAATTATATAATATATTAGTAGAGTTTACAATACCTAAGAAGCTTGTTAGTATGATAAAAATATGCACCAGTGAAACAGAAAGTAAAATTCGTGTGGGTATTAATATGTCTGACAAATTTACAATGCATGATGGGTTAAAACAAGGAGATGCATTATCTCCATTGCTCTTTAATTTTGCTAAAATATTTTTCAAAACTGCTGAAGAGATAGGTTTGGAAGTTAACAAAGAGAAAACTAAATATATGCTTACAGGCCGAAACCAAGTGTTAGGTAATAATCAAAATCTAATTATTGATAACAACTCGTTTGAACCAGTTTCCAAATTCAAATACTTAGGAGTAATATTAACAAGTGAAAATTATATTAAAGAGGAAATAAAAAGTAGGCTTAATTCAGGAATTGCATGTTACTTCTGTCTTCATAAACTTTTGTCTTCTCGTTTAATATCTAAGAAACTAAAAGTTAATATATACAAAAAAAGTAATTTTGCCTGTATTATTATATGGATGTGAAACTTGGTCCCTTACATTGAAAGAGGAACATAAATTGAGAGTATTTGAAAATAAGATCCTTAGGAAAATCTTTGGACCTAAAAGGGATGAGGAGACAAGTGAGTGGAGAAGGTTACATAATTTAGAACTACATAATTTGTATTCATGTCCAGATATTATTAGAATAATTAAATCAAGAAGACTTAGGTTCGCAGGCCATGTGTTTGGAAACCATTCTTGTTGGGAAACCATTCTTGTTGGGAAACCTGATGGTAAGAGACCTGTAGGAAGACCAAGACGAAGATGGAGGGACAACGTAGAGATTGACCTAAAGAAAATCTGTAGGGATGTAAAGGAGTATATATAACTTGCTCAAGATAGGGAAAGATGGAAGGCCTGTGTTGCTGCAGCCATGAACCTTCGGGTTTAAGAAGGCTAGAGAGTTAGTTAGTTAGTTAGTTAGATATTTAGCACAAACATATCATAAGGTAGGCTAGCCAAAATTGGCCATAGTTCCTAAGGTGGCCCATTCACGAGAATCAGATTAATATTCAACGAAGTTAACAAATGCTACTACATCAATGTACCCAGTTCCCCTCTGGTGCACTACGCAGAAAAATATAAAAATAACTGTGTCGGGCTGCCAGGAGCCAGTTGATGTCAGGGGGTGCTCGTTTGGCGGCGCAGATCGTATGCGCAGTTGTCCGTGGATGCATGACGTCATCATCGAAACACTCGGCACGGAAAAGACTGGTTCCTTATGAAATATTGAGAAATTTGACAACGAATATCTTCTAAAATATAGTAGCAAGGGAAAAGTTACAACTTTTACTGTTAAGATTCATCCTTTCTAATCAATTTATCACAAGTTGATTCAAATGTGTAAAATGGTTTTCAAGAAATCGTGTTACGAAAAAACCACTGTTTTGTTCTCTCCAGGCTTCCAATGTAAGGGAGTTTTAACTTAAGTGCGTTGGATTTCTTTATGCTCTATGTTTTGAAATAAGATTATTTTGTTCTTGTCAACTGAAATAATGCCTAAATGCTATGGAAAGCTGTGAAAACTATTATCAGAAAACTAACGGAAGAAATCTAAAATATCACAGCTTGATTGATATAAAAAAATGCGAGATTGCCCATTTTTGTGAAAAAGGCATTGTGCGAGATCTAAAAGCAGAACTTTATAATATTGTATGTAAATGTAAGGGTGTAATAAACGTGACTGCTTCCCAGATACGTATCCAAGGGGGGACTTAGGGGGCTCAAGCCCCCCTGAAAGTTTTCGGTTTACACTAGATAAAATGAGATTTTTTGTTTCTTATGGTGTCAAATAAAATAATGTGACGTTAATTTAAGGAGAGAAATAATTATCGAGGCAAGACGGAGAATATTCTATAACCCTGTTATTGGTAACAGCTCGTATTCAAGGTGGGAATCAGGGGGCTCAAGCCCCCCTTCAGAAAATTTTCAGTTTACGCTAGATAAAATTAGGTTTTTGGCTTCTTGAATAATATGGTGATAATTTGAGAGAGATAATTATCTAGGCAAGACGGAGAATGTTCTATAACCCTGTTATTGTTAATAGTGCGTATCCAAGGTGGGCATCAGGTGTCTCGAGCCCCCTCCCCCAGGAAATTTTTCAGTTTGCACGAGATAAAATTAGGTTTTTGTCTTCATCAATAATGTGACGATAATTTAAGGAGATAAATAATTATCGAGGCAAGACGGAGAATGTTCTACGGACCCTGTTATTGTTTATAGCGCGTATCCAAGGTGGGGATCGTAACTCGTGGACTCCCCCCACCAGGAAAGTTTTCATTTTACAGTAGATAAAATTAGGTTTTTGTCTTCTTGAATAATGTGACGATAATTTTAGGAGAGAAATACTTATCAAGGCAAGACGGAGAATGTTCTATAACCCTGTTGTTGATAATATTGCACGTAAACTTTTCTTACGCTTTCGGTGTTGTCGTAGCGAACTTGAACACTATGTAGAAGAGACTTGTCTGCATTTGGAAGCTGCACAACAAAGGTAGCGCCGCAGGTAGGGCGATTCGGATTCATTGTAATTTTTTAATCTCTGAAAAGCGCGAGAGGGAACGTTCTTGAAAAAGAGAAGGAGTCGAACTACTGGCAATATTTACGAATCGTTTTATCTGCGAAACGTTCTAGAATATAATGAGGATATTAATACGCGGCTTCAATTTCCCGGTTGATCTGTACAACAGAATAGGTGGAGACTTCAGAGGTAAGTGTGACAATTCATACAGTCGATTAGTGATCAGTCAGTGTCCATTGGTTGCTTTATAAGATCTAGTGATTCGAAAATGAAATGGACTAAATACCGTAAAGTAACGAAGTCTACTATTAGTTCCAGTTCGGTCCCGAAGCTAAAGACATTGACGACAGCGGAACGTCGAGTAGAGCTACGAGTAGTTCGGGTCGAAAGACGAAGAGATCGAAGGTCTCTCTCTCTAAAATGAATATTTCGGCAGTATCGGGCTGGGCATTAGAGCGATTTATTAAAAAAGAAATAAGCTGCACAGATCAACTGAAAATCAAAGTTTTGAGTGATGATTTGGTTGTGCCAGGACCAAATTTTGTGTATGCAGTCCGAGAATTTCATGGCATAAAAAATACTTTTGTTTAAGGCTACTGGGTTCGACACACACTCAACAGACAATTTTGGATACTTGCGAGTGCTTAGGCATGAATATGAACAATTTGGTGGGTTTCGGCTTTTAAAAGAGCTGCAAACATGGGAGGACAAGACACATTAGTGGTGTTCAGGCTCGAATGAGAGAGAAAAATTCGTGAACTGTCTGATTCCAGTTCCCAGCACACAGTTTGAATCTTGCGTTGTCGAGTGGATTGTGCATTCCGTGCATGTGTAACACCTTCGCAAAAACACTTCTGGTACATAGATGTTTTGATGCCTGATGAGAAGAAATGGACAAACACACATACTGAGATGGTTCAGGCACACAATATTAATGCATGGAAACAGGGGAGTTGAGTGGTAGAAAATGTCCCGATTTCACGTTCTGATTAAAATGACAGCCTTAAACAGTGCCGACGATTTAGGAGATAGTTGCTCCCCATTCTTTTGCCTCCACACTATCACACTATGGCCTCTTAATGATTGTCTCCTTGTCCACCCCCCCCCCCCCCACACATTTTGGAACCGAATTGCCACCACTGGCCTTAAACATACAATTGTGATACCCCTTTAAAAAATGGTGTTCAGCCGCCGCCCCGAAAGGAATTCCTGGATACGTGCCTGCTGCTTCCTGTAAAATATCACTGCACTCTCCACCTTCTTCTTCTTCTGTCTTTTCTTTGGCGCCGTCAATAGCTTCAACACGTTGTTTTTTTATATATATGTGTCACATATTTGTTTTAATTAGTATTCTGCTCGTTGCGCCACCTGAACGCAGCAGCTACGGCTCAAAGGGCAGTGTAGTTACACCGGAAGAATGCTCGGAAATGGCAGGCTTCAGAAGTTAACTCATCTAAATTAAATTAAACAGGTATGTGCTCTCTCTAAATTTAAATCATAGTTCACAAATAATTTGATTAAAAGTTTTAAAAGTATCTGTTTTATTTAATAGCGTATTAATTGGTGCATTCTTCTCCAGCATAGCCATAAGCAGTGACCACACTACGGGGGGGGGGGGGGGCAGGAACGCCCCCCAATTCTCGTTCCACAATTTCTCTCTCTCTCTCTTATCTGCCCCCAGTAAAACGACAAAATAAATAAATGAATGAATGCTCTTTTAGCCAAAATATGCATTTTTGTGTCGTATTTAACGGAATAATAAAAATGATTGCCCCGGGAAAATATGATTTACCCCTCCATCTTTACTATTGCGCTGTCACTAGCTTACAACATATTTTGATTTCTATTGTTCCCACATATTTATTTTAATTTTAGTATTGTGAATCATATTCCACTGTGTTACCTCACGTAGCCACCCCCCCCCCACACACACACGTACGACTTCAGTTGTAAGTTTTAGACTAAGCTTGTCAAATATCCACTTATATCTTTGTATTCTTGAGCCATTTAAAAAAAATCATTTCGTCCCTTCTTCTGGACTATTTCATAGGAATGTTTTCCCACTGGAAGCCCCTTTGCAGATCGAGATCCGGGGCTATATCCTTCCCAAGCCAGCGTCCCCTCCAAATACTCTCTTGGCCTCATGAAAGACAAATATATGTATTTCTACGAAATATTAATTTGACTTGGCAGTTTCTCTTTTCGAACAGGAATAAGTTTTAAATTTTAATAGCTTATAAATTTACACTAGCAATTTTGAGTAAAGGTTTTGCGTAACCCTAAAAGTACATTTAGAGACTGCAAGGTCAACTCTCGATATTTCAGATATATTAATAATTTTCATCACAACGTCTTGTAATAATTATTTGTTACTTCAATAACCTCCTCGCAAATGCTTCTCGCATATTAAAACATAGATGCCAATTTCTGTTTATTTCCTTGTAATGCTGACCTCCGTGGCGAAGTGGTTAGCACAACGCTTTACGATGCCAAGGGCCCCCAGGTTCGAATCCCCGCCCGGGCATGGGTCTACTTTCCTTTCTTCAATTTCATCATATCATCACGCATCCTCATCTTTGCGATTAGCCATAATGTGACAGTTAAGCGAAGTAAAATAAAATAAGTCTATTAATCAATTATTTTTTAAAACTTTAATTCTTCTTTAGCATGCCACGTTTTTGTTAAAATTATATTACGATTTGTAAAATGACAAAATTCTAAAGGAGAACACGCAACGTTCTTTGTAGCGCATCGGTCAGAAAGTTTCAGGAATATGGATTTTCAAAATACATTTTTTCAGATGTACTTTGCCCCCTTTTAAAAGTAGCGCGTTTTCAATTATGTTACTAATCATTAAAAGGATGCCTCAATACCATCTTGAAGGATGACAATTATTATTTTCCCCCTCCTAAAAGTAATAATATACTTTCGCTCTCTGAATCTCCCATATAAATGCTAGGGGCCGTCTGCTTCTGCCGAGCTCACTGCTTCTCCGGTGACGTCACGCGTTCGTGCAAGATCGGCAATCTTCGGATGGCTTGACCTAATCTCTATATTCCTTGAGTTGATGTAAGTCATTGGGTCAGGGTTGGAACTGATTAGTTGTCGTTGTTATTTTAAGTTAAGTAAGAAATGTTTGTGTACGTCCTTGAAACTAACGAATGTTAATATTTTATACATATTTTGAAAGCTCGTTTAATTAATTGTCTTTTTGATAATGGTGTTAAATTTGTACAGACCTACATAAAACACTACAACAAAAATATAACATTTAGTGTTTATTAATGTTAAATACTCTAGTGGTAATATTTTTGTTGTAGTGTTTCTTTTATTTATTTAGAAGACGATTAGTAGGGTGGAATTAGCTAAAATGTTGCTCCAACCCGGAATTAAATACTACAGAAAATATTTTTTTTCCAGGAATGTTTCCCAATTTTAGGATAACTCAAATCCAAAATGCCAAGCGATGGAAGTTTGGAGAAATCATTCATTCTACATACGAGGGTAGGTCAATAAGTATCTGCATTTTTTATGTAATTGTCTTTCGGTTGGCGGGCATGTCAATAGAGTGTGTATTTATCATTGATTTAGTGTATATCACTCCGAAGAGAAGTTGAAGAATTTCACTTTTGGGTAATCGCGAAAATGAAGATGGGTGATATGAGGAAATTGATGAAGAGACACTCACAAAGAACACTCACTCAGGACTCGAACCTGGGACCAATGGCATCACATAGGCTGTGCTAACCACTCCACCGCGGAGGTCGGTTATGCGTTGTTACTGTACATCATGCATGTCACCACTCAAAAGTTTGAGACTAACAATTTCTCTAATAAATTATAAAAAAATTAATAATCGTGAATAAATAAGTTTTCTTGAGCAACAGCAACATTTTCTACGAAACTATAAGCAGTGGACCACCTTGGAAACAGATGTAACGGTTTGTTAATTTAAAAAAATATTTATGTTGTAGCTCAGTTGTTAGGGCGTCTGACTACCATGCGAGAGACCCGGGTTCGATCTCCGGCCGGGGAGAACCGGGAATTTTTACATCTGTTCAGCGGCTCCGGCTCCCACCCAGCGTCATATAAAGTGGGTACATGGAGGAAACTCTGGGGGGTAAACGCGGCCAGGGGCGTGGTGCTGATCACATCACCCCGACCTTCGGCCGTGATCAAGAAAGTGTGGTGCCCTAACCCTTCACTCCCTATACGCCTTCATGCCGTGGTGCATAGCACAGGGGAGCGCTTTATCTTGTATTTATATGGTACGTATATGTTTTTAATTAGTTATAAGAGTTATTTCTTTAAATTTTATAAATTTATCTCTCATTGGATATTCGTAAATTGCCCTAGACGCTTAACTATGCCCACCTTTGACTTTCCTACCTTATCAATTTTTAGTGTTCGTTCGTCATTACGTAAATATTGAAATATGCATATCATTAATAAAAATAGCAACTCAAAATAGATTAAATTATTCTTGTGTGATGACTGTCTCAGTATATTCGTTTGTGCCCATTAAAATGGTAGTAATAATAATAATAAATTTATTATAGGAGAAACAACCGTGTAATAATATTATTAAATTTAATATTAGAAGCAATATATGTTTTAAATTACAGTCATAATAATAACAAAATTTGTTTTTGCATAATAGTAGGTTAATTTCTGATTAGCATTTATATTCATAAAGTGAGTTTTAACAAACCTGGTTTAATTTTGGATTTTCCAGTCTATCTAGCTTCCATTATTAGCATTTTTTGATGAATAGAAAGTTTTCGTCGATGAGAAAACCCTTTGATTCAGGTAGTAATTCATGCGTATTGGAACTCACGTTGGGAATCATGTTTGAGCATTAAAGGTATCAAATGATGGAGTGAAATTACATCCTACGAATAATGTTTCTTGAAGATAAAGTAAAGGAAGGAAATGATGCTCACTACTTCACGGCGTGCTTCTTTCTATCTGGCCAATCACTTTGCAACGCGTTTTGAAACGAGTATTTATACGTCATTGGGTATAGTTGGTAAAGCTTTCAGACATGCTATTTTTCATCTTATTTAAAATGTAGATTGTAGATTTAAATCCTGATCTCTTCTGATTGTTTTTCCTCTTCATATTTAGTAATGATAAATGTAATAGAATACTTGTATATATCATTGTAGTATTGTATTGTTTGCTTTATTTCATAGTTTAAAAGTTTTGTAACTTTAGTAGTAGAGTTGCAAAAGACTGAATTCCGCCCAAGAATAAAGAATTTTGAAGGAATTCCGGGTGTGTTGTTTTAGCGTTGTTATTTGTCAATGAATGTTTTGTTAAAACCCTCCCTCTGTCTAGCTGAGTTTCTAACCTTCCTCTTTTACACCACGATTTTGTTCTCAGTGCTAGTAAGATCTTCGAGCCGCTAGTGTGAGTTCGTTGAAGTCCCTTGCTGTCTGAGTCAATGCGTGACTGACTATAGACGTATCTAGTTTCTACTGAAAATCCGGTCTGTCGTTCTGTGCCCGAGTAACGAAGAGTGACTTTCTATAATTGTATAGAATTTCAATTTTTATAGTTTTATAGAATCTGAAGTGTTGAAAGAAAAGATCTAATAATTGAAGATTTGGCATTTTAGACTATTAAGTTAGCATATTTTGAAAACCCAGTCTCTGGCATAGTGCGGGACCATCAACGTAATTTTTCTCACGGGACCCACGAAAGCTTATGTTATTTCATTGATTTGCTGTTTTAAGTCCACTTTATGCACAGTAAGGCTAATCGGGAATTTGCCTACAGTTTAAAGTGGGATCCGACCCACTTGTGCCTCCAGCGGGTATCGAACCCGGGACTCCTTGATTACAAGGCAAAGACGCTACCAATGCGCCATGGCGGAGGCCCTTATGTTAGTTCATGTATTTTTCTGAAAAAAATCAAGAGGTGTCTTCTGTGCTATGTATAGCAACAACGCTAGTAAAGAAAATTAATTGCGGAGAAATAAGATGAAATAACGTTTTGGATATTCAGTATCATTAAGACTGCGAAGTTCATTTAATTAACATTTCTTCTTGTGTAGAATTCTCTGACAGCCATGACTATCTGACAATGGGGCTTTTACCCATCTGATGTTTTCTTCTGGTAACAAATCCGACCGGAAGATCAAACGCTATTCCTCTGTCAAAAAGAAATCAACGGAATTTATGTTCGAAACTTTGGGTTACATCCGTAAGTGAATATTAATGTTTTCCGTCATTCATTTGCCACTTTCCTTGTTTCACCCCCTCACACACACACACACGCACACACACACACACACAAACACGGACAGACTGGTTGCAGGCACGATTCCAAATCAGTAATTCCTGAATGAGAAGAGGAATTTACTGCTAAATTGTGAAATCAAGACATTCCTGTCTGTCTGATTGAAGGTGTTTTTATTAAAATGAGATTAATTATAATCTTGAACTACGATTATGGACGAAAAACATTGATATTATGTATAGAAAACAAACGAAATTTCATTTTATTGATAATTAGATATTTAAATTTTTTTCAGCATATAAACAATTATTTGTCATATTTTTCATGATGCTATTTTCGAGGAAGAATGCACCAAGAAACGTCCCTGAATCATGAATGCAAAATAATAACAACAATAATAAGACGATAGCGTTCTCAGTCTGATGAAATGGACAAATATGTTGTTCTCACCTTACATTATTCTTTGACATCTCTGGTGACTTATCTATGAAAATTGATTTACAGATAAAGTCTGATACTTATATTTCGTGCAATATATTGCTCCCTCTTACAAATGATCGGCGTTTAATATATAGTAATCGAGGCTCTGACGTCTGGAAGCACAGTCAGTATAATTCTCTGTGTGATTTGCGTTGTGCTCATGGACGTTCACAGGAGCTAGAAGCACGGTATTTTGTTTCTCAAGGGGTGGCCAAAGGAGGCAAGTTTTACCCCTACAATAGTGTTGCCCACTGAAAGAACACTCTTTCACTTTGCAATAATCATGTCTCTGAACTCCTTTAAAAAATGAACACAAAATACTGTGACCAAATTTTTTTGGTGTGAAATGTATAGTTTTATGTTGACATACAAGTAAAGGCACGCCTTGCTAGCTCCTCTTCCGGACTAACATGTATATGCTGTTCACTTGTGTTTGTGATTGAATCATTCATCTTATTGCCGTTCATCCTCATCTTCGCGATAAGCCAAAAGTAACAGAAAAGCGAAGTAAAATAACGAAAGTAAATCAGCCAACAAAATATCCAATTGAAATTTACTCTTCTCGCGCTGTGGCCGCAGTGCTAGAGCAAGGTAAGGAGAAAACACACGTTTCCGTTGCACCTGGCTTTCTCCTCAAGAATCAAGAGAGAGGTTCCTTGCAGAACCCTTCGCACACAATGAGTGCAAAGAGCGGATGAGCAGTGGGGTTGATACGTCTCGTTTTACTCTTTAAATTAGAAGTCTTAAACTTCGTGTCGTGTGTTCGAACCCTGGCGAGATCAATATTTTTTTTTCAAGGTGAAGAATTACATGTGACAGGATTCGAAATTAGACTCCATTATTTCGGCTCAATTTGGCATTTGCGAATATGATTAATGCTTAACATAATTGCGAAAGCCGCCAACTTACAATTCAATAGCAAACCTTCAGATATCAAAAAGTAGTGCCAAAAAGATTTATTGGTTTTAAGGGGAAAATACACAAAAATGAACAAAATCACGACTATTTTTTAAAATATATATATGTTTTTAAAAGTGGCATGTTTCTTGCAAAGTGTTTTCTTTTGCCTGCGTAATGTCTCGCAAATCTGTCGACATGTCACACTTCACAGTTGGAGAGTTTAAGGCACTTGATGTTAAAAGTTTAGAACCTTCATTACAGATCTAGACTGATATATATATATTTTTTTATAGTTGTTCCATCATGAGCTTTACTTTTGATTTTAAGTCTCATCATGCAACGACAGAAGGTGACAATTTTACCATCATGCAATCGGTGAGACCCTTTCTGCTATCATGCTTGTAGGCACGATTAAGCTAGGGAAGTAAAAATTGATTCTCTAAATATATTCACGTAATTATACAAGTTCAATAATGAAAATATGAAGTAGTCCATGTTGCTGCATAAAAAAGAGGCAAGGCAGTATTCAAATTCTTATCATGGTTCTAAATGCTCATCAAATATGGCAAACTTGATGAGTTCAGTTAGGCGTTAAACTCAAAATTGCAGTCGCATTTTGGAATTAGCGACAGCTAGTTGCGACTGCATCATGATGGAAAATATTAATTAAGCGTTTTCATCATTATGTAAGAATTTTAGTTTTCTGATTGGGTAGTCACAAGCCTCTTTCCATTATACTATTTAAAATGGAGTTAAAATAAAGTTTATACAACGTACTTATCGCTGTACCAGACAACAGCACCCACCACCGTTTTTTTTATTTTTGAAGAATACACATTTGAGATACAATGCAACTTTGTAGCATCAAATCGATAATTTTAAACACGGATAGGATCTTGTTGCCCCCCACAATGTACTTGGATCCAACATGGCGGCCAAGACATTTTTCTTTATATTTGCCAAGTAGGTGTTGGCAACACTTGTCTTCGAGTGCGCAGCAAGTATGGCTGCAGGACGTCGTTTTGTGTCTACAGTTTTATCTCTTGTCATCTGTGTGACAGGGAATGTGTAATGTATGTAAGCATATGTGTGTGTCATTAAACATGTAGTTTACGTAAGGTGAGTGTCCTTTGCAAATTCACCTACCCAACCACCGAACGTTTTTGGATACAAATCGGAACGGGGCTCGCTCCCCGACATGGTCCTCCGGGCCGGATTTGTGACATTCTGTGAAAGTGATTCTAGTGACTTTGTGTTTTTCTACAAGCATATTTGTGAACTGTGACTGTGCATTTGTGTGACAAAGACAGTCTCTACACAGAACATCTTATCACATTTTTCGTATTTTCCGTTCGTTAGTTCCTCGCCCGCGAGACGCGAACAAAGAAACTGACGTCATCAAGGTGTGGTGCTGGCCTAAACGAACATCTTACGTTACCAGCGTGTAGTGCAATCCGGTTTGTCAATTTTCGGTCGGTTCGCGGTTCGTGAACGCGTCAAAATGGAGCGAATCCTCGCAGCAAAGATAGTGCTAAAACGTGAGATTACGCGTCTCTAGAATCGTGTCAATTCCGGGACTGTAGACAATGCCACGATGTCTTTGTGTGGTGATAAAGCGACGCAACTATCAAGTGACTGCAAACAACTACTAATCGATCTTGCTGCAAGGGACGCTAGTGACTTCGAAAGGTATGAAGGTGAATTAGGTGTGGAAGAAGACAGACTTGATCAAATTGTCTACAAGCTTCGGTCAGTACAGTTAACGGCATCAGGAAGTCTTACATCATTGACGTCATCATCACGTGACAGCCCACCCCAGCAACAAGTAGGTGAAGTTAAACTACCGAGATTGGAAATTCCTTCCTTCAGCGGATCGCTAGAGGACTGGCTAAGTTTTCATGATTTGTTTAGTGCAAGCGAACTTAAGTGGTGCACAAAAACTTCAGTATTTGAAGGCGTCTCTCAAGGACGAGGCTGCCTTGCTTATACAATCGTTAGCAGTGACAGATGAAAACTATCAACACGCGTGGGAGTTGTTCAACAACCGCTATTCTAACAAGAGGGAATTAGTTAGCAACACTGTCCAGCGACTGGTGAATCAGCCGCAAGTGAATGAGAACTCGCACACAAGTTTACATCGTCTTATCGACACTACAAATTAGTGCATTCGTGTTTTAATTTTGCTCGGTGTACCTGTTGAATCTTGGGACGCGATTCTTGTTTATCATACAACATAAAAGCTCGATTCTAAGTCCAGAAAACAACGGGAACTCTCTCTCACGTCGCAAGAAGTGCCTATACGACGCACGCTTTTAGAAGCGATATCGGGCGGGGCCACGCAGAGGGTATGCGTGGCGATCAGCCAATTGCAGGAGTGCAACGTTGTGCAGTTAGGAGATTGCGGCGCGGAAGTTAAAAGCCGTGTTCTGTATTTTTCTTGCGCGCAAGAAGTTTGCATAAAACTCGCCACTTTAAGGTTCATCATAAGATGGGGCAAGACATTTTGAACCTGACTGTCCAAGTCCCATTAATTTCCGTCGCCTACAGCCGGAGTTATCGTTCCTTGAAGAAACAAGGGAAACATCACCTTTCATTTCCTTCCGTCTGTTTTTTTCGTTGCCACCGTGTTGACGCAGCTGAGTTGTTGTGTCTAGGGAAAACTGTGGGTGTTAAATTCGTCTCGATATAAACAATGACTCTTCATTGTTCTGGGCATTCTCGAACATTGAAAGTCTGGGTCAGTTTGAGTTCAGCGTTTTCGTATCAAGGCTGTTGTAAAATTACTCGCTTATCGTTCACTCGTGCGCACGAAGAACAGTTTGTGAAAAGATTAAATACAGCCCTTTCGTGCAATAGTGTGTGTTCCGTGTGTTCTTTTTATTTTAAATAATATCACTCTCGAAATCTAGCACCAGTAGTACAGGCACCAAGGGTGCAAAATCTAATAATTAACCTCCATGAGAGTAACTCGGAAATGAGTGAAATCAGTTACACGGAGACCGAGGAAAACGACGAGAGCGGTGATGATGACCTGGCAGTTCCTCTACAATAAAAACCTTCAAGCTTCTTTCAGGTTTCTCGTATATGCTAAAGTGATATGATATTATAATCCTGTGTAGAAATATTCACTATATTATTTCACTGTACTCATATATATTGTGCATGCATTATCAAAATAATGGACACATCGCGAATCTTCTGTCCCTCCCTTGCGCTAGCAGTTAGTTTGGCAACAGCGCAGTAGCACTGGCTGGGTATTGGGCGAACTCATGTTCCTTCTAAAAGCGTACGAGGTATAGTTTTTCCGAGTTGACCCAGTTCCTAGATCAGCGTGCGCGTACATTGTCGTCAATGGCAAGTGAAAACAACAATCGGCGGAAGGCTGTGAGTCATAATAAGCCTTCAACCTCTTCCTTTGTAAAATCAGCTGTTTCCTTCTGCCCGAAATGCCGCACCAAGCAACACAAACTACACAAGTGTGAAGAGTTTCTTCAAATGTCCGTGCAACAAAGGCACAGTTTTGTGAAAGAGAAGGCGCTTTGCTTTAATTGTTTTCACCAGAACAAATTAAGAGTATGTACATCAAACGGGTGTCGCGTCTTTGGAATATATCACCATACTTTAATTCATTTTGACAAGGCTAACGAGAATGGGCAGTCGACCAGTTCCTTTCCCCCAAAAGTGTCGTCTCATTTTGCAGAAAACAAGTTAGCTAAAACCTCTGGTGTACCACAAGTATTGTTATGTACTGCTATTGTTAATGTTAAAAACAAACAGGGTTACTTTCAGCCTTGTCGTGTGCTCTTAGACTCGGCATCGGAAGTGTCCTTTGTGTCTGAAACGTGCTTACAAAGGTTGCAGTTACCAAAGCAACGCACTAAGATAAATATTTCTGGCATAACTGAAAGGGGTGTTTACACAGCCAATGCTGTAGCCAATGTTCATTTTCTGTCAAAGTGTAAGACACAACTGTACCGTGTAAGGGGTGTGGTAGTGAAGAAAATTACAGGTAATTTGCAAGGGTGCAAGCACCAGGGGCGTGCACTTGGTCACACATACAGGGCTTACCCTTGGCTGATCTTATATTAACGTGAGTGCTCCTGTTTATATTTTACTAGGCTGTGACATTTTTCCTTTATTGTTGGGAAGTGGATGATGCGTGGAACCTCCTGGTACTCCATCAGCATTAGAAACAGTCTTCGGTTGGGTGTTATCAGGGCAAATAGATACTAGTGTTGGTAATGAAAATACCAACTCAGTCTCATCTTTCCATGTGTCATGTGATTTGAATACTAACTTACGTAATTTCTGGGAACTTGAAGCATTGCCAACCCTTAATCATTTAACGTCAGAAGAGAAAAAGTGTGAAGCACATTTCATAGCTACTCAACAACGAGAGAATGGTCGATATGTAGTTAGCTTACCATTTAAGAACAATGATGTGGTGTTAGGGTTTTCAAGAGAAACAGCAGTTAAGAGACTTAAAAGTCAAGAACGCAGACTTTCTCACTCCCCTGAACTTCGTAAACATGACTGAGTATAGAGAACTTGGGCATATGGAACTTATCCCCCCTGAAGAAATACATAAGGTGCCTAGTGAAAGCTTTTATTTTCCTCATCATCCTGTATTTAAAGACAGTACGACTTCACCTATTCGTGTAGTTTTTGATGGGAGTTGTAAAACGTCTACAGGTGTTTCTCTTAATGACACTTTAATGATTGGCCCTAAGTTACAAAGTGATACCATTAGTGTGATATTACAATTCAGAATACATCAACTAGCCCTAACTTCTGACATCTCAAAAATGTATAGACAAGTGAAAATTAATCGAAAGGATACAGACTTTCAGAGAATTGTGTGGAGAGAGGATCCTAGTGAACCATTTCAAGACTTCAGATTATTGACTGTCACTTATGGTACTGCTTGTGCACCATACTTAGCTACGAGGTGTCTGCAACAATTACGTGAAGATGAAGGTGCAAATTTCCCCCTTGCTTCAAATGTGTTACTTAATCATGTGTACATAGACGATTTCTTAAGTGGGAGTGATTCTACGGAGGGTGCTATAGAACTGTACCATCAACTAACCCAACTCCTGCTTAAATGTGGTTTTGAACTTCGCAAATGGTCCTCAAATGATCCTAAGGTGTTAGACAGTATTCCAAGCAAATTGCTTGAAAGAAACGTCCCGTTTCAATTTAATGACAGTGACTGTAAGAAAACATTGGGGATTCAGTGGTGTCCTTCCTTGGATCATTTCTCCTTTAAAGTAGTGAGTCCAATTGTGCATTCTGTGTTGACCAAGCGACTTCTCCTCTCAGAGATATCTAAGTTGTTTGATCCTTTGGGCTGGTTATCGCCTACTGCAGTGAAAGCCAAATTATTGATACAATAACTGTGGAAATTAGAACTTGACTGGGATGATGAACTTCCAACTAATGTAGTTGATAAGTGGGTTAGTTACTGCAGTGATTTACCAAATTTGCAAACTATTAGAATTGAACGTTGCATCATTCCAAAAGACTGTATCGAGCTTCATTTAGTTGGGTTTTGTGATGCATCTGAAGCAGCCTATGCAGCGGTTGTTTACCTTAGGTGTGTGTGTGCTGATGAACAAGTCCAGGTTAAACTTGTTGCCTTAGAAACAAGAGTGGCTCCTCTGAAAAAGATAACACTTCCACGACTGGAACTTTGTACTGCATTATTGTTGCATCGCCTCATTACTTATGTGCGAAAAGCATTGCCAGTCAACTTCACAATTGTTACCTCCTATTCGGACTCCAAAATAGTTTTAACTTGGATAGCTTCATGTCCTACTCGTTGGAAAACTTTTGTGGTCTCTAAAATACAAGAGGAAGGTGATATAAAGTGGTGTCATGTCAGCAGTAAAGACAATCCTGCTGACTGTGCAAGTCGTGGTATTCCCCCTTCCAGCTTAGTGACACATTATTTATTGTGGCAAGGGCCTCCATTTTTACATGAGCTACAATTGCTTGAAAACAAGTGTGACATACAAGAATGTAGTGAAGTGAGTGTAGAACAGAAGCAGTCTGTTGTAAGCCTTGTGTAAACACAAGACAACCCATTATTTGAGAGGTATTCTTCTCTAAATAAACTGCAACGTGTAGTGGCCTGGTGTAAACGGTTCATTTTCAATGCCTGCAACAAAATTAACAAACTGCATGGTCCATTGAGCACTAAAGAGTTGTGGGACACACTTCTGGTGTTAGTGAAAATTGTGCAACAGGTTGAATTTGCCAGTGAAATTAATGCTCTTAACAATGGTTTACCCTTATCTTCATGGAGTAACTTGCATAGTTTAAATCCATTTTTTGATGAACTAGGTGTTCTCAGGGTGGGCGGCAGATTGAAACACAGTAACATTCCATACAGTGCCAAACATCCTATTTTGCTGCCCAAGAAGCATAGATTAACAGACTTAATTATTGCATATGAGCACTTTGTTCTTTTGCATGCAGGGCCGCAACTGGTTCTTGCAAACTACGCCAGAAATTTTGGATAATTCATGGTCGTGACAGAGTGTGTCAATTAGTGAAAAAATATGTGACGTGCCCTAGATATAATCCCACCATATCAAAACAACTAATGGGAAAATTGCCATCACCAAGAGTAACAGTTAATAGGCCATTCTTACAATGTGGAATGGATTACGCTGGACCAGTAATTCTTAAGGAAATGAGTGAGTGGTCGTTCTCGTCGAAGTTACAAAGGCTACATCGCATTGTTTATTTGCTTTTCCTCTAAGGCTATTCATCTTGAAGTAGTGAGTAGTGCAACCACTGCAGTCTTTTTAGCTGCTCTTAGAAGATTTGTGTCTCGACGAGGAAAGTCACGTGACATGTACAGGGACTGTGGAACTACGTTTGTTGGTGCAAACAAAGAGCTAAAGGACATCTTAAAAACTGTGAACAATTGCAAGCACAATGAAGAAATAGCTAATAATCTGAGCAGTTTGGGAATACAATGGCATTTCAACACACCTCTAAATCCTCATGCAGGAGAATTATGGGAAAGTGGAATAAAATCAGTGAATTTCCATCTTAAAAGAATTCTGGGAAATACGTTGCTCACATTTGAAGAATTGTGCACTGTGTTAGCACAGATTAAAGCATGTTTAAATTCGAGACCACTCACAGCCATTTCCAGTGACCCAAATGATATGCAAGCTCTTACTTCAGGACACTTTCTGATAGGAGATGCATTGGTGTCAGTTCCAGAAAGAGATCTTACCACATATAAACTTAACAGACTTTCACGTTGGCAACTTACACAAAATTTGATGCAATATTTCTGGAAACTTTGGTCTCGAGACTATCTCACCCAGCTGCAAGAACGTTCGAAGTGGAGAACATAACAGAAAAATCTTCAAGTTGGTGATTTAGTTCTCATGAGAGATGTTCAGCTTCCTCCACAGCAATGGAAACTTGGAAGAATATGTGAGGTTCATCCACGTACTGATGGACTCGTGAGGACTGCTACAGTGAAAACTAGTACCGGCAATTACAAAATACCAATTGTAAAGCTATGTCTTTTGCCATTTAATAACGATTGTGAAAATTGAAAAATTGAACATTTGCATTCAATAATTTCAAATAGTTCTAGTGTACAATATGTGTAAAATTGTTTTTCATATTTTTGTTTGCAGTGTACCATTTATTTTTTTATTTTTTGAAATTATATATTTCAAGGTGGGCGGTATGTTGGCCCCCACAATGTACTTGGATCCAACATGGCGGCCAAGACATTTTTCTTTATATTTGCCAAGTAAGTGTTGGCAACACTTGTCTTCGAGTGCGCAGCAAGTATGGCTGAATAACGTCGTTTTGTGTCTACAGTTTTATCTCTTGTCATCTGTGCGACAGGGAATGTGTAATGTATATAAACATATGTGTGTGTCATTAAACATGTAGTTTACGTAAGGTGAGTGTCCTTTGCAAATTCACCTACCCAACCACCGAAAGTTTTTGGATACAAATCGGAACGGGGCTCGCTCCCCGACAGATCTTGTTGGTGTAATTTACTTATTTTAATTATATAGTTCCCTCAACAGAGGTAAAACATCCAATTACAGTCTTGTGCATGGTCACGAAATTTTCTTTTGTGAGCATTTAGTTACTATATACGATGGACGTACTAAATTCTGATAAAACCTCATGAATAAAACTTGCTTTTTAGTTTCATAATACTAAAAGCAGTAAGCAAAATCTGATCAGAGAATACAAACCAAGTAACTGTAAAACTCACAATTATATCATATTTAAAATTTAATTCTCGATTCCTTTTAACCTGTTCTTCAAGCAAACGCAAAATGAATATCATTTCGTCGATTTAAAATAAATTTCTAATATATTTATATATACGTATATATAATTGTGTCCTCCTCCGTAGCTGAGCGGGTTAAGGCGTTCACTCGTCTCGTCTTGCGTAGGTTCGAATCCGGCTCTGGTCGGAATTAAATCACCCTACGTATAGGGCCGGTGGCAACCCACCATCGTGAGGAAATTGGGGAGCTCCGAGTGAATGAGCGTAATCCGGTCGCGAAGTCCTACAACGGCTGGGGGTCGGTCGGGCTGACCACCCGTCCCTCTAGTCTGGCTGCAGATCTCCACGGTGGCCCCTTGGTGGCTCGCGTGGGAGGGAGGCCAGCAGTCTGTAGGTAAGCCTTGGCCCGATATTGGGCTGTTGCGCTATTGGATTATTATATATAATTGTATAATCAAGACATTTCTGTATGTCCAGATATTACTGATATAAAATCAAGCGTGCAACCAGTATATCCGTCTTTGTATGTGTGTGGAGGGGTGAAAAGATGGAAGTGGCACATGAATGACGAAAGGCATTTTACGTTATTGATGTAACCCAAAGTTTCGAACATATATTCTGTGATATCTCTTTTACACAAAAATAACGTTTGATCTTCTGGTGACGTAAGAACACAATGAAAAATTCGTTCAAACTGAAAAACCACAAGCGTAGTCAGTTCAATAATTATTTTCTTCTTGCCACACGAAAACAACAAAGTATAAAGCTGTGACTCTGTGCAATACTTTTCGTGGCACCCGTTTGGCAGAAAGGGAAAAAAAACTTTGACCACACGGGGAATCGAACCTAGGATTTCAGCTTACGAAGCTGACGTTTTTCCGGCATGTACATACGCCGAGGGGCGGAAACCATGCTATTCGGGTGTTTTATCTTGAAGATTGCATCTTTATCTGTCCGCTTCCAAACTTTCAATGTCTCTTCTCTCTAATTACATTCGTTTGAAAGCTCTACGCTTCATGGTACAGTGTCTCTATGCTGTGCACACATTGCTCACAGACTATAAGCTAATGTTGTGTGTGTATATTAATGACGACGATCGAAAACGTGCTTTTGTGCAAGGTTGGTGTTTCCAACCCCTAATGATGATCGTGCTCTAGCATTTGTTAAGATAGCATTTGCTGATGAGTGGGGGGCCAATCTTATAAGTCAATGGCACATACATTATTATATTTTTAAACTAACTATTTGACAAAGGAGAGTAATTTTTCAGGAATCCATGAAGACATTTATCCAGCCTCTACTGATTTTGCGAGTTCATTATCCTAATTTTGTGTTCAAATTACAAGGTAAGAGAAAGAAACAAATGTGATCCTGAAGTCACATCATTCGGGCTGTTACAGAAAGAGAGAGATAGATATTCTTTTTGCTTTGGATTGTTTATTTTCTCCAGTCCGCATCTTGAATGTCAATTTGATTTATTTTTTGTTAGCGTCGCTTTTCTTCCACTTTTAGTGAATCGCGACGAAGAAGATAAATTATGATATGGGAAAATTGATAAAGGGACACTCGTAAGAACACCCACGCTCAGGTCGGAATTCGAACCCGGGTTCTCTTGGTGAACGTCGACGATGCTGTTACGTTAAGCTAGGGATAGAGGTAATGGAACCACCATCCACTTCCCTCTGCTTTCAAATGAATATGGGTTTTTGCCCAATCGAAGGGATTGAGGTAGGTTTGTTTTTTTAGATTAGTTATGGGATACTGAGTATCTTAAACATTTTTTCCCGAAATTTTTTCCCTCCATTCTTTTGAAATATTGGACACTGGATTGCGTTAATAATCGAAATGCAAGGCTTTCCTGTAACCGTTTTCTTTTCACTCGGCAAGTCAGAAAATTCATCCGGTGAAAGCCTTTAGTGGTAAGCAACACTGCAGAGTGCTGTTTTCCCGAACCTTTACTTCGGATGTACTGCCACACTCGATCGGCTCCGAAGCTGATCTTTAACTCAAACGATTGTGCCACTTTCTGTGAACAGAAGTGTACCATCCTCCATTTACAGATACTTTAGACTACAACTTTTATTACAAACAATTTCTTGTTTCTTAATTTATCCAAAAGTTACAAGGTAATTTAAAAAAAAGTGTTTAAAGAATTATATTTAATAAAAATTAATTACTGCAAAACTACTGATATAAACCTCTTTTTGCTACCTATCAAATGAGGATCAAGGCTGAGAAAAGATTTTCTGCTTATTACCACTTGTTTGGGATATACAAATTTGTATAGGTCATGAACTTGTAGTCTGCGAATCTGAGATTAGATAGAGTGCGGAGGGCGTTGTAGAGAAGGAAACACCCATAGGGAAAGGCGGGGATGTTTTGGATCTTGCACTGCTAGTACTGGTCTAACGTATGATCAAAATTCAGCTTTTACGGAATTATTCCCGACATGAAACTTAGGAAACTGCGAATGATCGGAACAATAATAGTTGTGATGGTGTTTGTAGTAGTAGTAATAGTAATACATTTTATAGGAGGAAAGGGAAGTGCCTGTCTATCAGTGGTAAATATAATAAAACCAACCAATAACGTTTCTTGCAGACTAGGTACTTGAGCTGCGTTGTGCACTAAAGAATTTCCCGATGAAGTTTCCAAGATCTCGTCTTCACCTGGATGTGAGTGTGCCTTCGTCGTCGCGATTAACTAAAATGACAGAATAGTCTAGTAAAAATTGTGTATTTTGGGGAACTAATTGCAACAGAAATGAAACAAAGCTGTCCCTGTAGTAAAAAAATGTGACGAATCCAATTTTGAAGAGCCAACCGATCTCTGACATTTAGGTTCACTGCCTACTTGAAGAATGGCGCCAAAAATTCACCTTGGAAATAAAAATATATAATATCTTGAAACGATGCATTCTACATAATGCTTGAAGTTAACCAAAATGAAAGGGCAAAATATTTGCAAAATTATATTTCATATTTTGTTTCATAGAACAACTACCTTCAATCGTATTTGAATTAGAAAGCTTCAAATATCTTCTTTCAATTTTTAGAATTAGCGTAAAAGTTGGTTTCCGACACAACTACATAACAGCAAATATGGAACAAACTCTTTCATTAACGTCCTAAAGTCATCGAACCAAGCTTATAGCCCATGAGTTCCCCGAGAGAATGGTTTATGTTTTGTGCCTGTCAAGTCAGGGGTTGAGGAGATACGTAGTTTATAATAGAGGCATGTGTTTTCCTATATTTGAGGTGTTCCATTTCTTGCGACATTGCTGAGAATGTAATATATTTTTTTCTGCAGTGTTTCCTTCACTTGAGTTTATTACTTCTTGGTGGACAAGGCTTAAGCATTAAGTAGCTCCTGTAGGTATGTAATATAAGATTCTTGTTTAATTCTTGAATATTTTAAAACAAAAATCTTGGTAAATTGATGCGTATAATTAGACTGGAGTACTATCATACTAATATTAATCAATATTTTGAATAACTTTTAATTATTACAATTTACAAGCTTAGGTATAGGTATAGCTGGGAATTGGTGATTTACCGGCATCAGTATCGGTGAAAAATGGTATTAGTTCATCTTTCGCCACATCTACGAAGATAATATTTCATGAGCTCCTAGATCCAACAGATAACTGATAAAATATTATATTATGTATATCTTCGGAAATATCATTTTTACCAAACGTAAACGAACTATAGCCCTATGCCTCCAATCCAAGTGGAACAGTTGATAGGCCTTAGCTATGTAAATAGCGTAATGATTCTAGTTCTTCAAAAGTTCTGCTCTTGATAAAAAGTCCCCTGCTTTTATCTAAGGAATTAATTATTTCACCGTATGCAAATTGCCTCTGTGTTGACATACCCACTATATTGTTTAATAAAGAAGCAAACAAACAATATATTCTGATTTGCTTTCCTGTTAATCCTATCCCGAAACTTGTTGTTTAAAACAATAGAATGAGTTACGTATGCTAATGTCATAGAGTCAGCGATTCTATCGAGATGAAAAGAGTCGTATAGGCTAGTCAATGCGAAAAACTTATATCGGCAAAATAATGTATCTTTATCAGTGGTGTCTGAGGATTTCTGGCTTATTCTTGTCCCAATCTTGAAAGTAAACTCTCAATCTCGTCTCGAATATGTAAACAATAGTTACACAACAAAATCAAAATGCTATAATGTTCTTGCATATTTAAAAACAAATATATATATATATATATATATATATATATATATATTGGTGTTGGGTGACATTTAGGTAAAGCACTCAAAGGTTAACCTCTCATTCACCAAAGACATTTTGGACTGCATTTCTGCGGACCGAAATGCTCTGGCGCATGAGACATTATGTTATCCATACGATATATATACTTGACGTGATTTCATCTCATGTGATATAATCTAACCATAATTCGTCTTCATGGACGCGAGTAGACAAAATTGGCAGAAATACTAACAATAACAAATATACGTAGAATTAACTGTGAAAAATGCTCTACCACTGAGCAATGGCACTGTATGCCAGAGATCAGGGTTCGAGTCCTTGTCTACCCTGCATTTTTCGTTGAAAATCTACATAGTACATTTACGGTGTGCCTAATTTAATGAGTAATAAATATAACCTAAGGCACACCTCGATGGCTGTCGCATTGTAATCAACGGGACACGGTTTCGATCCCTCGGGTATATCGCACAATGGTTCGAATCCCATTTTATACTGCAGGTGCAACCCTGATTAATCTATCTGTAAATAAAGTGGACGTAAACCTTGACAGACCGCCACTGGCTTTAGTACGTGTGAATTAATAGCATTGTAATTTTGATTTAAATGAAATTATCCTACACAAAGTTTCACACATTAGATATCTTATGTGTTTGACACACGTTTCATTTTTTCGTCAAGGTATGCTTGATTTTCAAACCTTGATAATTATTTCTAATTTGATAATGAGACAGACACTACTTCCATCTCGATACAGCTCATGGTTAGAGAGGCACCGACAAGGCCCCCTCCGTCCTTGCGGAAAAGTTCAGCCGTTTTAACCTTACTTTAATCTCTAGCTCTAGTCATGATTGGCTTCTGAGTGCATAAAGAAGATTTAAAACAAATTTGCCTTAATTTTTACATCGCTCTTTTGCAGCGGAGAGATTAAATTTTTCTGGAAATAGCGAATCCACTTTCTTTATGGAGTTGGATAATTCATGTTATAATAATAATAATTATTATTATTATTAGAAGTAGCCTTATTATTATTACTAACGATGACTTGACGAATACACCAAGATAATTAAAGAAATCATAATAAATTTCACATTTTCGCACACTAAAATTTCCCCGAGGATTCACTCTCCCGCTCTGTCGCAAGGGATATGTATTATCCAATAGTATTATATTTTGAACAATTTATTAGTTTTCAAGTGTTGTTGTAAGATAGTAGCTGTTTTATGAAGCTAATACGTCAATGCTTGAATATATACTTGAGCTCTACCTATGAGCACCGAAAAGGAGTCGTCGTTATCAACATTGGGTTCCTCTCTAGTAAAGTTACAATACAAGTGTAAAAAAAGTTTAAAAAAATTAAAAGAGCAGCCTTAATCTAACGTTATATCTAAGGCAAAACTTTTTTTATATGTTTTTTTAAGATTATTATGCATTAGATATACATGTCCTTTGGCAAGAAAATTATAATAAAACTGTCAAGAAACAACACCATAGCTCTGTTGATAAGAGCGCCAGTTGGCATCCCGAAGGAGGTTATTTGAAATCTACTCCAGGAAAGAATCAGCTAAGAATCAAGTCAAACTTCATTTGAAATTCAAGTTCTAAACAAGCAATCTTCTGAATCCACCGTAGTTCAGTTGGACAGTCTGGCTCGAGCAGTGGTCCGGGACGGTTGTGTTTGACCGTCTCTCTAATAGCTTGAAGTCACGTAGCGCGTATTACTCGCGAGTCCGGTTGAAGTGAAACACGTCGACGCTGCCAACATGGTAATCAAGAGATTGAATACACTAAAACTGAACTTCAGTCAAGTGCGAAGAAAACCGACTTCGACGGAAATACAATTGGATTAGCAAGACGATGAAATTGAAACCAGAACAAGTAGTAAGTATTGAAGTAGACAATTCTAGACGTTGTATCTTTCTGATACTACTATCGAAAGTAGTGTGTGAACAGTTGTTGCTGCAGTCAAACGGAGAGTATAAATATAGTGACGAAGACGGGGATTGTACAGGATGTGCCTAAAACTACCGTACAAGATTCCAACAGCAGACGTTCCTATCCCCGCCAGTGTGGATCAAGTGAATGTCAACCAAGCAGACCACGTAGCAGAGAAGAATGGGGAAGAAACAATGGACGTTACTCTAGAGGTGCACCATAGTCCGATGCAGCAGGCAGATGATGATCAGTTGAAGGAGGGAACTCCGAGACGGTGTCCCCCGCATCAGGAGCTCTGCCTAAAACAACGAAGGAACCAAAAAAGGAGAAGAAACGCAGTATCCCTAAGAAAGATACGGCTTCGAAGCGGTGAAAAGATGGCTCTCATCGTTCGGTGTCTCCAGTGTCTCGGCGACTGCGTAGAACGATGAGTGCGACAACAGAACAAAGAGAGAAATCTGGCGGCGGCTCAGATTGGTCGCTTGAAGTAAATGAGTGATATATGTCTAACATATCATAGCTATGAAGTGTGTTGTCCTCTTTACAATGTTATTGTGGTTATGTTTGTCGTAGTTCTAAGTGAATTTTAAAAAGGAAACAAGTTTAACATCAGTAACTGCGAATAACATTCCCACCGGGTACAATATAACAGAATCCCACATGACGACACCTATACATCATTTTGCAACAATAAACATTAACAAGATTAAATCTAATGTCAAGCATCATGCATTCTTAGATTATATTAAGCAAAGTCACCTGGATGTAATTTTCCTGCAAGAAGTCGGAACCGATGATTTCTGTCTGGGCAGTGAATATACCGTGTACAACAATTTAACTCACAATTCTCTAGGAACCGGCATAGTTGTGAAAGAAGGCCTACATATATCGGAAATTTACCATCATCCGTCTGGTCGTATCACATGTATCCAAATAGGAAACATATGGTTTTGAAATGTTTATACACCATCGGTACCAACGCTAGAAATACTCGGAACATATTTTACGCTACAGAAGTGGCGAAGGCATTAGGTGGCTCCCGTCAAAACACTGTGCTGGTGGGTGATTTTAATTGTACTCTAAGACAGGACCAATATCCAGGATTCCATACATCACCTAGCTTGCAGGCGCTGGTTGAAAGGTTTAAACTGCACAATGTTTGGGTGGCTAAAGGTCCGAATATAGACGGCTACACATACATACGTGCCGACACAGCGAGTCGGCTTGTTCGTTTTTACGTGAGTGCACACATGATTAGCAAAATATCTGTGATTAGAATTTTCCCAACGTGCTTTAGTCATCATTTAAGTGTCCAACTCGACATGAGTTTGGATGTACCTTCAGTTGGATGAGAGCGGGGATTTTGGAAGTTCAATGTACGGTTATTGGAAGATGAACAATTTCGTACCGAATTTAAACAAAAATGGAAAAAGTGGGAAGAAATGAGCGTACGTCAAACTGGCATTATTATGTGGTGGGACACTTTCCTAAAACCTTCCATTAAATATTTCTGTTTAGCATATAGTCGTGAAAAATACTCAGATTTCAATAAGAGATATAACTTTTACTACAGAGTTCTTCACGAACTAACAACACAGCTAATACAAGGCAAGCCAGTGCTTCAATAAATGAAACGAGTGCAAGCAGTGTTGCTGAGCATGCACAGAGAGCGTATGCAAGGCTAGAATGTTAGGTGTCGTCTTCCTATGTTTGACGCACAAGAAGAAGCGTCGCTGGTGCATATGTTAGCTCAGAGGCGCAGTGCGCAGCGAAAGAGGATAACGTGTTCTGATACAGCCACGGAGAGAATAACCGAACCCAAGTTAATACGAAATTACTTACGGGACTTTTATGCAGATCAGTTTAAAGAGAAGGAAGATCAACACTCCCATCGCCCTCCACTGCAAGGGATGGACCTCCCCATGTTATCGGAAGATGACCGTCGCTATTTAGAACAGCCATTCTCAAAGAAAGAAGTGTACAAGTCTGTTCACAGTGGAAAAAGAGGAAACGCTCCGGGAATCGATGGAGTCCCGATAGAATTGTTTCAAACCTTTTGGACACCAGTGGCTCCACTGTTCACACGCTGGCTCAATGCTGTATTTACGAAGAAACGCCTTGGAAGAACGAGTTTCACGAGTGTTATGGTTTTGATTCCCAAAATATCTCAGCCCAGAAAGCCAAAAGATTTCAGATCAATCACATTACTATGTGCTGATTATAAAATCCTTGCACGTTTGATCACGTGAAGGTTCCAACATTTTGCGGATACTTTATTAGGGCCGTATCAATATGTATTTATATGGCACAAGTGGTAAAATATTTCACATTTTAACTAGTGTACTTGACATCATCACTTCTATGCAAGATGTTGAAGGTTCTCACGCTGCTTAAGTGGCGTTAGATTTTAAAAGTGCCTTTGACTCCCTCCGACATGACTATCTTCTCCAATACTTTGGAAAAGGGGTATGTGGACATTTCTTTGTACAATCTATACATACCTTATACAGAGAAGCTTGAGTTAAGTTATCTATCGATGGTTTTCTGTTGCAAGTCTTTTCTAATCGGCGTTCTCTCCGTCAAGAATGTCAATTTTCCTTATTTGCATTCTGCTTGGTCTGGCTCTATTTTTACGAATGATGCATGAAAAACTTCAGGGACTCAGGCTTCTTGGGAGACACCACAAAATATGTGCGTAAGCAGATGATGTGACCGTAATCGTGAAAGATCTTCTAGACTTGACTCGTATGGAGGCAGTACTTGAAACGTTACGAAAGCAGACGGGACTTAGTTTTGAACCAGAAGAAATCTAAAATCTTACCCCTAGGGCGTAACCCCACTCTGTGGACTGACCCTGTAACTATACACATTGTAGATAAAGTGACAATTTTGGGAATAAACTTCACTACGACGATCACAGAGACTGTCTCCAGAACTTTTACAACTATTCTCCCAAAAATCCAGGCAGTGTTGAGCATGAACCGTTATAGACAACTATCCTTACGCTCTAGAATACAGTATGTGAACATGTTTGCATTATCAAAGTTGTGGTATGCTACGCAAGTTTTACCTGTCCCTGCGAAAGTCGTGGCGCATGGTAAGATGATAACGCGCTTCGTATGGCATGCACATTTGTTTCATGTAGCACATGAAACGTTATGCCTCCCAGCAAGTAAAGGAGGACTGAACTTGTGCCAAGTGAAGAGACAAGCCTCAGCCTTGTTTCTACAACGGAACATTGAGTTGTTCGTGCACTACCCTGATGGTTTAACAGCAAGATTACTACATACTCTGATAGATGAAGTGGAACTGCAAACACCCTTTTATCCAGGGATGATCCCTTCCCACTACAAATATTTGAGGACATCTCTTGTCGAGTTTTGCTATCTCCTAATCGGTTCACCTCACATGGATGTCGATGGCATGACAGTGAAATTTTTCTATAACCAATTGACTTGCAGGTTACATCACCAACCACGAAATGTGCTTCTCCGAACTAATGTAGTGTGGTCAAACGTATGGAGAAATATATCTGCAACTCATCTTTCTAACCGCGTTCGATCTCTGTGGTACCTAGTAGTTCACGATGCCATTGCGACCGGTGCTCAGAAGTGGAGTACCAAAGGACTGACAGTACTGTATGTTCCAATTGTCATCAAGCTGAAGACACTTTACGACATCGTAACATGTCCCGCAACGGTAGATCAATGGAAGTATTTGTGTAAATGCCTTGGTACTATATGTAGAACATCGCCCGATACATTTACTGTAGATGATATATTGTTACCAGATTTTGTGTTCTTCCCTCTTACTAAAGTAAGAGCGGTCCAGTTTTTAGAAGCTCAATATATTTATTATATTTAAGGACATATTTCAGTGTCACTGCAAATTTCGCTGCAATATTACTACAGTGAGAATTAATATCAGATTGACCAAGCTAATCGCAAAACACTCTATGCAAATTTCTTGAAGGCACTTTTCTTGTAAGTACACTTAATTACGTAATCGAGATGTGATATATGTGTAATGTTATCATAGGATCATGTAAGTAGTCACTACTGCATAAAATAAAGAATATTAAAAAAGGAAAGAAAAAGTTGGTAAGAGCGCTGGTTGGTATCCCAAAGAACACGTGTTCAAATCTTCTACGGGAAAGTTGTATCTTCATTTCAGGCAACGCACAGGTCAAGCAGGATTGAAATATAAGTTCCAAAGAACATCATGTGAATGCCGTTGTTAGCTCAATCGTTAAGGGTATTGCTTCCAAATCCAGAGGTAACGGGTTCGAATCCCGGAGGTGAATGTTGGTTTTGATTTTCCCTGGTCTTCTCTACCATCCTCCCATTCTAATTCCTTACTTCCTCTTAGCCTCTTCACTTTCCGTGGGCCTATGCAAGCCACACCTTCGCTTCTACGGAGCCCATTCCGCCCTACGGGGCAGCCAGCCCGCCGCTCGCAGAAGCCCAAAACCACCTTTACACACATCTCCGATCACATAATCAACGACATTGATCACTGAAGGGAAGGGTCTGGAAATTAGGAGCAACACTCTTACTGAGCGAGGTAACGGGTATTTTCGAAGAAAAAAAAATGGTTAGTTTGAGAATTTGCTACTAGATGGCGCAAACATTCATTTTGCAGATCTTTAGTACAGACGTTTGTTTACAGATGGCGCCACGTGCATTTGCACTAATTACAGTTAGTTCTAAAATTTGCTAATAGATGGCGCCACATGTCACATTATAAATACAGTTAGTTCTAAACTTTTATTATAGATGGCTCCATGTGTTATAGTTTTAAGTATTCGTGGTTTTAAAAATGTAAATGTTGCTTTTATTCTTCTAGCAAAATGAAGTAGTACTTTTCAGTGTTAAATGTATCTATTTACATTAATTTATGCTAGTATATTTCTCTATGTAAAAAACATTTTTTGATTTTCTTTAAGCTTTTCTGACACACAAGTTAATGTATGTTTTCCTTCATTTCTCTAATTTCATATTTTTTTTTCTGTACGTATTATTGAAAATTTTTAATTCCAAACATTTGACCTTAAGTTTAATTTGTCTATGTATATACATATTTCTTTTTTATGGAAATCATATTCTTTACTTTAGATTAAAAGAAAGATTTCTTTCTCACAATATTATTTCTTGTTTGTACGGATCGTGGCAGGAAGACGTGTGTCAGTGAGCTCCGAAGTGCAGTGAAGCGAAACAAGATGGGGAATTGTGCAGTGACGTTGTGCCATAGGATTGAGGAATGCAGGAGCTAAGAAGTGGTCGGTGTTAGTGATGAACGTGCGGAACAGCTCAAATGCAACCAGCATGTTTTTCGTGGGCATTGTCGTTGCGATTGCCTTGATTATCTCTGGTGTAGAGAAAAATCCTTTACCTTATACAATGGAGGACATTGCGACAAAATTGGATTCTATTGACAACATGCTAGACAAGGTGACTGAAACAACAGCAATGGGCTAGAGCGATATTAATCGACTAATTAGAAATAAATGGCCTCAAAAACGAAAATGCGTAGTTGAAATCTAAACTACAGTTCTGCGAACTTAAATTGAATGACTTGGAAAACCGGTCAAGAAGGGAGAATTTATTTTTCCGCGGTTTTAGTGAAACTTCCGGAGAATCTTGGGACTGTTCTGAGCGACTCGTGAAAGACACTTTGTGGAACATTCTGGAGATAGACACGTATGACTACGACATAGCTATGGCTCACAGACTGGGATCGGGACACAACAGACCTATCATTGTAAAGCCCGTGCGCACTTCTTTCGTGGAAATGGTATCCGCGTCTCCGTCGACTACTCGAGACGTGTTCGCGATATCCGCAACGAGTTTTCGAATTACATGGAAGAAGCCAGAGAAAACAACCTCTATGCAATACTAAGGTACGACAAACTACACATTGAGGGTAAAATATATATACGTTGAGCGATCTGGATGCTAACGGACTGCCGCCTGTGATCACGGAAGAGGTGAACCAACACACAGAAGTGAATTCAAACGCTTCACCTACTGTGGAGTGTAGCGAAGTGCCTTTTTCTTCGAGTGGAGCAAAGGAACCTCTACGCTCCGATCATCCATGCACCCACACCCCTCGATCGCTCAAGGAACCGTCGACGTCGAAGGCCCCGGCAGGCGCTGAACTCCCCACTCCACCTCCCGACCCCCTCAAGAATCAAGGTACAGAATTAGAAAATCCTACAGCCAGGTGACCAACCACCCAAAAAAAAAAATCATCCATGCGGAACGGAAGTTCGGAGCCCGCGACGGAGACAACGAGCAGCGCATCGAAGCCTCTCTCCTTCCAGGAATGTAAGTGGTCACCAACTCCCGAGGCGGTCCCAAACAACCCCGACTGCTACGAACCAGGAAAGCAGGTAGGATCTGCGGAATCCGGAGAGGGAAGACGTCGCGCAGTTATGTAGTGAGGTAAGATTAGAAAGTGACGTCATCTCTACACACTCCCAAGGAAGTAATGCTCATAAATTATAACTATTTGACATTCTATTACCAAAATGTTCGCAGTTTGAGAAACAAGAGTAGGCCTTTTTATGAGAACGTACTGAGCCGCAATCTCGACGTTAAGTGTGTTAATGAAACTTGGCTAACGTCTTCTCACCTGAGTTCCGAATACTTTGATTCCCGGTACACTGTGTACAGATGTGATCGAAGCCGTGACCTTAGTGGCAAATTGAGTGGAGGTGGTGTACTTGTGGCTGTAAAAAACCACCATTCGTTCTTTTCGACCCCCCTTCCAAATCAACAAAGGCATTATATGACAAATTTTACGACTTTGTTGAAACCCATACTAAGCCAGGAGATAAAATACTATTCTGTGGTGACTTTAATTTGCCTGAAATTACAAGTGTGGACGCTGATTTCTTAAGTCTTACGCAAACAATAGGTTACTTGACCTTATATTAACGAATTTTAGTCATGTAGATGCAAGCAGAGAGTTGTACCCTCTCCCACCGGAAGACACACATCACCCCTCAATAATAGCTGAGATCCAATGCCTTACCGTAAAATCAAATAAAAAGTCAAATCAAAACATTTCCACATACAACTTTAAGAAAGTCGACTATTCAAAACTCTTCAGTTTAGTTTCATAAACGGATTGGACGCCAGTATATAGCGCCATTAACGTAAATGAAGCTGCCGATATTTTCTACAGATTAATTTATGGCATATTTGATGAATGCATTCCCCTTAAAAAACTACAGAACTCAACATTTCCTTGCTGGTTTACGCCTGCCATAGTGAAAAGAATTAAAGTTAAAGCTTACCATAGGTTAAAATGGAAGAAAAGTATTACAAACAAAGAATACCATATGGAAAAATTTCTTCAGCTCCGCGCACAAGTTAAGAAAGACATAACTGTAGCTTATACTAATTACATAAAACAGTCTGAAAACCAGATAAGTGTGGACCCTTCTCGATTCTGGTCCTATATCAAAAGTAAAAAGTCCCATCAAAACTGGGAAGCTATTAAAGTCGGCGCAGACATATTGACAGACGAAAATGACATCGCGGATGCCTTTGCAACTTACCTTCATTCTGTGTACGCAGCCGAAAGAGCTAAATATTACGTAAATAATCTTAAAATAGAAATTGGTAACGAACAACTTGATATTTTCACTTTGCGCAACATCCTCGTAAGCGAAGTAGAATCTGCCATTAAGAATTTGAAATTCAAATCAACGACCGGCCCCAACAACATACCACCATACATAGTAAGAGGATATTGCGATATTTTAAAATATCCCTTGTTGCAAATTTTTAACCATTCTCTCGATACCAATACTATTCCTTCAAAATGGAAAACATCGTCTGCCTGTCCTATTCCCAAGTCTCACCAAAGATCAAGCTTACAAAATTATAGACCGATAGCAATCCTGTCTAGTCTTGCTAAAATATTTGAACAAATCATTTGCAAGAGGATGTTAGCACACGTCAATCCAGTTATCTCTTCTTATCAGCATGGATTTACTCCAAACAGGTCTACCGTAACAAACTTAGCTAACTTTACCCATTAGGCATGCAATTTACTAGATAACACAGGACAAGTCGTTGCAATATACATTGATTTTACTAAACGCATTTGACAAAATTGACCATGATATATTACTACAGAAAATTGCTTCATTCAATGTTTCACTTAATACTTTAAATTTCTTTGCTTCATATTTAGCCGATCGAACGCAAACTGTAATGTACAGGACAATCAAAAATCGCCCCTTCACACCATATTCTGGTGTTCCCCAAGGGTCCAATCTTGGACCGCTTTTGTTTTTATTACTTATCAACGACTTACCCAATTGCATACAAAATTCTCAAAAGTTGCTTTTCGCCGACGATCTTAAGCTTTTCCATGAAATAACTACCTATGAAGACTGTTTGAAACTACAGGAAGATGTAGACAGTGATATCTTGGTGTAAAAATAACAAGTTGAATCTTAACCCAACAAAATGCAGCGTAGTCACTTACACAAAACGCAAAGCTCCTTGTGTGTTTTCATACACTATTAAAAATGTACAAATCACGCGCAAAAATGAAATTAGAGACCTCGGAGTGACCTTCGACACCAAGCTCAAAATTTAATAAGCATATTGAAACTGTTACTAACGACGCTTTCAGAAACTTAGGCTTTATAATCCGGTCAAGCCACGACTTCACGAAAATAGAAACAGTGAAAATACTTTACTATTCCCTCGTACGGTCAAAACTAGAATATGCGTAAGTAATCTGGAATCTTACTCAAATAAACTTAATTCATAGACTAGAACGTATTCAGTCCAAGTTTCTTAGATATCTCAAATTGAAAGCCTGTGGAGAATATCCAGCATTAGATTCATACGATAATCTAGTCTCAAGAGACCAACTTTAGCAAACTAGAACTCCGACAAGTAAATAACCTGCTCTTTCTGTATAAAGTAATTAACGGTATAATAGATGATTCCATCTTATATCATTCAATATTCCCATCTCCAAAACACGTCCCAAGCACAAAATATTTCATTGCCAGAGAGCGAAAACATCAATTCTTTCTACCTGTCCTGTGTGGAGAGCGTGCAACTCTTTCAACACAATTTCATGTGTAAATTACAAATTTGATATTTTCGCAATGAGTTTATACAATTTTAAAAATTCTATTACTGGAACACTGAATCTATTGTAGTAATATTGTAATTAGAGCTCTATAATTGGCCTCGGCCTGTTGAGCTCTATCAATAAATAAATAAATATACAGTTCATGTTTTCTGAAATTGAAAAACTTTTTTTAACTACAAACATGTAAAATTAAAAAATTAAAAGCAAAGACTGTCCATAAGTTAACTTTATTACAAATCTGAAATAAATACAAATAGTATATGAAATAAAATTTTAAAAAATAACAATAATCAAACTTTTCTCTTGTTTTTGTTTGGAAGACAAGAACATGCAGTGGAAGTGGTAGTGAACGAGATTCTTTTCTCCACTTTTCCTTCCATTCTGTTTCCATGTTTGGAAAGTACACGAGTAGAGGAAAATAACCAAACCCAGACCCCACTCCCTAAGCCGGACCAACCCCTTCCTGTTTCCGTAAGTAGCTGCTGCCGCGTGTTGACAATGGGCGAAACACGTTAAGAATAACGAAAAGATTGTGTAGGGAAGGTATCAGCAGTATCGTGCAAGTATCAGGTGTTGTAGTCCGCCATGACTTGTTTTTGTGTGAATGAAAGTTTGTACAGCGGTTCACAACAGTGGGAATTTTGCTAATTAAGAGAGAGATAAGTAGCAATCTTGTTACAATTTAGACACTAATGAATGTTGTACTTTGAAATTATGGCAATGGTTTGTTTAAGATACGTGTGGTTTTATTATACAATAAGACTCCAGCAGTATTATGCCCTAAGTAGGACCCCTCAATGAATGCCTAACATTACAATTGTAATTGAAGCAAAGGGTCGTTACTTCTTAGTAAAGTCCTTTTACATATTGTTTCAGCTGTTCAAGGGAAAAGGCAATATAGGTGGGAGAAGGTGGGATGTCCAACAAAGGGAAAGGGCGATTGACGCAGTTAGGATATTGATAGTATATATTATATTACTTTTGTACATCTATATTCTTTATGCAAGCTCAAAAATGTAATTCATTTACTGCAAATCATATATTTACATTTCCTTGCGTCTTTTCAAATTTTTGGAACTTGTTAAAGGAGGCGTCCGACTTTGGCCACTTTTTCTCCTTTTTTACTATTCGTCCCTTTTTACAGAAATGCTTACTGGCAAAGCATCATGCCTTTTAAGGTGGATTAAGTTACTCAAAACGTTAGCAAACATATCAAAGACCCCATTTTATTAAATTTGAAATATAAATAATATGCCATAATGACACCAGGGATGAAAAACAAAACGGTGGTCATACTTTGGTAACTTTCCTCTATTTATGGAAATAATAGGAAGGACATTTAAAGTTTCTGAGGGCATCTGGAGTCTCAGGGTTTCCAAGATGAAATAAAACGTTTGCGTCATTGCGATAAATGTGGCGTGGTAGAATATTACAGTATATCCCACAACTTAGATTACACAGCTGTCGACGCAAGTTCTGCCTGAGTGAGGTATGTTCCGCTTCACAGTGTCACCAGTCATACTGATGTTCTTAAGTGGTTTCCTTTGAGAAGTTAAGGCAAATGCTGGATGGTATCTTACTGAATGTCACTGCTGTTTTCTTCCTAGGACTTCTTCGTTGTGGCCAACCAAAAAGTGGATGTAAAAGACACGAATCAAATCAACCAATCAATTAAGATTCATATTTTCTCAAATTGAATGAATTGAGGTTCGCTCATCTGAAACAAAACAGGCACTGTGACAAACTATTGCAAAATACCAAGGATCTGCCGTCTGGGCTCCATGTGTTTGTATTCTGAGTCGTGTAAGTTCGTGCTTTATACATCTCTTCTAATCTAATCATCTACGCTACGAGATTAGCAAAAATTAGCATTAATGGACGTAATATTAAAAAAAAATGAATAAGAAACGAACAGAGAGCTGTAAATAATATTGCCTACATCTATCAAAAAGGTTACTTTTCAGACGAATACGATATAGTAGAAGGAACCCAAGAGTGGATTCTTGTCCATATGAAATATATATCTTATAACTAGCAATACATGACCTAGATTTGCTATCAACGGATCTTGGATTCGATTACGGTTCATTTTAAGGATTCGAATTTAACTAAGTTGTAGGTTCCGTCCAGTTTAGGGTGTCTTTATATAAATGCAATTCGGAAGTAAAAAAGTTTTGTTCCTTTGTAATTCTTTCAACACAAAATTGTTTTTGTTTGTTTGTACTGTCATTATCTTATTAGGAAAACAATTGAACTGTAGTGTACTAACCAGAACCCTAACCAAGATCCACCACAGTCAAGAACACTAAACATATTCCTGTTCCATGTATGACTCTACCAGGAGTATATAGGTACCGTAGAAATCTATATAAGAATATTTATATTGGCTGAAACGCACTATTTTAAAATTGCAATTATTTCCTGTGTTGATTGGTTATTTAAAGTAATTTCTTTAACTCAATACGTTAGTCGTTACAATGTCTCCAAAAGCATAGTGGTTAATGTTATCTCTAATTCTTAAAGACAACCTCCGTGGCTGAGTGGTTAGCGCAGCGCGCCATGAGACTCGTGTTCGAATATCTCGGCCTGGGTGCTCTTTGCGAGTATCGGTACATAAATTTCATCATATCACCACTCATTCTTATACTCTCGATTAGCCTAAAGTGAAAGAAAAGCACAGTTAAAATAACGAAATCCTAATAGAATCGAATCCGTGAAGGATTGGAACCCACTGAACAACGAAGGGCCTATTTCGTTAGTTTTGCCTGGCTAATGAATAGATGAAAAAGTGAAGGTAAGATCCATGTATTTTCCAAGATTCCAAGCCGAAATCCTCAGAACAAAGATCTCGTGTTGAAGACAAGAAGCTAGGCCATTTGGAAACAAGAAACAAAATGAGAATGTTTTTTATAAAAATTACAACAGAGAATTTTAAGGCTGTATCAAACAGAACTACAATTTCATCCCCAATCAACAGTGGTTCTTGTAATTCAATCAACCCTGAGGTAATTTAACCGAGGGGAAAACAGGGAGGAAAATTATAACACGGAAACACAGGTATCGAAAAGAGCGATTGGCGGAGGGTTAGGGAGGGGTGGGGGAGGGAGCAAAACGATTCACGTAGCTCCTCTAATTACAAACGTGCCGGACAATTTTGATTCGTAAAGCGTATTTTATGCTTAGTTAACCATTGGCACGATTAACACGCTCTGTGTGCGGCTCGCAATGCCCTCTATCGGAATTGCACTATGTTTCACGGCTCTGGTCCCTAAACGCGGTCTTTTCCATTGGTTTATTGCAATTATTGATAGCGCGTGTTTATGAATTAACAGGGAAGTTCACTCGAATAGACAGACCAACCCGATCGTGTTGATGGAATTTGTGGAAACAGCAACCTGTGGAGATACCTACAAAGAGTGCGCGCAGTGAACAGTACTATTGGATTGGATTAAACGATCCCAGCTTGTATTAGCGGTGTTACAGCATTTAGAAAATACACATTCTGTAAAATGTTGACAATAAGATCAGTCAAAACGTTCCTTCCAGCCACTGGTAAGATCAATACCTATTAATACAATGTAATATCTTTTATCGGAGTAATTAGTTATTTCGTTAAAAATGGGCAAAGATGGGCGGCTCTAAGCGAACCCTAAAGTAATCGAAGGCCTTACTACTGTACAGTAACCACCCCAGTGACCAACATGCGAAAATTGTATAATCATATGGAAGTAAGAATCATTGACACACAGAGAGAGAAAGTGAGATAAAGATAGAAAATTGGAAAGGAACAATGGAGATAGTTACGAAAGAGAAGAGAGAGAGAGGGAAAGAGGGAAACCAAGGGAAAAAATAAAGAAGTTGAGAATGAGACGGAGAGAATAAGAGAATTATTCAGAGTCGGTTGTGGTGGAGTAAAAGAGAAAACTGGAAAGAAGAAAGAGCAGTAATGTAAAAAAGAGAGAGAAATAGGTGAAACAGATGAAAAAGGGAGAAGCAGGGAAGAACAAAGATAGGTAGATAAAGAGAAGATGATGGTGATAAAGAGAAAAAAATGGAAAAATATACTTGTGAAAATAAGAGAAAGAAGAGAGATGTGAAGCGAGAGAGAAATAATTAGCAGAAGAGAGAAATGAGTAGATATAGAAAGGCAAGAAGATATTGTTTAAGAGAAAAAATGGAAAGAAAGATAGAAATGGAAACTAAGAGAGAAGGGAGTAAAGAAAAAGACAAAGAGATAGAAGAACAAAAAAAAGAAGAAATAAATAGTCGCACAGAGAAACATAAGTTAATGATAGCGAAGAAAAATAGAAAAGAGAAAAGTGAAAATGTGAAGTAAGCGAGACAAAGAAATAGTGAAAAGAAATGAAGAAAGAGACGAACAAAGACAAAGCAGAGCGCACCTGAAAATAATTCATCCACCCTCTAAGTCCACCCAAACGAAATTCACTAGCGACCCCACCGTTAGAAATGAAATCTGCTTTAGTGACGAAATCACTGGATGTTCGAATGTTAGATACTTCCTGGGTTGATTTCCACTAGATGTTCTTTTCCTTAAATTACAGTGAACGTTCTCTTAAAGAATGAAAATACAGAGGCACAAACATCAAAAGTAATTAAAAATTTCTTTACATGTAAAAAAAGGAAGACAGTAACTAAAATAAAGTTCATTTTCGTACTTGTTAGTCGATAAAAGTAACTAAAGTTACTCATTTAAAAAGTAACTGAGACTCGAAAACTAATTGCAACTTTCATGTAAATTTTCACTTCTAAATATAGAATTTTATGGTTAATGAATACTTACATACTTACTGGGTTGATTTCCAGTTTATGTCTAGCAACTCTAAGCCATCCTTTGTGTAGAAAGTCAACTTGAACACACACATTCTCAGCAATGAAGTGCCACATGACAATGTAAAAATGTGAAACGTTTTAATTAAGAACGTTTACCTTTTGTATCTCCGATCAGTGGCGGCGATTAGGGAGACGAGGGAGGGCATTTGCCCACCACTTTTCGCCACTTTTGTCTACGCACTATGCTAAACCTTATCTACAGAAGGAAATATACTGTCTTTGGCCCCCCAGTGTCATCACCTTGTCCCCCTCCCCCTGTTTTTGAAACCAATCGCCGACACTGTCTCCGATTATTCACTTAGTTATTATTCTGTATCATGTTTTCGAAGAACATTTTCTTCCTTTAGAAAATTGTTTAGATCTAGTGAACCTTATCACAGCTAGAAATACCATGGATGTGTTTATTATCGCTCCGGCTTTCCACGAAAACTTTAACCAATAAATAAATCACTGAATTTAACCATCACTCTAGTTTAGCATATGAATAAACAGTCCAATACCACAACGCTTATTAAAACATCGATATGTCTTTATTCTAACCAAAGTATACAAAAAATCTACACTGTACAATTGGGGCTTAAGGTTAGAAGACGACACAGCCCGTTGGCTATCAGATATTAAACAGGTCACTCACAGTCAAAGCAGCATATTGGAAAGGGACACAAGAACAAAAATTCAATTATTACTCGTACTTTGGTAGCCGTATCTCTTAAAATTAATTTATAATTTGTAATGACACTGGTCTTTTAGTCAATATGTGCAGGAGTGTGTACATGCACTTGATTACATTATGAAGAAATTAGGTGTTGCACATTTTTCTGAAGTTGTATCTACAGTCGTTAAAATACATATATGGTGTTGAAGCTACCACCAGCTTTCTCGGCAGTCAGTGGTAAAACAAGAAAAATATGGAATAGGTTATGGGTAATATGCAGATGTAATATTATGATTATGTTACCACCGGTATGTTAATTACCCTCTATTGAACACTGGACATTACACAGGCAAGTATAGTTACAGTTTTGTCTTAAATTTAGCCAATTAGTGGTATACACTGCCGTAGTTTATCACAATTGGTAAAGATTGATGGATAGTTTTATCATTTTTAAAAGAGATTTATTATAACTTTCAAGCATCATTATAAATATATTAAAAAATACGAATATATAGTTATATATGGTTCTACAGTTAGAAAAATCAAAACATTTCTTCATGAATAGTTTAAATATATGGACATCGTGATATGTGGAAAGAAACGATATTAAGACAGGTATAATTCATGAAGTGAATCACAGTGTATGACACCTGGATATCCATGCATATACTTGATATGTGCAAGAATCACCTCTTTTTTTCATATTAGTAAAGTGGTTACATATTTGTACTTGCGTATGCAAAATTCAATAAATGACAACATACAGCAAAATATTGTCCATTATACTATAAGCATACAAATTTGAAAATTGGAGCGAATAGTCCATAGAATTACCCATTGAGAAGTAAGTGGAATTTATACCAGTGGATGGTAATTTAAAACGAATTGATATTTTTAAATAAAGTATCTGGAAGGTACATTCTGATGGGCAAATTAACATGTAATCCATAGGAAGGAAAATTATATGCAATTATGTTCATGTACATTCAATGTAAGCACCTGTAAAAATTAAATGCCAAAACAGAATAATTGCAGGATAGTTTGGCAAGAAATTCCATTTTGTAAGATTTACATTATGTTATAAATTTTAATACAAACTAAGTGGGCATACCTTGCTCCTTTATACTGAACTACTGAAAAACACAACTTCAGAATCCAATTTCTTAACAAATGTATAATTTTGACAACTTCTTGCAACAACACAAAGCAAAGAGTTAATAGATATTAACAAGTATGTGAGTAAAAGCCATAATTGTTAATAATCGTTCAAGTATCCAAAATTTCAGTAAGTATCTAACTACTCTACTACTTTTCCAGGTGTATTTCTCATTACTTCAAAATAAACATTGCTTGTGTAATTTTTTGTGCAAGCTCCAGTGTGAATGGAGCTTAAAAAAATTACATTTTTTGTGGGAAGACAATACGTTCAATTGGAAAGATAAAACAAATTTTCCTTGAGTAGTATAAACTTAGTAAAAAAATTATTGTCCTATATGGTAACGTTGCATTCAAGTTGACTAAATGAATTGCAAACTTTGTATGGTACTTGGTACATATGTAAGTAATGCTACAGTGTTTGAATTCCGCTTATCCATATGCTGCTACCGAATGCGAGTGACCACTGAGTGACCCCAGATATAAAAATCTTGGCCTGAAACACTGTACAACCCCTGTGCAAGATGGCTGTGTTTGCAAATCACCGTTTATTGACACTAAACATAATTTGTGTACGTAAATGTAGCAGTTCTCACCTGAAATTTGAAATGTTACTGTTGTCTCAAAACAAAGGTAAACTGGTTAGTCCATTTGTTTTCTTTTTTCCCCCTTAAAGCTGCTGCAAACAAATGCACAGCACACTTAACAGAAGCACACTCAGACAGACCGCCAAAAAAAAGCACTCACCCGACACATACAATCAAATATACGATTAACATACAAACAAAAGAGAGTTCTTATTTCAGATACAATTTTCTGAGTCCACACTTTAAATTGTCTCTACAGTTCACCTTTTCGAAGATCCATAATTTGTTATTTTGTTATAAAAATCAACCCGAATCTATTCTTAAAACAATATTAACACCAACAAGTGTTTTGCGAATCTCTTTACAGAAACAATCCTGTTCTCGGAGCGTTACTCTTGCTGCCACTGGAGATGTTCTCTTGCCTCGGTTGCTAAAACAGAGTCCATTGTCTTTTCCTCACGCATGATAAATTTTGGTAATTTGTACTTGTCAAAAAAAGCACGCATAGATGCACGCACATCCTCCCAGGCACACGTACACAAACAGATGCGTAGTTGTCAGCACAATTACTGTATACCCTAGTGAGTTTTACCTATACGCAACTTTCAGGAATTTGGTTCGACATTAGCTTCTCCTTGATCAACACTCCGTTCAGTTCAAAATTGTTCGTGGTTTTATCTTCCCTGCTTCGGCTACGAGTGAGAGTCCCGTGGCGGTCTGTAGTTGTACCACACATCTCTAGCGGTATCTGCAAGATGGGGCAAAAAATCAATAAAGTAAACTTCCAAAGTTCTAACGTTTATTAAACATAAATCATGACCTTCATAATCTTCGTGAGTACTCCATGCAAACAGAGTCACATTTCGAATCACTGAGTATCTCAAACCCTTGAACTCAGAAACCTGAAAATGGGACTCCTAGTGCCGTAGTGGTAGCGTCGTCGCCTTGTAATCAAGGTGTCCCGGGTTCGATACCTCGGTGGAAGTACATACTGGTTCGGATCTAACTTTAAACTGTAGGTCCAGTCCCGATTAGCCTTACTGTGCATAAAGTAGACTCAAAACACCAAATCAATCTTTAGAAACCTGAAATTTTAAGAGTAACTTCCTCAATGATGTAAGCATATACAGATATGCAGGCCAATCTATCGAATTTATTTCTGTTGTCATTAATAATAATTATACAAAAATACAGCTTTCTATCCTCAAGAATAAGCAAGTTCAATCATTATTTTAAAATTAATAATCTTTCAAAAGTTACAAATCAATCACAAAGAAAGACACTGTGCTTTGCAGGCCTGCGGGTCCACCATATAATTTTTGTTGCTTCTAAGATACCGTTCCCTATTGTTTGCAGGGCGGTCGAGTGAACCGTGTACAAGTGTTTAAAAACATCCCGTAGATGTTAACATCTATTATTCTCAACAAAGTTCTTTGGAAAAAGGGAGATGTAAGAGATGTTTGGAGCTATTGATAGTTCGATATACTACATTTAGAGCTTGCAAGTTCTCGACCCCACACACACCATCAGACTATGAGCACAACTGAATAAGTACGTCACAAATGTGCGTGGTTGCATAACCGATTGCCCCTGAAAAGTTCAAATGACAAGTGAAACCTCAAGAAGTTGAGTAAACGAACAGAAATCTTTTGTACGTTGTAAGGGGATGGAAAGGAATATTCTGAGCACTATACAAAAGTGTTTCTTCACTAAGTGGGGATTTTCCGAAATTCAACCCCCTAAGGTAGGGGGTGTTAAACTTTTATATCTTATTAATTTATAGCTCAAACTCCTAGAACTAGAAACATGAAAGTTTCGGGGTGTTTTCTTCCTCCCGATTAGAAATTCAACTCCTAAAAGGAGGGGGGAACAAGTTAAACTTTCTTTATTTTATTCAGCGAGTGACTAAACGCCTTTTTATATTATTCATATGCCTGCTTACTTGATAAATACTCGAGAGCCTTTTATCATATTATTTATGATTTTTTTCGTCATGCAGTCCCCAAGATACAGCAATATTTCTGATGAACATATAATTATAAACGTAACGTGGGCGAAGTCGCAAATTCTTACCTTCTATTCAGAGGGTAGCGCAGGATCATGGTTGAGTATCTAAAATCGTGGTAAATGTGCTCTATAGCTAAAGTTCTTCGCATTTGGCACCATTTTGTGAGACATATACAGGAGAGATGTTGGGGTAGGGCCCCACACATTCTTCCATCTCGTACATTTTGTAGGTGTTGTGATCAGCACCGCGCTCCTGCCGCCTTTAACCCACAGGGTTGCCCCAAGGTACCCATTTCTTTAAGGCTAGATGATCCCCAGAGCCTCTTTATTCGGTGACAAGGCAGGAAGAATTCGAACCTTAGAGCACTCACACCGGGAATCTAACCCGGGCGTGTGGCAGTCAGGCATCCTACCTACTAGACTACCGAGGCTTCTAATGTGCTTCACAGAGTACTAAATTAATTGTGTTCTAATTGTGTAATATGCGGAATCACAGCATACACTATACATGACTTATGTGCTGGGAGTTATACAATTTGTTTAATACTTATTTTCATGATATTTGTTGTTTTAGGAATTAAACTTATATACTCACAAAAGTCCCTGAGAGTCGCTCGACCTTGGGCTGTATTGAAGATGCATCTATGGATCGACCGATGCTTGTCTGGAAGTTGCAATCAAAGCACGCAGGTTTTTCAAACAACACGTCTCCTCGATCCAATGACTCCACAGCTAAATCTGTTGAAAGAGAAACAAGAAAGAAATTCAAGATGTGCCTTGGAGAAGGATAAACTAGTTTTAGATATATTTTTCCATATTGCATGAAAGATGTACAATTGACGACAAACAATTTATTTCATTGCTGGTGACAAGGATATAAATAGAACACGCAACACATTTCCTGATCCGAATAGTTATACATAGATGCGGGACCCTTGTAAATACCTGGTATTTCCAAACATGAAATTCTATCCATTCTTGGAATATTTCGATTCAGAATCAAGTTTCAGATTGGAGATTTCTTTTCAGAATTATGAATGAACAACACTTGCAACTTTCTCATATCCGGATCCCACGTACCAACAGAGAAATTCACTACTTATTGCATGGAAGACAAGATTATTGTTAGAACACAGGTCACTTCTTGTGTATAATATTGTGTGTACGGTTATTTTCTCCAGTTGTATTTCATTTGAAAATTGTATATGGTGTATGTGGGTGTGGATGTTTAAGTGTGTGTTCACAATATTAGTTACTGATAGTTTTATCCTTTTCAATTCCCATGTTTTTCTAAAATTTATTTGTGTGTGTGTGTTCTTGTGACTACGATAATATATTCACAAGATCTACGTTTTCTGCAACGTAAAATAGTTGACGAGCGGTGTTTGTCTTACACCATTGTAAATAAGATAATAAATGAAACTGATATCAGCCTACAGTCTTTATATGATCCTCCAGGTTCGCTCCTGTCCAAACATAAGAGTACACCAAGAAGCTGAAGAGTTCATAATACTGCTTTTTTGTTGTTTTATTTTACTACTTTTCGTTGTTGATACTTTGATAATAAATTGGATTCACTCTGTACTCAAGTTTTTATATAAATAAATTATCCATCACCATGTTTCTAACTTTTCTTTTAAGCAATATGAGTTTCAATGATAGAAACAACGACACGAACGAATCTCCTTCAGAATCAGATCATTTTTATTCCTTACAATCAAACCAAAATTTGCTTACTTTACCTGTAACTACAGCTATACATTCCTTGGACATTACCACCAAATGAACAACAGTGACGGCAACTTTTCTTCAGTGCTTCTTTGTATTGACGTCCTTTGATAATGTTTAGTGACTTATTTCATAATTTAACTCTTCCCATAAATTTGAAGATCAGTTTCAATACTGTTAAAATCCATGAAAGTTTACTTTTGGAGAGTTTAATTTTTCTATTCTATAAAATTATACTTATTTAAGATTTAAATCTTAGAGAAAGATAACATGTCACACCACATTCAGAAAGGCTACCAAACTGGGTAAATTTGGTGCAACCTTGGCTTTCTTATCAATATACACCACATGCCCCAAGATATAGTATAATTCACAGAGAGTCAATTTGTGTTTTTTTGCCATGTATGTTAAAATGTGTTTAGTATAATATTTGTACTATTTATTAAATTTAAGGTACAAATTATGCATAATTGTAACAAATGTGCAAAAAAACTTATTATTTGATTAATAATAATAATAATCCTGTGCGTAACAGCCCATGAAGGGCCTTGGCTTACCTACCGGCAGCCGGTCTCCTTTACACGCTTTCCTTCGTCACCTCTAAGCGTGGAGATCATCAACCAGGATTGGAATAGTCGGGGGGGAGGGGAGGGGGGGGGGGCTCAGGCCGTAGGTCTACGCAACCGGATTACGCTTACTCATTCGAAGCTCCCCAATTTCCTCACGATGGTGGGTTGCCACCGGCCCTATAAACAGTGCGAAAATTTTCGGAGACAGAACACGAAGTCGACGTCCACAGCAAGGTGCCTTAGACCGCACGGCCACGCAGGAGGACTATTATTTGATTAAACAATATTAATTGTGTAGCAGTAAGAAGACTTACTTGAAAAGGATTGTCAATTCATTAATTAATTAAAACCGGGTTTAGATTTTTAAATTACACTAAGCAATTTCTATATGGATATACAATGCTATTTTTTAAAAAAATCTCATTATTAAGTTTGGAGAATGTTAAAAATGAATAACTGAAGCAGACAATCCTGAAAGAATATGGTAGGAGAAAAAAATGTCAAGATTAGATCATTATTTGCTTTGGATTATCTATTTATTCGTCAATAATATTGACAATGCAATACACATTACACATACAAATAAAGTAACACCTGAAATTACTTGCAGAGAAGAAATGCCTTGGTCAGCAAATTTAGTGTTTTCAATATGGAGACAAGCCTTAATTGTATTACAATTAAAAATGGAGGAAGTTGAAATCTTGATTGATTGAATGAGGTTGCGAAGATGGGGATGAGTGATGATATGATAACATTGATGAAGGAACACTCCCAATGAATCTTGAATGCTATATCCAGCAATTATAGGTACCAATCCTACTATTAACCATACTTAGAGACTAGTATTTGCAACCATGACACGGTAATGTATTTCTTTGTATCAAGCGCATCCAGAAAGTAAGTTTCCCTGGCGTCGTGCACAAAAAGGAAACATTACTCCATTCAATGATTTATTGCCACAGATATAGCACTTGTCCAGTTACTTGTAAACTTAATTCCCGCCGGAATTCAGGCACTTGTCATAGCGTGGTAGCAACTTCTGTATACCTGCGTCTTAGAGATCCGAAGCCTGGGCGCCGAACCACTGTGTGACAGCCGTCTCAACCTTTTCCTCGCTGTGATAATGTTGACCGGACAGGAACTTTTTCAGGTGCAAGAACAGGTGTCATCACAGGGAGCGAGATCCGGGCTGTACGATGGATGATCGAACACCTCCCAACCGAACCTATCCAGAAGTGCTGCAGTGCCTCTAGCCACATGCAGTTGCGCATTGTCCCGCAGCACTGAGCTCACCGCGGCACTGAGCTTACCGCGTCGCTTATGCTGAATGGCTCGTCGAAATGTCCCCAGTGTTTCACAGTAACGGTTAGCGTTCACAGTCTCACCTCTGGGCAGAAACTCGATGAGCAGAATGCCTTGTCTGTCCCAGAACACATTGAAATGGCTGCTGAGTTCCGTGATCGTGACGCGACGATCCTCCAATATGCGCTGCTGCACCTGCTCCACAAGCTCCACATGGCCGCCCACTGCGCTCGTCGTCATGCCTTCAGTAAATATCCTGCACCAACGACGCACCATCTGCTTGCTCATGACGTCTACACCTGCCACAGCTGACTATGAATTTCGATCGGCTGTATGTTTTGTGCGTTCAAGAACTTGATCACCGAATGAACTTTGCACGCGGCGGGAGATGGAATAAGAGTCGCCATGTTTCATCGCAGCCGCGACGCTACTGAGGACTTTCGGGAAGCGTCTTCTAGGATATTCACTAGCCAGGGCATGTGCCTCTCACGCATGCGCAAAACCGGTTTCAATACGCATGGCCTGTCACCTGTGGGCGAGTGGGAAACTTACTTTCTGAATGCTCCTAATATTTTTAAAAAATGCGACGCTTTTCTGCCTCTGTAGAATCGTGACGATGACGACGAAGCGCTCTCTGACCTCCAGAAGTATGTCGACGATGAGTGTGATAAATTGATGAACGATTATTGAACGAAAGATACAATTCAAGCATGGGTGTCCTGATGCGGGGCAAGGGGGGCCGTGGCCCCCTGGAATATGAATGTCAACCAAAAATTATGTATTTCACACATACTACAAGTTCATTTTAGCCACAATAATATGTGCTACTTATTGCATGAACACCATAAATTCAAATTTAAGCATTTTTTAGGGAACATCACTGTTTTTGGTGACAATGTGCCTTGTTCGCCCCTGCAAAAAAATACCTCCTTGCCCCTCCCTGGAAAAAATCCTGCGGACGTCTTTTGCTCTCCCATTAATATAAAAAAATGATGGGCAGTGTGTGTTTGTGAAAAGAGGATACACATACTTACAAACTTACCATATGGCGTACTGAGGATATCTGGTTGGCGGTCATCCCCGCAACTGTCCGTACTTGGGACTGTCTTCAGAGGGTAAGACACCACAAAATGGTCGTGATTAATGTCCACGTGACATGCCTTCTTCTCAGGGGGTGCCTGTCTACGTCTGCGCACAGCCAACACCACAACCAACACAATGGAGAGGAACGTAAGGAGTGCTCCAACCAACAACGCCACTAGCGGTAGGACACTTAAACTATCCGAGTTCTCTGCGGAGACTGATTCTGTGGAGAGAAGAGAGGAAAAGCTATCTTTGAATTGTCATAAAGGGAAGTATTTGGTGAGCAGAGTACAAGGGGACTTATCTCTTCACTTGTCTAATATATTAATGTAATGCCTTGTCAGGGGGCTCCAGCCCAGCCAGACTTACAATTGAAACCCCGCCTTTCTATGCAACATGCGACAAAAGTGACTAAGAGCAACAAATCTAACCTATTTAATCTACTCATATAATGGCGAGGAGTAATTTTTTACAAACGAAAAGAAGTTTATGAGTAGGTTAGGTTGAAGTGAGGCCCCAGACAAGGCATAATATCAAGTTTTCAGACATTGCTTATAGAATTATCCATCAGATATCCTTACTCATGAAAGTAGAGGCATGGGTTTACGGAAGAGGTGACTGGAGAGGGCCATAACCTACTGGAATTTAAATGTCAAGCCGAAAGAGAATTTCATCTATTCCAGTTTGAATATTACTATTTGTTACTGCATACCTGTAACGGATTCATACAAACAAAACAATAGGTATTGGATTACGATATGACCAGTATCATTTCGTCAGTTGGTCGTCTTAAGTGATAAACCCTTAAGTTGGTGTGCTTAAGCTTTCCTCGATCCGAAAACTTTCGTCTCGTTTTAGAATATCGCTTGATCACGTGTGTCAATTGTGTTTGCATCGAATGATGATGTGTTAAAAACTAAATAATCGAAATTCTAATGTGAAGCGCACAAATATTTACAGATGACTTTACATGTGGATGCCTATTACGAGGGTCACTATTTATATTTTGAGCCTTGACAACACTGATTGAAGTTAGGCGCGATTTGACGATTGCACGGAATCGTCTGGCATTATTGACCATAACGTACTTCAAATGTTTTGTCAATAGCTTCATTTGTGTTGTTTATGTTGTCTTGGAGATTGCGCGACAACAATAAAATGGAATTAACTCGTGAACATTTTTGTGCGATGATTTTTTACGATTTTCGACGTGGATTATCAAGACAAGAGTGCATCGATCAACTTACTTCCACATTTGGCGAAGAAGCCCCATCCTTTGCCACTGTGAAACGCTGGTAGAGTCGAATTACTTTCGGAACATCTCCAGCGGACTGCGCGAGTCTGTCTAGCGAGCCTAGTGGGCGTGTAGAACCTGAGCAATGGGCTTACGGATAAGTTCTGGGTTGAGATGACGTCAGCGGCTCGCTTGTTAATTGGCTGCTTCGAGAGTTGTGACTCGTTCCGAAGCTTCAAATGCATTACTGCCAAAGATGTTACGGAAATAATCTCCCTCTATAACGAATTTAATCGTGGCCGCCATTCGCTCACCGACGAGATTCGCGAAGGTCGTCCAAAATCAGTTGTTGTTCAAGAAAACATTGATGCTGTGCAAAACCTAATACTGTGACATACTGTGAGATTGAGGCAACCATAGGCATTAGTTCCACCAGCATATATAAAATATTACATGATCATTTAGCTGTGAGAAAGGTATGTTCTCGTTGGATCCCACACAATTTGACAAAAACTCAAAAAGACGCTCGCTCGCGTCAATTGGTGCAAACAAATGCTCAATAAATACAATCGTGGTGCTTCAAAAGACGTACATAAGATTGTAACAGGTGACGAATCATGGATATATGCATATGAGCCGGAACGTAAACAGCAGTCGACTGTATGGGTGTTTCAAGATGAACCCAATCCAACAAAAGTTGTTCGCGCTCGAAGCACATCGAAACAAATGGTCGCCTGTTTTTTCGGGAAAACTGTTCATGTGGCAACTGTGCCTTTTAAGGTACGTAAAACGGTCAACTCTGAATGGTACACAACAATTTGTTTGCCAGAGGCCTTCAGTCAAATACGGAAAACAAACAAACGCCGTCGGATCATTCTTCATCAAGACAATGCCAGCTGTCACACATCTCGACTAACAACCGACTTTATGAACAATCAAAAAATCGAATTGATGGGCCATCCGCCGTACAGTCCTGATTTGGCACCCAGTGACTACTTCTTGTTCCCGAATGTCAAGAATAAATTGCGTGGACAACGATTTTCGTCGGCGGAAGACGCCGTTGATGCGTTCAAAAACCATATTATGGAGGTGTCTCAAGAAGATTGGAAAAACTGCTTTGACAAATGGTTCGAACGAATGCAAAAGTGTATTGACCATAAAGGAGAATACTTCGAAAAACAATAAAGCAGTTTTCAATGCCAAATTCCATTTTTTTCATTGTTAGGCTCAAAATATAAATAGTGACCCTCGTATTTACCTTCGGTATAAAAATGGGCATATACAGTACATATTATAAATTGTATAATTTTATATGTTAATTGAATATATCACCAGTTAGCTGCAGATTAGAAATATCATGAAAAAATATATTTGAAAGAAAACAAATTATCGTTTGTCTATTATCTTTGGATTCAGACTTGTGAATTAAGTTTTACATCCAAAATAGCAAGATTTTTTTTTTACGAATGACAAAAGAAACATTAAAACTAAATCTTAAAAATGGAACGTCTTTCAAATTAAAATTGCATGCCAATGTCGTAATTAGAGTAGTATAGGAAAGACAAGGCACATGCAGCGGAAGAAAGTAACAGAATAAGAATGACTTGAAAGGAAAAGCGGCAAGGAAGAATAAGAATTCGCTTCCGAATAGCATGACTAATGCAAATGTATGTGAAAATATTATATAAGTATTAATAAACGTTAAACCAGCATGCCCTCATAGTAAGGATAAACTGGGAAAACTGTAGGTCATGAAAACTACATAAACAACAAGTAAATCAACTAATCATGACAAAACCAAAGACTTAGGATGAAAATGCAGCACGTTACAGTATGTTAATCTGATGAAGCTACGAGTATTTGCTTAAACATTATTCTTCGAGTTAAAATAACATTTTCTCGTTACTAATTCTTAACGTATTGGAAAAGTCAATTCAGATGTATCATTATAAGATTACGTCGATTCTCAAAATAACCAAGCACAACGAAAGTATGCCATGTGCAGATTCTAACTTAATAATAACATGCCATGCATATTAATTGATGTAATAAAAAGTATGTATTATTATAAAAAATCTTCGAAAGCTACTGTGGTGAAAATTCTGCTGGTTAGTAGATATGTTTGTTTTGTAATAGAGGGTTCAGATCTGGCGATATCACATTCCACTGGTTCAGATTTCACTTTATTGGCAAGTCCATTACTTGTTAGTGTAGGCTTAAGAAAAGCAGAAGAACCTGATAGGCCACAGGTTTCCTTCGAGTAAAGATAATCATATTCAATAAAGGAAAGAAATATGCAATGTGATCTTGTCTTCTATGTATATGAGAATAAAGCGAGATGTTAACAACCAATTGTTTCAGATTGTATCCGATACAATTGTGAATAGTATCGGGTTTGATAAGGTCGTTGCAATCGATCTATGGTTATTAGAGAATATATAAAAGATAAATAATAGTATTTTTGTGTTAAATTCAAGAGACAATATATATATAAAATTATTGTTACAAATCTATCCAGTCTGTCGTAAGAACGAACCAAGAATTACAAATGAAGTCAAAAGAACAAACAAAACACACACGTAATATTCATTATCGTCATGGAGCACATAAACCTTGGCCGGACCGCTTCCCAAACGGTATTGAATTTCGCTCAATTTGCATATTGATGACTGCTGTTGTACACTGAATACTAACACCATGCATGGATAGGGAAGATGTACTTGTTTGCGAAATTCACGTTGCTTTATGTCCTGTAGCACAATATCCAGTCATGCGATCGGAATGACTCCCCCTAAAACTGACAGATGTGCAAATTCAGAGACGACAAAAAAAAGTTGCGTGTTCATTTGGGACGCTGATTTTATAAATGAAATATTCACTTCAAATAATGTTTATAATTCTGTGATTTTAATCTGATTTCTGTTCATGCTTTTATTGAAAACGAAAAGGAGATATAGTCTTGTGGACTAGTTGTTTTGACAGATTTCCAAGTTTACGATACATGTTGCACTGAAATATATGTATCACATTTTGTAAAACATATTTCTGAAAATAGTTCCTAAATATTTAAGTTGTACATTATCACTAAAATTTCTATGGTCTAATAATTACGGGTCCCATGTTATCCCATTTTAGCAAATTATCTATGTTGTTTATTTTATTAATATAGTATCGAAAGCATATATGTCGAAATTTCACATTCAAACATGAACAGTAAATTATAGTATTCGTAGTTATTTCATATAGTTGGTAGAATCTTATGAAATATTAAAACTCGTACTCAACTAGTTTCTACACCTATAGATAGATCATAATACATTTCTGATATAAAATTATTCTAAGAACATTTGTCTATGAACGAAATTTCTCTTTCCAGTTCGATAGCCACTACAAAGAGATTAAATCATTGTTTTACAGTAATGATGAAGGAGATTCATAAAAATTAAACCATAAACCATGTTGGAAATATAGTAACACACAATGACATTCATTAAGAAAATAAATGTTGCTAAAAACTATACAAAAGTATCTTTTCAGAAACCGCCGTTTAGGTCTGCAGCAAAGTTTCTAAAAAATATCAGTCCCAACATTCTAAATATAATTATATATCTATTTACAAAACGATCATAAATTTGACTCTAGTTACGAAAGTAGCTACATATTAGCGCATGCGCCGTATAACTAGGATTGAAAAGAAACTAGTAAACATATACACATATTTATAACACAATGAAAAATAATACAAATGAGCACACAAATATTCACGTAAAGCACATCTATAGAACGAAGCATTTTCAAGTTTTGTTTTTTGTGGCATATATATTATATAGAGGAGAGTCGTACAGTACCGGCCGTCCTACAGTATCGGCCAATTGCTAGTTCGGACATTTGACGCTACATAGTAGTAGTTCACGGGAGTAGGAGGGAAGGTGTGTGCTATAGTTCAGGATCACCCGTTTTCACGCAGTATTGTGAGAGCTGTGCCTGTGTTACTGTGATGAGTCAAGTGGCTGCGTGAGGGAAGATATTTCTGTGGCCCTGGTATTCATGTTTTAGGTAAGTGTTTGATTTTATTGTCAGATTCAGTTTATCGGTATTCTACAAGGATACGAAAACCTGTAAATAGTTTACAAAATTGATTATAAACAACGTGTAATCGGAACTGTTGTTACCACCTAATGATCGTACAGTATCGGCCAGCGAAGTGTCGTCCATAATTGGCCACACAGAATTTCGTACGCACCTACTGCAGTCATGCTTGCTTTTGTTGGTATGGATGTGGACCTGACACCTCAGATGGGCAGGTTTAAGAAGACGTTCGATGAAGAAATGGAAAAACAATTACTTTCGTATATGAAAGACTTGGACAATAAGTTCATGCCCCTCAGTAAATTAGAAGACAACTGTAGAAACTGCACAATGCAAGATGTGTCTATTGTGTGTTTTGAGGAATATTGGGTTCAGTGTACCGAATATGGAGTTTGACACATGTTGAATGCGTAGACGAAGAAAATATTCTGTATTTTTGTGACTATTGTAAAAATGTCATTTGAACTCTGCTTTAACGCACTTTATTTCCACATATGTTAACTACCATACCTTTGTACACAGTTTGTTCATAAAACTGAAGCATTTATCAATAATTGCCACCACCTAAAATTAAAAAAAAATTGACTGGACGACAAATTTTTCCACTCATTGAAAATTCAGCTTTTCCTTTTTTGTATATATATCTTGTAGTTCTGAAAACATTTAAGAGAAATTAAACCCTTGTTCCATAAAGTATGCATTCAGGTATCATATTATTATGTTCAATCCTACTATCTAATAATCCTTTATCAGTAATAATCAATAAGCTTAAGGTGGCCGGTACTGTACGACTCTCCCCTATATATGCACCTTGTACCCAATTGTGACACTTATGGAGGACATGAAATTCAAGTTTTTAATGCACGTTTCAGTAAATATGAATAACCGAAACTCTAGTTGCCGAACTTGATTGAAGTGTTTTCGAGTGCATATTTTTGTATTTATTGTATACGTAGTTGTATTATAGATGTAGCATAAACACAAAAATTTTCCAAAATGTTTGCTGTACTAGACCCTTCATTTATTTTCCAATTTTAATGTTAGCTATTTGTTTATCAAAATGTTTTATACAATTCTTGGTTTGATTTGAATTTGTAATTCATAAAACAAATCAACTACTTTATAAATTAACATACTGCTCTCGAATTGTTTAGTTTTACTAAATGCTTAGTATTTCTATTGTATTTGTTCCGACAATTGAAAGGATGCACACCTCAATCTGATGTATTGTGCTTTTCGATAATTTTGACAATTTTTTTATAGTTTAGTAAACATTTTAATAACTTCAAGCGTAATGTGCCGTCCCTGAAAGTCAATAATTTGTGATATTTTACTCTTTAAATGGGGAATTCGTTTGTATTAGAGAATCCATACTCTTTATAAGATAATGTATGTTTTGTGAATTTCCTTAAAAAAGGAGAGGAATTTTAATGTGTTTTCCTCTGTTGTTTTACCTGTTCGCTTTTCGGCATCCCTCAGAGCTATATCCTCAAGAATTGTGACGTCACTTCGACCTTTTAGATTCACAGCATACAAGACCATTTGGAAAGTGGCTCCGAAGGGAAGACCTCCCAGGTAAAAAACAGGAACATCACTGGTAACGTTTTGGAGGCTCTTCATAGAACGAGAGTCATAGACCTCCAAAACGAAGTACTGGGTGAGGCCACCATCAAGCCCCGGCACACACTCGACCTCCAAGGAGTCGGCAGTCTGGTTGAACAACGTGCAGTTCCGGAGAGGGGACGGCTTCACTGTGTATACACATACAAATCGAAACCTTTGAATTTTTGTTTCTCTTCTAGCGTTATACGTATCAGTTCTTAAAACTTACCTGATCAGTTCCCATTATTCCTAGCCGAATAGCTCTCTTATCTTTTTTTTCATTTTTTTTTGTAAAATATAAACCCATCATCGCAGAGATAATGTCGAATTATTTTTAGCAGTCCTATACTTTCACGTGTTTAGAAACAATACGTTAAAACAATTTTTGGTCCCAAAATCTCCATTTCTTTATTATTCGTGAAAAAAACACGTAATAAAGAATATATTTAGAACGCCAAAATTTCAATTCTTGTAAAGTACCGATTTAAAATAATTGACTCGGAAACAAAACTATTAAATTTGTTTCTCTAAATATTTATTCTCTTATTTAGAAACTAATCAGGTAAGCGAGAAAACATACTAACATTAGTACTATAATTCTAAATAATGTAATTAAAATGTTACTTTGTCTAAATAGCAAACAAATTCTTAATCTATCCTTATCGAAATTGTCTTTCATCTATGTAAATTGAAATTTCAAAGACTGATTGAATTTCCAAGTATAATTCGTAAATCAATCTGTGGTAACGTAAGATAAAATTCTGAAATATGATATTGTAATGCATTTGCGTTACACATGAATTTAGGCCACACGCACGTTGAAAGAACTAGCATTCCTTCAAATACTAAGAACAAAAACTTTAGACAAAAATAAAAAAGCATGCCGTTTTATTATCTAAATGATATCAAAATTCACAATGCTCCATGCAATATATTTATACGAGCATAGAAGCAGCACCAGCCAGGAAAACAATTATAAAATCAGTTTAAAAAATCATCTCCTTCATAATTTTAAGGAACTCTATCGGTTGCTTAAATACATTCAGATGCTGGAACAGTTACTGTTTAATAAAACAGGTCATGGTGTCAGCAATCTGATATAATAAATAGAGGATTCAACTTCGTAGATATTGGTGAGAATTGGAATTTGGATACAATATTTCTTGTAATAGTTTCAGCAATTTTAACATTTTCTATTCCAAGGTCATAGTATGCAATAAATACACTTGTTTTTGTGTTATATATGTATGTGTGTATAAATAAATACATATCAATACAATTTTATCCTACGATGTGCATTTCATGTCAATTAATTGCCTTACAAAATTTTGCACCAAAAATGAAAAAGAAATTTGAATATATATTAGTGAAAATTATAAATATATTGCAGACAAATTCTAGATATACAATTTACTGGGCTACTGAAATTTAATAATAACAAGATATGTATAAGAGAAAAGTAAACCAAAATTGGATTTGAACAATATATTCCACAATATTTTAAACTATCAATGACCATTCCTAATTTCATATTTGAAAAGATATGTGTTGATATATTTTGAGAATAGCAAAAGATAAAGAGAAGAAAGCTAAATGTGCAAAGTTCCTTTTTTCATTTTTAAGAAATAATTGCAGATTTTGATTCATTGTAATCGGCTGATTGAAAATGTAACAGCGTCGTTTTCCTTGGGTTTAAGTTACTAACACGTCTAATTTATATACTTGCGATTAAGAAAGTCGAACTGAACTATGAGAGTTCACTAAGACTTGTAATTCACTAAATAACAGTATTTGGTATATAACTTTCAAACAAAATCATGTTTTTGGATTCTAATAACGATGTCCGCATTCAGTTTCCGTTACTTGAACATTTACTTGTCTAATTTTGAACTCCTGCCCAGCGGCTGTTAAGACTGCATAAAATGAACTTTAAAATAAACTTGGTGTAACATTTTTGCACACTCCGCCCAACTTAGAAATATGGAGGTCCTTATGTGAAAAAAAATTAGGAGAAAAAAGCAGAAACGAATTGTTTTTCATTCTGTTCACCCACGTAGTTCTTAGAAGCAGTCAGAAGCCATAGACAATATATATACACAAAGCCTTAACGAAAAACAAGATCCGAACGACTCAATGATCCTATGAAGGACACACGATAAAGAATTAAAAGCAATATGTGTAATCCTATTAGTGGGTACGAGAAGATAGAAGCCCATCAAGGGGGGACTTTGCTGTAGGAGGTATAGAGACTGGAGAAGTGCGATATAACAAATAAAGTAGATGTCTTGCAATCCTGCGACTCGATAGCTATCGGAAAAAGAAATGATGTGGAATGAAAAAAGAAAATTGTTTTCTTTATTACATGTGTTTCTCTTTGAACATAAACTGCATTTTACTGCCGACTTTACAGTTGAAACTGTATCCAATTGTTGGAATTATACACTAAATTCAAGTCCATACTTGTAATGTTATGGAGCGTCATTCTAAGTGCAAAGTACGGTAGATTTCAATTGATACATCAATTGTTAAAACTTATGTTTCTGCTCATTTTATAAATATAGACGTTTAAAGGGTCACGAGTTTGATTCCCTGTTTGAGTATGAAAATAGCATTTAATATCTCAATTTACGTGGTATCCTGGCAGGAGTTAAGGCAACAGTTTCAAATGATAAAAAGAGTCGAGTAATTACTAGTTTCGTGGGTTTTAATTCCAAACGTTTATACAAATCATTTCTTTGGTTTTCAAAAGGGCGTCTAAAATGAGTCCCTGGCATTTTCAAAAGGATAATATTTTAAAAAGTGAGAACAAATTATTAAAAAATATATTATACGTCATCACACAAACACCCATAGCGCTAGTTGACAATAGTCTGTGAACCCTTATAGGAAGAAGCATCTCGAAAATGTTACATGGAAAATGGCGTTCAAGTGAGAGATGACCTAAATTTCAATATAAGTTTACTGAGACACAATGTTGGAATGTGGGGTAAAAAAAAACACGCTTTCCTGGACACACTGTCCAAATGTTTGGTCGTGAAATTTAATTGCCATTATTTCTTATGTTGAATGAATGTTTAAACGAAGTGTCAAGTTTGATACAATTTATCATCAGAGTCGAATAGGTTAACATTCTAGCTTTAGATGTGAAAGTTCCCATCAGAGTCGAATAGGTTAACATTCTAGCTTTAGATGAGAAAGTTCCCATCAGAGTCGAATAGGTTAACATTCTAGCTTTAGATGTGAAAGTTCCAGAGTTCGATACCTGTTTTAACTAGTAAGATTTTCGTACTGGCACAGCATGAAGACCTCTCTGGGTAGAATAAGTAAGGTAATCTTATCAAGAAAGCCAAATAACAGCAGTGATGGGGCCAGATGCGCTGACCGTGACTCACTAAATAAAAAATGTCAATCGGCAACCCACGACCTGTAGGAAGGGCTGTTACGTCATCATTCATTATTGTATTGGGAAAAAACTATTTTTTTGATATTATAGAAAAACTAGTGACATAAAATGTAACAGAGAAGTAAACATATTGCATCATCATTAACAAAATTTACTGTCGGCATCTAAGAGAAACTTTCAGATGGATTCCTGAACCATTGATTCAGAAAACGTGACGGTGAACATTCTAGAGACTTTTTCAGTAATCCGTTGGCAACATTGACCGAGAACGGATCATTCTACCGAAAAGATCCCAGTGGAGATGGTCCTTAATAGGTTTAATAGAGAACATCCCATGGCTGAAATAAAAGAGAAAGAGTGACGATAAAAACTGAAAATTCATTGGGGAGGATATACAGCTTGTTTCAGTCCAACAAAAAGTTTTACGAGCGGCTTGACCAATAGGATGGGGGAAAGAAAGTAATATATCAACTTCTATTGGCCTGTCTGCTTTTCAATTAGCAATTTAGAGGATTTCTCTATCAACGAAAATTTCATAAAAGGGACAGAAATGGTTTCTATCGACGTCTAACAAAACGCTTCTCGTGCATTATTTCTGAGCTTTTCATCCGCGAGCCGTATGAAACTTTAATGTTGCAGATACTTCCAGGCATGGAACGTTAAAAGACGAAAAATATGTATTATGTACAGTTTATTGCAGAGATGAGTTTTAGTACTTAGGAACGCATATGTTTGACCCTCATTCTGTTTTGAGCGCCTGCCCATCACAGGCAGCAGTAAGAAGTGTGACTGCTGTATCAGTAACCCAGATTCGATTTCCAGTGTGTGAGATTGGTGGTTCCGTATTTCAAATGACTCTAACGTCCATCCAGCCTCCTCTCCTGCATGTTGCCCTGACTTCCCAGATATGATACCGGTTCTGTATTTAACACGGGTTCTAACCACTGTTTCGTGCCTATAACTGGATTCAAACTCTGAAGTCCTTAAATACAAGTCGGCAGCGTTACCACTAGGTGACCAAGAGTCCTAAGGAATTTCCAGGAAAATAGTAAAGGTGATCTTCAGACCACTGACTAAGATCAAGACAATGTAGAGCAATACGGTCTCACTCTTGTGGGCTTTTACTCGCAACTCACAAAGTCAATACTAATCAATTACTGACATGAGGAATTAATAGATTTATTACTCGACCAATCCGCAGTCCTGGTAAAATTGAAACTGTTTTAGTTGTCCGTGCGACAACAATTCTTGTAACGTTTCTACTGTGTCTGCATGATTCGACATCCACACGCTAATACCATGAACCGCATGTTTTACGACTTTGGAACGTCTACAACAGAATCAAGGACGTATTTAGGGGGGGTTCATGGGGTCCGGACCCCCCCCCCCGAAAAACTTATGAAGTACTGAAATTAAATAATGAAAAATATATTCGTATAGCCTTTGTTGTATAACTTCATCTGAACTTATTTGAAGACGAGTATTATATTGGGATCATTTGGCTTCGAAGGACTCGAAGGACGTATTTAGGGTGTCCGGACCCCCCCCCCCCATCCGAAAGACTTATTAAGTACGAAAATTAAATAATGTAAATATACTCGTTTAGCATTGGTTGTATAATATCCTCTGAACTTATTGGAAGGGGATAATAAGGCTTTGAAGGACATATTTAGGGGGCTTTGAATGACATTACAAAGAAGATTTATGTACACTAGTACTCAAAATAATATGCATAAAATATTAATCAGAGACTTACTTTTCTCCAACTACATGTAACATCATTTTTCTTATTCGATAAATATTCAATTATTCATCTATTTGACACTAATTTCATTGCCAGGGCACTTGTTTTTATGTAAACTATTCCGATTCCGGTCGCGAAGTCCTACAACGGCTGGGGGTTGGTCGGGCCGACCAGCCGTCCCCCTAGTCTGGCTGCAGATCTCCACGCCCCCCTGGTGGCCCGCGTGGGAGGGAGGCCAGCAGTCGGTAGGTAAGCCAGGGCCCAATATTGGGCTGTAGCGCTATAGGGTTACTATTCCGATCTTAACTACAGGTAAGCTACGTAATGAATATGCGCTGTTATAGCTCTATTCGTATACAGTTGTTTTACCTATTCGTGTAATAATAATATAATATTAATTTGTATATTGTAATTAGTATTAATTTAATTTAATGTAATTATTTTAATTTAAACATAATAATAATAAATATTATTTTTATTATTCCTGAGACATTTTGTTCGGGCCCCCCAGAAACATATTTCTAGATACGTGCCTGAACAGAATGTTCTTTATTTTCTTATTTAGTGTAGTTTCTTTGGCAAATCTGGCAAATCGTGACGTTAGGGTTGAATGATCAGATGAAATTGGTGAAGGGACATTTATAAGCATCCATGCTCGGGCCTCAAAGATAGTCTCAGTTACATAGGCTCGTTTTTTCGTTTCTGCTAGTTATGGTGGTCTCCCTCACCTTGAAAAGGCTAAGAGCTTCACAATTAAATAGGGGAAATATATTGCACAAATTATACTACTGCAAGAGTTACAAAGCCAAGGGATATCTGTCATCCTACAGATGCAGTACCACAAAGAGTCCTCTGGCCCAACACAAAGTCTACTCTAGACAAGAACACCTCATTGTCAACGTTTCAATTAATTTTGTTCTAGACTTACCATAACGATGAGAAATAAAATGAAAGGAAGCGTTTGTGTCCTTCGTTTTAAGTACCTTCCCAATCTCCAGAATATGAGTACATCGCTTTATTCAGTCACTTAAAACCGCTATGTACGACAGTTGTAACTTATTAAATCTTCTTATTTAACTTACCCGTTCAGCGACATGAAAATATTAAAAGAAACACTTGTAAACTTTCTTACTATCGATATTTGTAATTGTGTTTTTGATGTTTTGAGTAAATTTTCTGCCACATTTTGTTACTTGCGACATTGACAATGATTCATAGAAATCGATGAAGGGACACAAAGATATGTCCAGAGCAGGTCTCGAACCTGGAATCTTCGATAACGAGATCGTGACAATTATATGGGCTCGGACACAGAGATATTTCCTATTCCATGAATACCTGTCACTGCTTACAAGAAAACAATCAAATTTTAACTATAAATAGGACTAGACAAACATACATACAGTTCAATCACTACCACTACATACCACGACACTCATTGTAGAAAAGGTTTCTGCAATTAGAACACAGTATTGGTGAGGATATGACGAAGAAAATGCCTAACTCATAACCAAGTTTACCTGCAGGGACTACCTGAAAGACGCACGGCGTTTTCTGCTGACCAATGACGTTGGCACCCCAGCAGGAGAGGGTTCCGTAGTCGTGGTCTGTTTCTGGGGTGTACGTCAGGATGCTCGTGGTGGCGTTGCTGACGTATCTGGCGGGGGAGACGTCCGTGTTCTCCCCCGAGTTGTTGAACTTCCACCGGAAGCTGACGTCCGTGGGATCAGCCATGACTTCACATTTCACGAAGATCTGCTCCTCCAAGGACGCTCCGATGACGATCACCTCGTCGATTTTGCACACTGGAGAAACTGCAATGGCAGAAAAGTGGGAAGTAATTTCAGTGTCTTTATAACAATTACATTTTCACTATTTGTTGTGAGATGTACTCAGTCTTAGACTATGTTCTCAACTTGTGTCCAAGTACAAGTAAAGTTACAATTTCAGAAAGCGATTTTCGCACTCAAATTATTGGTAAGTATAAATTAAATGTTTATTTTTTTATCACATTATTAAAAATTTAATATGTATCATCTAGGTGTCATTAACCTAAGACGTGTATGTTTCGCAAATGTAGAACGTTCGATAATATTTATCTCAGCAAGTTGAATATAAGGTATGTATTTGGCAACATTGACGTTGTGGTATGTTAAGTAAAAGCAGTTATCTTTACTGTTGATAAAGCTATCTACCAGGACTTAATGTGATGTGTTTTTACTTTACAAATTCAAGGTCGTATAATTTTGCTTTTTAACATTTTCGCTGTTAATATATTCCGACTCCCCACTCGTGGATCTAACCCTACCCTTCTCCCCACTAGTGCGTGAGACCATACCTTTGGTCCCGTTAGTGCATGAGACCATTAGTTTCGTCCCGTTAGTGGATACGACATATCCTTCGGAGGTTAGTGCATGCAGCCATAGCCTTTTAAGATTAGTGCATGCAGCCATACCCTTATAAGGTTAGTGAATGCAGCCATACCCTTTTAAGATTAGTGCATGCAGCCATACCCTTTTAAGGTTAGTGCATGCGGCAACCCCTTTAAGGTTAGTGCATGCGGCAACCCTTCGACCTTTAGTGAATGCAGCCATACAATTCGAAGGTTAGTGCATGCAGCCATACCCTTCGAAGGTTAGTACATGCAGCAATAACCTTCGCCCGTTAGTGCACGCTGTCATACTCTTCACACCTTTCGGCCCCATTCCTGCTCGCGTTCATGTCCTTCCCCTGAATTCACCCTTCTCAATTATTCTCGTTCTTCGTTGTATTTTTCATGCTTATTTACGATCTCAATTTGAATCCCGTTGACTCCTTTTTTTACCTGCACTGTTGTACCTTTCGTGTCCACTCCCTTAAACCTCGAAAGCGACGCCAGGAACCGTCCTTTCTATTCAATCTTCGGTTTCTTACGAAAGGGACTCCCCGTGTCGTGTCCCCCCCGTATCGTCTTTCCGTTGTACGCCCACAGCTGCATCAAGACAGCCGAAAGCCTGGCCCTGACGTCGCGGTGACAAATGCGAAATGGCACACGCACGGAGGCCTTCCACTTCGGACCAACAACCGGACATCAATCTTGATTTGGTCGTCTCCGCAAAGGAATCCACGAGGGGCGAATTCTCAAGTGGTACGATGCCCTGGTTACTTCTTCATGCGTCTAATCTACAGGGTGCGCAATAAGTTCTGAGGCCTGCCACTTGCAACAGGCAGTAGCACTAACTCCGTTAAAAAGAAGTCTCCAAATTTGTATCGGGGTTTTCTCTTATACACGAGAGCATTCGTTTTCATCGAGATATATTACTTATTTTTAAAGTCAACTTTATGCGCAGAAAGTCTAATTGGGAATGGATTTACAGTTTAAGGTGGGATCAAAATAACTATGCGCCTCCATCAGACATTGAACACTGGACCACTTTATTACAAGACCAGATTTCATTGGGATAAGGCGGGGGTATTAATCACCGATATGTTCATCCATGCCATCAACGTATATGAAATACATTTAACCCTCCAAGTTTATGCTTGGAAAATTATATTTATGCTCCTTTAGATTGAAAATATCCAATATTTATTCAGAATGACACGAAACTATTGATCTTGCATCAACCATATCTCTTCTATTTCTGGTCTTCATTCTAGTTCTCTTTTACTCATATATATTTTTCTTACTATTCATTTTTTTCGAAGAAATATTGCTGTATAGCGATTACAATTCATGCATCTTGAACTTCTTTACGAAGTTATTATAGGACGCAAATCGGGGTTATGCATTTACAAGATTGTATTCCATGTATATCAGTTCTTGTCAACCATCATATTTGAAGATGGGCAATCTTGTCTCACGCGTGGACTTCAGAGCGAGCAGCAGTACTGTATCGTTGAAAGAAGGGATGACACGAGAAGCAAGGAAGCAAGCTCCCTTGGTCGCGCTCTTCCACTGTTTATTGTCTTGATTTGTACCACTGCACGGCTTGTTTGCCAAAAGAAATATAAAGTATAGAAATGTTTGGACAATTGTCAAGGCAATTGTAGACCAATAGAGATACCAGGTTATTATCTCGCATCATCCAATGAAAATCCACTTGGTAGGCGTTGGTCCAAAAGGGTCGTTGCGTCACGGATTTAAGTTTTAGTTGGCTACTTACATTTGCCACGTTGAAACATCACATTATGGATTTTTCAAGCCGATGGAAATAAAAGGTTAACACTTTAAATATTTCAGAAACCCCAACCAAATTGAATTGCAAACTAAACAAGTATATTATGGATACAATGTATTATTCAATTATTGTAATGTGTTGGGACTAGGGTCAACTATTAATTGAAAATTCTCTTAGATTTCAAAGACAGTAAAATAAAGTTTGAAGTCCTTTAACATCAATCTTATTAAATGCTGGATAAACACTGCAACGTGTCAGGGCTTCTCTTTGAAGCGATTCAAAGCGTTTCGTGAAAGGTAGAAAATAGATGGAGAGAAAGAATGTGAAATAGAAAAAAGATAGGCAGATAAAATGATGAATGGAAGTGGAATGATTGAAAGTGGGCGAGGAGAGAGGGAGAGAGAGAGAGAGAGAGAGAGAGAGAGAGAGAGATAAAGGTAGAGACCAATCAGAAGTTGGTTATATCCAGGATGTTATCGCCGCGTTGGATATGTCACCGCAATACACACACTCCATTTTCAACAATTAACACCGATGCACGAGGGCTAAAACATGCATTTCACGCCGGGAGCCTTTGTAAAACACCTGTTCGAACATCCTTCTCCACTTGTGTGGACAGCAATCCACTCCCCGTCCCCCTTCCCCTCCGACAACCTCATCCACTCCGGGGGGGAAAAAATCTCATTTCAGGAACCGCCAAATACAACTCTCCTACTTCCCGCCTCTCTTCAAATCGTACTGCAAACGCTGGCGCCCTCTCCCCTCTACACATTTTATCCGGACCGTATCAGATGCCGATCCAAAAACAGCGGCGTAATATCCATCAGTGCGTGTGAGGGTGTAATCCATTTTAAGTACTCTGCTCACCAATTTGGATACTGGACGAGAGATGTTCGACGCCCAGCTATACATTTGGAGAGCCTTGGATTAATCATTTACAGAGAGAGAGATGCTTGAACGCCAGGACAGGTTTGCTCTATAGCGCATTACCGTCCGTTGGTCCTTTTCTGAGCATGATCCTTTTTAATCTCTACAACAATAATGCCTTCCTGATCAATAGCTCGCATCTCCCTCACACCCGAGCATATGCTGTATAAATTGATGCCAGGCGCTTATTCATTTAATACCTTTTTTTTTGTTTGTTTGTTTGTTTGTGAGCCCGGTACGAAAGGTTTACGCTGCATTGTTGAAAGGGCCTAATACCATCGCGGCAGGGGATCTCGCATGGACACCGATATTGTTGAATTGAAACAATGGTATCGAAGAGCCTCTGGATTCAATACGCGAGCCGGGGTGAATGTGGATATCACTACGTTTGGTTCGTTTTGAAACAATGTTTTTCCTGGTAGAATTTGGGTGAGGACAAATAACACGCGCGGTACAACTTTTCTAATTGGGTATGTAGTTCGGAAGCAGGGGCATCGTCATCGGGCGGGCAGGAGTGGGCCCACGGTGAATTTGTCTGAGCCCACCGCTCTGCCAACCCTGCCACCGCTCTGCCAACCCAGATATAATAAATGATCAGATTTAACTCTGAAAAAGCAAGCTTCACACACACAACACACACAGACAAAGGAAGAGAGGGAGTAAGATAGGAGAAGCGAGTGAGAGGGCGGAGAGAAACTACACAGAGAAAAAGTTATAGGGAAATATAGAAACAGATGAAAAAAAAGAAATGTAAGAACAGACCAGAAAATATTGACTTTATTGAATTTATTTTTATAGTATGAGCACATCAGCATGTAGGCGACTTATGTCCACCACGCAAATCTGGCACAATTGAAAAGATTGAAAGAATCATTTTAGGTACGTATGCACTCTGGCTATTTGCATCCGTCGCATTATATGGTGACCAGCCTATTACCAAAACTAAAATCAGAATTTGTCTAAAATGTCCTTACCTAGTTAAAAGCTAAGGCTGTAAAGGGGCGCTCGCAGCGCATGTAAGAACAAAACACAGGGCAACACACAGTTCTGCAGGGTTTTATACTGACTGTAGGTCCAGACGCCAGAGCCTCGTTGGCCTGCAAAATTGCAGTTTCCGGGTATTCCTACCTGAAACTGAGGTTGACTTTTGGTGCCTTCTGCAAAGATTACCCCTTACACCCCAAACAAGAAAGAGAAATATGTGAAATTATGAAAACAGAGTGAGAGAAGAAAAAAGGAAGAACGAGGAATAGAGAAGAAAAGGACCAAGGAATAGAGAAGGAGAGTAAGAACAAGGAATAGAGAATGAGGAAAATAACGAGGAATAGAGAAGAATAGAATGAACGAGGAATACGGAAGGAGAGAAAGTAGTAGTATTGGCTATAATATAAACCCGAGAAAGTATGAATCCCCCTCAGGCAGATTTGGCTACACTTAAAACTAGCTCAACATGCCGATATGAGCTTTTTGCTCAAGTGTGGAACCCTGTCTAATCCAAGATTTTTGTAAAAATGCCCTCGGGAATTTCCCGTGAAAGTATGACCCCCCTCAGATTGATTTGCCTACACTTACAAAAGCTACATCTGTGAGATTGTTGTCCATAAGCTTGTCAAAAATATGCCCCTCTTGATATTGTTTTGGATACACTTAAAACTAAGCCAAAAAGCCACCCACACCCACCCACACCCACCCACATACACACCCACACACACACACACACACACACACCTCACACACACACACACACACATATTTACTTCTGGTTTATTTCTATTGCATCATGTTGTGCAACAAATTATTATCCAATATTATGCAACAAATTATGATGCAAGAGCTTTTGCATCATGTTGTGCAACAAATTATGATGCAAGAGCTTTTGCATTATGTTGTGCAACAAATTATGATGCAAGAGCTTTTGCATTACATATCAGTTAGTATTGTGGTTATGTTAAATATCCCGGCAGACCTGGGTTGTGGGAACTGATGACTAGGAAAAGGCCTGGCAGCTATACAGATCAAGATTATGAGCACTATAAAGAAATATTAATAAAATCAGATGCTCTATACCAGAACAATGATCCCACACAAAAAAGAGTTAAGTCTAGCAGTGGAGCAAAATACAACAACTTAATCAAGCCCATATGGTCACAAATCAAGACAGGTAGTGGAATCAAACAATACAACACCCTGCCTAAAGAATTTGTGTGGGTTGATGATATCAGGAAACTTGTAGATAGGTTGCTGGTGATAGCTGGGGAGGAAAATGCTGGCAACCACAATTTTTACAATGAAAAGGTTGGAATTATGGACATGATAAGCACTAAATTGTCTAATTTAATAGTGAATGACACTAAGGGCATTGGATATCTTATAAAAATTATTAATACTCTACCACCTAAATTTTGGAATATCTCTGAGGGTCGGGGGTTGGTTTATGACATCATAAACAAGCTGCCATTTGAACTACACATTCCAGGCTATCAGTATTGTGGTCCAGGCACAAAACTAGACCATAGATTAAACAGAGGGGACCCTGGTGTTAATCCCCTAGATGCTGCTTGTAGAGACCATGACATAGCATACAACACACATTCTGATCTTGACAAGAGACATGTTGCAGACAAGAAATTAGAAGAGGCTGCATTTGGTAGATTTGTAAGTAAAGATGCTTCTTTAAGTGAAAGAATAGCAGCATTGGGGACCACCATAGCTATGAGCACCAAACAAAAACTGGGGTGGGGGTTGTGAATATGTATATAATAAACCTAGGATGAAGGCCAAGGGTGTTATGTATCAGATACCTTATGCAGACCTTAAATCTCTTAAAACTATTGATAGTCTTTTAACCAAAAAGCAGCGCAAGAAAAAAAGCTCTTGTCTTGCCAAGGGCCATGGTATGAAATTATTACTTAGTACCCCCCAATTAAAAAAATTACAGCAATCTAGAAAAAAATCACATGTGGGAGGCTTCATATTTACTATCCCGGCCATCTTAGCAGCATTGGGTGCTGTTGGGAGCTTGGCTGGGGGATCATCTGCCATAGCAAAAACAGTAATAGATGCCAAGAAGAATAAGGCAGAATTAGATGAAATGAAGCGCCATAATCTGGCCATGGAGAAACAAGCAAAGGTGTTAAGAGAGTCATGAATAAGTTTAAAAAAAACAAGAGCCGCTTACAAACAAAGATATTGAAGCTTTAATCAAGCCACTGGGCATCAAAAATTTTAGAGGTGTGTACATGTCTGATTCTTTACCAGAACAACCACTCAACAAAGAGTGTGGCATAGTTAATTTGGATAAGTACAAAAATCAGGGCACTCACTGGATATGTTATCTTAAATATTTAAAAAATGAGGCATTTGTGTTTGATTCATTTGGAGATGTTTCACCTGAAAATTTAGTAAAATATCTAAAATCAACTAATCTATATTACAACAATGCCAGTGTTCAAAATTTCAAAGATGTTAATTGTGGACATCTGTGTTTATCTGTTCTTAGATATATGTCTCAAATAAATAAACCATCAATTGAAAATTTTCAAAAAGCCCTGTGGTATTTAAAACATCATGGGGGTATTCCATCTCACCAGCCAAAATTCAATATTGAAACTTAGATTACATGATGATATAGTGTATCCCAAAACAATAGCTCTCAGAGCATTTTATGGCATGTACTTGATCCCTAATATTACACACCACAACAACACAATTGCAGTTGGTGATCAAAACGTTGTCATCACTCCAGGGCAATATAATCTATCTACTTTAAATGCTCAGTTACCCAGAGGTATAGTATTAACTCAAAATTCACTCACAGAGTAGAGATTGTATCTGCTACAGAGACAGTGGATCTGGGTACTATAGGAGAGCTGTTAGGCTTTGAGAACAACACAAAACTTGAAACAGCCATTAAACACACTGCTATTAATATACCTAAATTCTTAGCCATAGAGACTCTGAATATTCACTGTAATGTAGCCGAGGGTATGATCACCAAATCAAATGGCATAGGCACTCACAAACAAACTGGCATCATTGCAACATTCAAACCTAACTCTGAATTTATGGAGCCCATCATCTACACTCCATCACCAACATTATATTTTCCTGTGTGCCATAACAGAATAGATTACATTGAGTTGATGGTCACTAATGAAAAAGAAGAAATAGTTGATTTTGCTGGAGCCACAACAACTGCAATCATAGAGATTAATATTTAAATAAAAGTACATACAAAAAAAATGGAAAATATTGAGAGTTGTGAGCTACAATCATTCCCCCCAAACAGGAGGACCTTTGCAAATTTAAATCAACCCAACACAGAGATTGAGGTTGATCTTGATGTAGGGGATGGCTTTATACACCCTCACAGAGCAGTTCTATACATCAAATTTGATGTTGTAAAGCTCGATGGTACAGATTATCCGGCAAATTCAAATATAAGATTGGTGGACAATTTTGTGCCACATCTGTTCTCTGAAATTGAGATCAGAAAACATGGTGTTGTTATAAACAGAGTGGATTACCCTGGCATTACCTCTACAGCTTTGGCCACACTAAAATTATCCAAAACCGAGGCTTCTTACTACAAAATAGGTGGATTTGAGGCTGGTGATAAAATAATATCTAAGAGTCACACAGTGCTGTTCCCCATGCGCCTGTTGCCAGGATTCTTCTCAGATTACAAAGATATTATGTGGAAGGGTGGTTTAAGAATCACATTTAGAAGAGCTGCCAATGATAATAATGCTTTGATGAGGTACAGTACATTAAACTCTACAGGGGAAGCTCTGCCTAATACCCTACCTGATGAGGGCAAGTGCCTTATTCAGACTATGGAGCTAAGAATCCCGGTTGTTGAATATGAAGCCAGTTATGCTCTTAAATACAAAGCTGATATCCTAAAAAATCCACAGGTGCCTTTACAATTTTATACATATCAATGTGTACAGAAACCTGCCACTGGTACCTATTATGAATTTGATGCTACAAACTCATTCTCCAGTATACAATATGACATGCCAGAATTTGTGGTGGTACTGTTTCAGACTGGAAGACACAATAATTAGGAAAAAAATTCAAGTAAATTTGATAACTGCAACATCAAAAACATATATCTTAAAAATGGCAGAAATGAGGTATTTCCTAGAGAAAATTATAATTTAGACATGTCCAAGGATGATTTCCTCAAATTATATGAAGCATTTACAGCATACAAAAGGGTCACTACTGGCAATACTGACATGTATTACACACCAGATGAATTCAAAGCACAGAGACCCATGTTTGTCATCAACACTTCAAAAAGGAAACAAGTTGTGGTTAATGACAGGACAAACATTAAAATTATCTGTGAATTCCACGATACACTCCCTGATGACACTATATGTAGTGTTATTCTTATAGGTGAAAAATCATATGTTTATGATGTAAGAAATGAGAGAGTCACAGAGCAATTCTAGAAGATTTCTGCATATTACATTGTTTTAGTACTAGATATGCAAGTTGAGCCTGGTGCCCAATTGAACTTAAACCGGAAGTGGACCGGAAGTAAATATGTGTGGGTGTGTGTGTGTGTGTGTGGGTGTGGTTGTGTGTGTGTGTGGGTGGCTTTTTGGCTTAGTTTTAAGTGTATCCAAAACAATATCAAGAGGGGCATATTTTTAACAAATTTATGGACAACAATCTCACAGATGTAGCTTTTGTAAGTGTAGGCAAATCAATCTGAGGGGGGTCATACTTTCACGGGAAATTCCCGAGGGCATTTTTACAAAAATCTTGGATTAGACAGGGTTCCACACTTGAGCAAAAAGCTCATATCGGCATGTTGAGCTAGTTTTAAGTGTAGCCAAATCTGCCTGAGGGGGTTCATACTTTCTAGGGTTTATATTATAGCCAATACTACTACTAGAGAAATAACGAGGAATAAACAAGAAGAGAAAGAACGAGGAATAGAGAAGGAGAGAAGGGACGAGGAAAAGAGAATGAGAGAGAACGACGAATCGAGAAAGAGAGAAAAACAAGAAATAGATAAGGAGGGAAAGAACGAGAAATAAAGAAGGGGAGAGAGAACGAGGAATAGATAAAGATAGAAAACGACGAATAGAGGAGAGATAGAACGACGAATAGAGGAGATAAAGAACGAGGAATAGAGTATGAGATAAAGAATGAGGAATAGAGAAGGAACGACGAATAGAGGAAAGAAAGAACGACGAATAGAGAAGGAGAGAAAGAACGAGGAATAGAGAAGGGGAGATAGAACGAGGAGAAGAGAAATAACCACAAAAGAGAATAAAAGGAACATAGGAGGAAAGTAACGGAAAAAGAAAGAATAGAAAGAGGGAGAAGGAACGAGGGAAAGATACTCAGAGGATGGCCGAGAAATAGAAACACAAAGGCATAGAGAAAGGCTAGAGAGTTATAATGAAAGACGTAAAGAAAAATATATAGGAAGGAGGAGAATTGAATGATAGAGAAACAGAAGACAAATTAAATAGATAAATAATCAAGAGAAGAAAGAGGAACAGAGGAGTAAAGAATGAAAAGTAAAAAAGGAAGAAATTAGAAAAATAGGAACAGGAAAAGAAAAGCAATGGAGAAACAGAGGGAAGAAAATAGAGAAACATATTGTAAAAGAGAAAGAAAATGTGTGTGAAACAGGGGGGGGGGGTAATTTCATAAGCCAAGAGCATTGAAGTCTGCCCACGCAATCGAAAAAAACAACTGATGAAGCCAGTGTTCTCAAAGACAAAAAGGCATCTTGCGATGATCTTCAAATGTTAATAAGTTTTATTACCACACAGTGTAAGGTCTAAGGAAACGTGAAACTATTGCGACAAGATTTCATTAACCACAAAACGAGCCTGGTAGAAAACTCAAGGCATGTACATTTTATTTTGACCGCCGAGAGAATGATACCAGATTCCTAAAAGGGAATAAAGCAGATGTAAGAATGAAATATTCAATGTGAAGTACTATTAAGTCCATACAGAATCAAAAACATATCCATCACGAATCAAACGAGACCGAGTCAGCAAAAGCTGCGACAAGCAGCTTGCGATATTCAAAATTTTGAAAGGAAATATATTTTTAGAATTCCTTCTAGAGAATCGTGGTGAATCCTTTAGTGGTGTGATTTCGCTGTTTGATAGATATCTGTGATAGAAAAAAGGCATCATATCAAGGTAAAACTTTCTTTTTCCTGGAAAAAAATCTGAATCTCAATAGTACCAGCGCTACTTCTTCCAACAGAAGGACAGGGGAACATAGCTACCGGCTAGGTTTATGGCGTTGTTACATATTTGTGTTTCACCAGTCCCTCCTCGCAGTGTCCCCTTATTAACTCTCGTAAGAACGTGAATTCTTCAACAACCACTGTGGCAGCAGAACACGTATGTCCTTACAGGAATTGTCAACATCGAAGGAGCATGTGGCCTCACGTCTCTTCACGTCTTATGTAGTTTGTGAGAAAGATTAGACTAGAGTTTCTCTAAATATGTCCGGAACTGTACGTTGCCAGGAAAATAAAAAATCTATCGGTACCTTGGAAAATCCAAACATCTCGGTTCACTGTAGTTTGATCACGGTTTCCGAAAACACACAGGTTCTTTTTTGCAATTGGATACCGAACAACCGAGCAAAAAATAAAAAAAAATAGGTTATCCGGAACTGAAATGAAACGGGACCTTGGTACCGAAAAAAAAAAAGAAACAAAAATCACAATGCATTTCGACTCTGAATAAATCACTGAGGGAAAGTCATATATAAACAAACAGTTATTGTTTTGTTTGAAGTGACGGCTTTGTTGCGAGTGTGTTTGCACGGCTGCGGTTCAGAGTAGAAGATAACAAGGGTATTTGTGGTCATGATTTACCTACGACCGGCAGGGTTTAACCCGACGTGACGTGCGGGAACAAACGTGTTTGTTGTTTGTCCGTCAGCTTCCGCGGGCGTCCACGGGGAGGTCAGGAGCGCGGGGGTCGACGGGGGGAGGAGAAGAGAAAAAACAAGCCACCGGCGGTTTTCATCATGACAGACGTCTGGTCCAGGAGCAGCATCTAGTCGCAAAGCTGTTAGGGCAACGCAAGTCTTCTAACAGCTGGCGGAAAAGGGTTGCCGGAGCTGGCTTGACTGACTGCGTCATCGCCAGAACTTCACTATCGTTAGCCCAAAACCTCTCGTTGTTATCTGTAACGCCGAGGAAACTCCCTATCGAAAATAAAGCTGTTTCTGTGATGTCTGAGAGAGAATTATGGAGTTGCGTGCTGCTGATGAAATGTAACGCAGGTGTTACTGATCTGGTCAACAAGCGCTCGGGGAAGTAATGCTTGACTGACGGAGGGAACCAGATCGTAACTATTCGACAATTGCCCAAGTGTTGCTAACCCATATAAAACCAAACAAAGATAAAAATGAAGCCTGCGTCTGTGTCCAGATTAACGCGATACGAAACCCGATTTCACAGTTCGAATACTGGGTAAAGGATGGATGTATCATCGTATACCCCATAATCGATTTCATCATTCATCTTCTTAATTAAACCAAGTGGTAGAAAAGATACTAAATACAAATAAAAATAAAAACAAATTTGATGCCGAGGCGACGATGAGGGTGAAAGATGATTAAATTAAATAGATGGAGGAGACTCTCCTAAGACCACGCCAGAATTTGATCTTGGGACCATACAGTGGCGGCTGGCAGCTAGTGCAAACGTGATCAAGAAATCGAAAAAAATCTTCTCTAGCATATGTGATAGAAATCTAATGAGAGAAGTTATTTAAATGTAAGTTTGTTTACAAAAATTGCAGCAAAAAATTCAGAGTTCCTAAGATTGGTTTATTTTACTTCGCATTTGTACTACTTTTAGCCAATCGCGAAGATAAGGATCAGTGAACACTCAAAGAACACCCATGCACAGGCCGGGATTCGAACCCGTGATCCCTGGCGTCGTATCATGCTGTGCACGGAGGTCGGCCTGAGTTTCTAGGAAATAATTGCGACTATTAAAATTTCGACGACTCTCACCTTTACCACTTTTTTTTAATAGAATTTATGTTTAAATCTGGCGTGGGACCACCAAGTTGTTTAACTCTTAATTTAATATCGTATAGTACCTTGTAAAACGGTGTATGTAATAATGCTCTAATCTGACTCATCTTCATTCACTACCTTTCCTTCTACACACCATCAGACATTTTAACTTCACTAAAAAGAAAAACACTGAACAACTGGAGACAACCGAGTCGAACACGGTATTCTTTACTAACAAGTAAAATATGCTTATGTGCTAAATGAACTGCGGATCTACATTTTTTAAAATTCAATGCAAGAAATTGAATTATATCTGCAAGCAAAATTATTATACTGATAGATTTTCCGTGTGATTTATTAAATTAAAAAATCCCCTAGTGATGCAAATTCTCTTTGATATTTACACAATTCTTGTTTACAGAAAATATCTTCAATATTGTCAACGTCAGTTGCAACACGGGTATGTCTGTGTGCGTGAGAGAAAGAAATATGTATTTTCTTAAGGAAGAAATTGATTTGAAAAAAGGTCTGGATCGCTCTTTAGACGCATCTATCTAAATGGTTATGTAAATTTTGGGAAGATATTACGTTCGTTCATCAAAAGTAGGCAGGAAAGTATCTTTCTTGCGAATTACTTCTACAACGAGTATTACAAATTCGTCAGGATTAGCCACTTCTCTCTGAAGTGTGCAACTATGTCAACATAATGCGAAAGTTCTCGCGTCGTGCCAGCAGAAAATTGGCTCGGCTGGTTGTCTTATGGCTACCACCACCTTCCCAGTTTCCTGCGGACACTTGTTCATGCCTTTGCGCATGGGCCACACTGTATTAGCTCGGATAGCCCGGAACAAGTGAGAGAACAGCTGGAGATGCGGCGTAGATTGAGGCTCGCTTGCGAGATTCGAATCTCCTTGCTCGTAAATGTATTAGTTTAACTATATTTTGTCGAGGCAAGTGCTTTTTCTGAGGGTAGAGCCATGACATGGCGGCTCTCCCCTAAGAGCCACAGCTGGGACCGTTAGCAGAAATATTGAAAGACCATCATTCAATGCGCTGTCACCGAGGTGGCTGTAAGAAATTATTTAATTATTATGTTGTTCCTCTTTGTTGAGAGACGGATGGTCAAATGCGTTTCTAATTCTCGTCGCTTCGATGCCTATTGAAGCGAATCGAGACGTTCATAAGATGAAGCTGATGAAGGTACTCTTACAAAGGTTTAGACCTGAACTCGAATACTGAATACTTAATGACCAAACCACCTAAATACATAAGGCTCTGTTTTGGTGTTCATGTCTGATTATATATATCTTCCACTGTTCCTTTATCTTTTTTCTTTCTCTCGTTAATCCTCTGTTTGCTTCTATCTTATTTGTCTGCTTCTTTCTATCTTTCTTTTTCATGACCTTTTTTCATCATTGACTCCATCCGTTTCTCTTTCTTTCCTTCTCCGTTTTTCTTCCCATTTTCTTCCATTTGCCATCACCTGCTGCTATTTCAATCTTTCATTCATTCTCTCTCTTTTCATCAGTCTGTTCATGTGGGAAATTCTTAGTGCACTGTAATTAATTCTGAAAATTCCTCATGTAGCTTATTTGGGAGAGCAGACAGGGGAGAGGGTAGATTATTTCACTCTGGGCTAGAGCACACCCTTTCCCATCTACTACCGACGCTCCTGCAATTTCATTTTGTTAAAATTTCACACAACGTACAGATACAGAATATCAACCGAGTAAGTCAAAGTGTAACATTTGGTTTTGGCAGCAAGATCTCGCTATTGTTGCTTACATATTTTCTCACCCTGCACACCCCTCCCCTCTCCGAAATGTCGAACACACCCAGTTTCATCTGTCACACGCTTTTCTGTTGTCCAATGACTTACTTATTACTTGTTTTCCCGGGGAAAATCAATGCCACGGTTAACGAAGAGGGTCGACAGGCACAACAATGGAAACAATCGCTCAACAGCGCAAAACCAATCGAAACTCATCAGCGGCGTACGTCACAAAAGCCTCCATCTCTTCAGAGAATCAAGCCCTACCCCATCCTCCACCCGAAACCTTCATCAGCGTAAAGTCACCTGAGATGCGAATTACAATAGAGGAAGCGGTTCACGATCCAGAGCGTATTCTCGCCTTGCAAAACGTCTGTCAATTGTAATGTGATCGTTAAAGGTTTATTTTGATGGAAGAACGGAGGGAGGCACCGTTATGCAGGACTTAAGAAAGGTGGAGCAATTTGTTGGGAGGTTCATTAAAAGACTCGTGGTAACTGAAAACATTCGAGAATAATGATCCTGAGAGGGATGTTGCTTCTTTATAGATGAGAGAGATTGGGTTTCCTCAAGAAATTAGGAGACGATATTGCTGATTCCAGTGACTTGAGTTTAGAAGAGTAGGTTCAATTGTAAAAGGTATTTATAAAGTTATAACTATTAGTTTCAGGAAACTCTTGTGGCGTGAAGGCTATATAATCCGGTTCCACACATTCACGGTCTCGGCCATACTTACCCTACCGTAATCTGACACTACTTGATTAGAGACCCCCAAGGTCGCTTATGCACGTATATCGACCCGAAGTGACTACCAATTTCATTTTGAAGTTGGAGATACCTGTTTCCTTACGTACAAGGAATGGTTCAAGTCGTTTATATTTGAACAAGTCCAGTTTAGTAGTGTACGATGGTAGTGTTTTAGAACATAACACAGTAGTTTCCTAGAACATAACGATCCGCGGTGCAATTTCAAAAGCTTTCCATATGTGACGGAGGGGGAGGGATTGATTGATTGAAGTACGGTACGGGAATCGAACCTGGGTCTTCTGCGTGTCAGTCACATTCCCTACAAAATAGACGAACGCGACTCTCATGACCTTATCCATGCATCTACAAATAGGAAAGCAAATGCTTACAAAACCATGCAACCAGTGTTTTCGTGGAAGTGGGTGTAATATACCAGTTGGAAACATGTAATATGAAAATTCAATATAACAACATTCAAATTGATGATACTGGAACAATAAATTATTGTTCATGTTACTAAGTAACACATAAGCTGCATTTTCAGCCAATTGTTAAGTTTGATATTCATTTTCCCATTCTTCGAAAAACGATTGTCCGTGACAATGGTCGGTCCCTAATACTCGAACAAATCAATGCTTCGCCAGTTTCCATGGAAACACTGAAGTACATGTAGGGTCCTAGAGTGGAGGCCATATACAATTTGGAGAGATAGGTCGTTCTCGGAGCCCCTTTCACCATCCTAATATGCAACAACTTTTCAAGAGGAGCCATTGGTGAGTACATAAGCAGCTTTTCGTAGCAAGAGTACCGCGAAAAGATGGCCGAAGGCTCAAGTCTTCAAAAGCAAAAGCAGTCAAAAATACTCGTGTGATTTCCTCTTTTACGCAAATCCAACCTAATTTCCTCGCAACAATTTCGTAACCATGCTCGCCAAACAATGAGCCGTGGTTCTCTCAGAAGCCTACGGTGTTCATCTCTCAAGGCTGAAGGAGCATCTTTTTGCCCTTATCCTCGTGAAGGGTCTACAAGTTTTTGAGAGGACAAAAGCTGAAAGGGAGGGAAAGACTTTTCTCTTTCTCAAGGCCTTCTGCAATTTGTAAGGCTTTGCCAGAAAATTTAGTACGGGTTCCCTTTATTGCCGTCATCCGCAGGTAAAGCTTTTTCTTCCGAGCCAAAGACAAGCAAACACCAAAGGAGTCCATGTAACGTAGCTGGAACTAAGACTCGGTGACACTCCAAATATAAATTTACCCAACAAGGCATATCAGAGCGTGCTATTTTAATATTCGGTATCTATAGGTAAATTAAATTATTTCCTGAACAGGTTAGTGACGTTTGTTCTACAAATATGACATTCTCTCCCAAAACGTTTCCACTTTCTGAAGAGTAACGCCAGTTCTCCAAAAGTGGTAAACGTTTTCACAACTGCCTCATCTCTGAAGATGAGAGAGGAGTTAGCTCTCCAAAGATTGGAATATGCCACGACTTAGCTCTCTACTATATCCTATTTAGCTTCCTGAAGACGAGTGCCGCCAGTTCTGCAAACATAGGAATCTTCTCTAGAAGTTTGTTTTTTAAGATGAGATGTGCTCTTTAAACATGGGAATCTTCTCACCTGTTTCTAAAGATGAGAATGGAGTCAGATTTTCAAAGAAGGAAATCTCTTTCAGAACTTTCGGATTTACTGAAGATGAGTAACGTCAGCTCTTCAAAAACAAAAAAACAAAAACCTTCATCCTCTAAAGAATATAATACGGTTGACTCGATGGCCGAGAGCGATACGGGGTCAACTTTAGCCACCGAAATTTCTGGGCTTAAATCCCAATGTGGGTATGGGTGTTATTGTAAGTATCATCAAATAAATCTGAACACCATTCATTGTCGCGATTAGCCAAAAAGTGGCAGAAAACCTACGCTGAACAACAAAAATACAAACTTCCTGAATACGATTGTTTATTTCGCTCCCAAAAGAGTGGAATATTCTCCAGAATTCTCTTTGGTCCAGGAATTTAAGGGTGATGTTAGCTCTCAATTAGGTATCAGTTCTCGAAAGCTTGTAATCCTTAAAGTACGTTTACCAGTATTCCGAACCTCTATAGACTTTTCATGCGGTACAATAATTACAAAATTGGTTTTACAGATTTCACAGTGAGGAACACAGTTAACTTATATACAAAATCCAATCACTGTAACTGTGTAAAATCCAATAGATTTCTAAGAGGTACGATCCCTGCGTAATTGAACCTTGACAAAATTTAAGCTAATTCTGAATTTAGCCTGATACAACACTGGGAAATAGTGAGAAAGGCATATTGAAGATGTTTCTCGCCAATAATCACCACGAACATGAAACATCAAGTCAACAACGGTTTGTTAACGAGGGAAACACGAGAAATATGATGAAGGAATGCGGGAATGACAGATAATCTAATTACGTCTTGTACCTGTCGCCGTAAATAGTAAGTTATGACTCATTTGATTTGCTGCTTCGTTCGTCCACTCCACAATTTTGGTATTCGCCCTGCCCGGTCCTCTCCCGCGCAATCGTACAACCAAATGAAGCCAGATTGGTTTTCGGTGTTCGTTAGCTCGGGTCATAAATTATTAACGCACGAAAAGCAGCGGACGTTCAGGGGAGGGTTCTCGATTGATATTTCATTAAATTAGCAAGCTCTGTCAATTTTAGAGATATAAATAACGATATAGGTGGTTGGAGAACTGAAGGATGAATGCTGTTATTATGTACGAAATGACAATTATGGATGTAGGTAAATCTCTCAAGGTCTGCGAGTGGTTATTTCTTTTTATTAGTACAAAAAACTAATCAATGAAATGGTTACAAGTATGGAACGGTAAAGTTGCATTGTCTGTAGGTAACAACAGTTTCCTCAGATACAAGTGAACATAGACGATTATGCTGAAGTCATTATCTTTATATATCAAGTATAGTGACCATGTCCCGCCAGCTGGTCTTACCACGCTCCGATCCGCACAATAACATGGGAATCACAAGGTGTAAGGTCAGGAATGTAGGGAGGGTGCACGATAAACTCCCTGTGACGTTCCCCGGATTATTCTCAATGGATCGACTTACGTTTATTCCTCAACGGCGAGCCTGAGACTTATTAGCCTACTTTGAAGCCCTCAGGTAGTGGGAAATCAAATAAGGATATGTTAACGTAAACCTTGCTAACTCTCGCACACCAAAAATATATTTAGATGTCAGTTAATGTTAATATATTACACTTGCACTCGCAATTAAACTCCTTATTACAAACAAAATTGTATTAAGATCATAATACTTCTTGACTACACAAATGAACACATTCACATTTCCAAAATCACTTCCATTATCCACCAACATTCATAATATCTCTCTCCTAACAACCCACAATCAAATGTTTTAAGGTTAGTCCATAACCATAACAGACTACCCAATTGAACAAAACAAATTACGTCATAATAGACAATTAACAAATTAAAAATATCAAACACTTAAAATGATACAATAAGTGGGTGCGTATCAAGCTTGTGAAAAAACTTTAGCAGTCAAAATTACAGCCGCGCCACGCTGTTATTCATGTGGAGGGTCTGTTACTGTTAGAGCTACATTCCATAACCATGTACGGACTATAGTATATTGCAAATATAAACATAATCCCATTGCTAGTTTTGCCAATTGGGATTGATCATTATTGACTATCCGCACTACCTCGAAGAAAATACAATAGGCATTTTGACAGGACGTTCCTGGTTTCAGGCCAGGTTGGGAGCCCTTCCTGCATAAACAGGACACAATGTGTTTTGGATCTGATTTCATATTTGAAAAAAAGATATATGTAAATTTGATTATATGAACCTGAGTCAGCGAAAGAATTAAGAGAATGAGCAATAGTAGTAAACAAGATTTAGTCAAACAACTCTCATTATTTTTAAAGAGACTGCATGCGATAAAACAGTAAGAAAAGATTCTTATACCTCGTGCCATTACAAGAAAGCTCGTAGTGGACGTAGAGGAAACTTTCCACAGATCCTCTGTCTTAGCCTTGGTCAAGGTGATGCTTTATTTACTTCACAAGGTTGCCTAAATCCACATTGATAACATATTTTCCATGTAAATACGCCCGCCAAATATTCCTTGTTACGTATGTACTTAGTTTAATTTTCTCCGCCATCTCATCTGTTGTAAAAAAAAAGGAAAATTGTGTTCCATTTATTTAGAATCCCTTTTCTGTCAAGGGATGTGAAGATGAACGTTGATTACATTAGGGAACAAATTTCAACTTTAGTTCTGTATCCTGGATGAAATAACGTGTTCTTTACTAATTTCGGTAAGAGGAATTCAGAGAAAGTCTCAAGATTTGTGTATCACCACATTTCCGCGATGTATAGGGTATCTCAAAAGTCACGGAACCGAGACTTTGGACGTTCTTAACTTTTGTACAAAAAACGATAGAGACATGAAGCTTGGATTAGTAATTAACTTTATCTATATGGATATTCTTTAATCACTAAATATGAAAATAATTATCTGCATGAACGTTCAGTATGGAATAAAAGCTTGTAAGTTGTAAAAATAATATTGTATGAAGGGAAGAAAAACATGAATAAAAGACAGATGTGGAGTCGCATGCAATATTTTTATATGTGTGTCGATGGTCTCAATGGGTATTTATGGAATTGATAAAAGAACGATACATTTTTATGCATTTTATGGATAAAAAGTAAACAAAAGATGAAGTTCCCCGTGCATATCGAACCGTGCCATGAAGGCACATTAGGGGATGTGGAAGTAATTCTATGCATTACAGACGATTTATGGGGGTAATTATGCCATATTCATAAAAAATATGTTTCTTTTAAAAAAAATACGAAGTTTACTGGCAACATTGGTCGTTTCAGAGTCCAGTACCAGGTGCGCCGACATCTTCGATGTTATTGAAGTAATTTCCGGATGAAATATATTTGGAATTTATCTTGCAAAAGAGTAACCTACCTATATTTTTCTAAACACTATCTTTTATATTTGAAAGAACGTTCCTGGTCACGAGAAATGTTCAATTCCACTGTGGTGGATAGTGATTTAGGAATTGGGAATCCTCACTATGTGGTACCGACTTCAATGCGAAGAGCACATTGGCACATACACATGCTTTTATTCTTCGAGAAATAGCCACGCATTACAATGCGACAAAAATAACAATCTATCACGTGGTCCTATATCATAGATACATCAAAAGTCACTGAATGAATAACATTCAACAATTATCTTAGTGTTGCAGCATAACAATGGCATGTAGCTATCATGTAAGGCCCTTGGGCGGTCTTGATCACCCAGCGACAACCGAAGTACAGTCTGTACACTATCTTTACACAATCTGTGATGTTTTTACATTGCAATTTTGGAGTGCATTGGTCAGAAATGTAACAATGTTTTAGGGTGATATACACAGCTTCGGGCTTCTTTCAGTCGACATAGTTTATCACTGCACAAATCAATCGCTCTAAACTGAATGTTTATTTATTACGATTTGTAATAATATATTTTATTGTAGCAAACAGAGTTACAATAAACCTCACATACCAACACAAAAGACACGACTGAAGGTGTATATATAATGATTTGGCACCCAAGCATTTTACAGTGTTGTCAGACTACAAGAAAAGCGGAATTCAGCGATGCATACATTACCCATATTATACCAAATATGACGTCAGCGTATCTCGAAAATGGAACGTGATCGAGCAAAATGAGTGCCAAGTCCGAAATCAACATGCCGAAATTAGTTAAGAACAGCTAACAGGATACGAAATGGCTGTTCCCTAGTGTTATCTGAACGTGATGAAAGCACACAAAGGAAATATCCATGGCCAGACGAGAACTCGAACCCAGAACTTTCGATGACGACATCGAGAATCGATCACAGAAACGTGCTCATTCTACGAAAGAGTATATTCAGTAAAGTCCACTAATCGGTCAGGTAGGCCAATCGGAATTGAACCTTCAGTCTAAATTAAGATCTTAAGCACAGTGCATGCGCCTTCACTACAAATGAAAGACCAAAACTAAGTAGAGACATTTTCACTGTTAACAACGTGGACTGTTAACAGCGAGAGTATAGTTATAAAAAGGCTGGTAACAGAAATAGTGACATCTCAATCCACTGTAATAATTTCGGATTTAGACACTAATTTGCTTGGGCACTCATCTCGTGCGTACAAACTGTGATAAAGAGCAAAATCTCGGTGCTACCATCGCAAATTTCACGCATTCCATTAATTCCACAAAGGCGAAACGTGGTGCGAAAACGATAAATAGCCAAGAGAGGAAGTCCGCGAACACCACTTACTGTAAATTGTAAGGAATAGCAAGCTCGAAAAGGGGTCGAGACCCACGAGATTTAACACGAAGCCGAAAACCGAAAGCTTATATACAGTCTGTGTCGTAGATACCAAAGACAGGTTTTTTCATATTTTCAAGTTACCCTTTTCCACGCAATGGTCCATTAATAAGTTCAAGAAATTTTAACTCCTAATGAGGATAATTTATATCTTCAATTTGAGTTTGAATCCGAATTCATTACTCAAACTTTTATCTTTGTAGTATTCCTTGTTTCCTATCTGCCAAATCAAGTTTTCCAACACAAGGACGTAAGCTGAGTTCACGTTGCGGGCTACCTCACCACGCTGTAGTGTTCCAATTGAAGAAAAAATGTGCCGAAAGGAAGTGGAGTATTCTTCTTCGTTCACATATTACCATATATATATATTCTCTATTTCTCTCTTTCCTGTAATTTTATAGTTCTAAAATTAACCATGCTGCAAACAACACTGCTTCCGAAAAAAGGCAAATTCTAGCCGACCGTAGAACTATGGTCAGAATGGGGAGCTTGTGATACTTGGCACTTTCTTCATTAAACCCGCACAAGTTGCTAAATTCCAATATAAATCAGGTTTCCAACTCCTTATTGAAATGGAAAAGTTTGTGCACATTCTCTAATAGATTTTCTTCTGGTTTTGTCTTTGGGCTTGGTAGATAGCCGAGCTAACCTTCAATTTACGCTCCTGTTCCAACACTATATTTATCAGAATGTTATCCACAAAATATGTGTATAATTTTGTTGCATAAGGTACTTTATAGGGCACTTCAATAAAGATTGTTGTGTCTGACCATCCGTCGTTTCAACTATCAGTTACCTCAGAAATTACAAGGGCTGTAAAAACAAATTTTAATTGTTTGTTAGACCTATCAAATATTACTTCAGCGCATTTTCGAAGTCTGTTAGATTATTATTCAAGAGTTTACTGTATGTAACACGAAGTAATGCGTAAGTTATTACAGAATCGCATGTACTTACATTTCACACGCAGGCGCACTTGGTTGCTTGGTTCCTCCCCTTGAGTGTTGGCACCCAGACATGTGTAGATCCCAGCATTGTGTCTTGTTACGCCCTGCAGAACCAGGCTCTGCGTGCTCATGATGACGCCCAACGACATATTCTGAACTATGACGTGACCCTGCAAGTAAATTCAATGTTTTAAGAATAGCAAATACATTAAATATTAAATAAAATATATTGAACATTTTTTTTTAAGCGAGAAGAAACTACATTTCATATATTTAAATTCAGATGAGTTTTCCTTATCATTGTTATAGTCTACCTAGTTCGGAGTCCTGAGTGTTCGGGTGGGGTAGGCGGATGTAACGCAAAGCATACTAGCAGGAACATGAACCAAGTCCATTTCAGTCAGTCACGTTACTCTATGGGCTACGTTGCCAAAACAAAGCATTCCGTATAATTGGGGGGTAATAATTTTCCTTTGTGCCACTGTTATATGGGTGTGTAAGGTAAGCGAAAAAACATGATCCCATATGAAAATGGTAGCTAATAGAAATCGCAGCCAATCCAAGATGACAAACATTGACTTTTTAAATCTGGTTATATCTATGAAAGTAATTGCACGATTTGAGTGATCTTTTATTTAAATGAAAGCTTAAAATTTGACCCATATTTAATGTTATCTGAAGTTCTTCGATATAAGCAACCGTTCATTAGTAAATGACGGATTAGTAAAATAAATCATATTTTTTTACTAATAATTATTAAAAAATAGTACATTATAATTGTAAGTTATCATGAATTTATTAATAGCCTAGACATCCAAGAAGAAAATGTTTTGAACAAATATTGTGTTCATGTGTGCTGTTGGTGATATGGTAAATACTAAGATACATGAAATGATATATTTATTTATTTACTCGCAGTTCAGATACAGTCTTATTTGGCCATTTTACACTGAAACAACATAAAGTAGAAATAAAAAATAACAAAAGATAAAAACAATAACAAGATGGGATAAATTTACATGTTCTTCGTCAGTAATATACAAAAATTACGTTCTGGGAGGAAAATATCTACATTCAGGGGAAGTTTGTTGTAGATTTCTGGGAGCCTGTAAAACAAGGAGCGTTGTAGAAGGGATAGCCTAGTGCTTGGGTTGTAGAAGAGTTGCAGGTTGCAGGTTGCAGTTGCAGGTATTGCATTGGCATTATATATATTATTATATTGCAATATGGAATTTTATGCATTAAATGTATTTTGTAAATGTTAAGGTTCCATTGTTAACAGCACTTTAGCATAGTTCATTTTCAATCTCTTTACAAATTATTATGTATTTTTAATTTGTTTTCAGAGAGCATATTTTCTCTCGTGAGAGAATAAATATTATAAAGAAAAAGACCGGCAATGGTCAATATTAATATTTCAAAATATTGAGAAAATTCCATATACATGTAACACTTTGTACGGTAGAAATTATTCTGTAGGATCGAATGAAGGATGTAATGAAAGTTATTGTTTTAATTGCACTTATGACTGAGAATAATTTGAAAACTATTTCATGACACCAATGATCAAATGATCCTAACAAATTCAGATTTATGAAGAACTGAAGCATGAAAAAAGCCCTGCTGTCAATTTTTTTTCCAATTTTTGCATTTCGACTATTCCACCCCTCTTATTTCAAAATACAATTGATAGAAGGTACGGAGGAGGGGGGGAGAAAGGTCCACACAGAGCAATTGGTTTGTCATTTGATTGAACTTGAAGAGACGTGTGATTGCCTACAACAGGGAGCAGACAGTAGCCGACCTCTGCTGTAGACGTGCCCAGCGAACCAGACGGTAGAAGCGGAGCAATTGCCTGAATTCTATCTCCCCCCAGCCTCCCCCTCCCCTTTCAACCCTTCCATCGCAGATCAAAAAAATTCTTCTGATGTCCCTGGGCAGAGACATGGGTTGTCGATAGGAGGGACGCATCATTTCACAGATTTGTTCGCTTCTGGGCCGTTCCTTTGAGAAAAACCTATCTTTTTTCCCCTTCAAATACATCGATCTCCCCGTATAATTGGGAAATCAAAATAAGCAGAATTGCCCAAAGGTGAATAAATATGACAGTGAAGAAGAAAGTTTTGAACAGCTGAAAAATCATTAAATATTCAATTGAAATGTATACATGTGGTGATACAAAGTGTTCTTGGTGTCACATTTCATTGCAACGCATTTACGATATACAGAAAAGTAAATTAATTAACGCAAAGAAAAGTGCGTAAAAGCAAACATAAGAATGTATAAGACATTCATGTGTACTAAAATGCATTTGATTTTATCAGTATTATTTATGTATTACTAGAGTCACTGCATGTATCAAATACTATTTCATATGTTTATTTTCAAGAAAACTAAATTATGCTGAAGTTTTGCTTGTCCTTTTGTTTCGATAAACGCTCTTTCATAATGCACCAAATACCATTATATGCTGCAAAATGTTAGCTAATTTTCAACTTGCTGTTTGAAGGAACCATTTCCAGATCTTGAGCAAAAATTAAAAACTACATTAATAGGTATTAATAAGAATAAGGGAAAGTTCATAGAAAGTAAAACGCTCATATGAACTAATGATGCGATGTAACGCATACATACAAGGAAATGCATTATATCGTTATTCAAGCATAAAAACGCATTGTAGTGTATCTCTCTTGAATCATCTTTGCTCTTCATTTTCTTTTGATGCTTTAAAAATGCATCTGATCAGAAGTTTCTATTCACGACGGACGAAGAAAGCAATAGTAACACGCACACCTAATATCAACTGATGCATTTGAAACGAATAAATATAGATTGATTGATGTAATTTATATACCTTTCCATTTTTTTCTTGCTATTTCTGTCTAATCTTGAAGATGAGGATGAGTGATGATATCATGAAATTGATGAAGGAATATTCACAAAGAACATCCATTCCCATGCCTGAATTCCAACCTGGGACCCCTGACGTCGTGGCTCGCAGTGCTAACCACTCTGACACGGAGGTCGGCTGGAGTAAATATAATGTTATGCAGTTTCTTTTCTATGTGAAGTGCGGAAGATCAGTTTCCAACAGAACCTGGAAACAGCATAAGTGTTTAGAAACAAAGATCAGAATGCATGAAGGCAGAGGAATGTATTGGACCCCTTAAGCATACAGACATCCACCATAGTTAAAGTGATGTAATCAGCATCGCGCATCTGCCGCTTAGAACTTCAGGGTTATCCTCATATGTTCGTTGATATAAATAAGAGTGGACCCCAGAGCCGCTTGTACAGGGTCATCAAAATGAATATTACCACAAGAGATAATCAATCTCGGGAAATGAACCCGGGTCTCCCGCGTTGAAGTCAAGACGACTTTCCCAAACATACAAAATTAGAATCAAAATGCAACAGTACTGAAAAAGAATACGAACTCGTTAAATACCACTAAATAATTGGAACGGAAAATATCAATCTCTCTACAGTAAAATATGGCTGTATATATTCCACACGATGGTTTATTTAAAATAAAATGTCCACCTAGGTGACCGAACGCGTCGAATTTACTACTAACTGTCTCGGCACTGGTGGTCCCAGATTCGAGTCTTAGCTTGTGCATCAACGAATCTATTGCATTAGATTATGTAATCATTATTGAACCTCATCGTTACGATGAGCGAAGATATGGATGAACGAAGTTCAAATCATTCAAACGTAATGTTCAACTCATACCACACGATTAATTACTATCATGGATAAATATCCAGTTGTGAATATAATTTCACAACATTTTGCCACGCTATTCTTGGCTGAGAAAACCTTGGGTTTCTTTGGCACATTTTCAGCAACATTTACCGATACCCGTTTCCACAGGCTTCATCAACATTTATTTGCTTCCGTTTGTAAATTCCGAAGACAGACTTCCCACCACCTTAACAGCAGAATTTTATTCCGTTCTGAAGTTCGCGTAGACAGTCTGTCATCCCATAGATGTGGCGTTTGTTGTTTGCTTGCCTTATCTTGAATTCGGTCCCATCTTTTGTTCACGAGACATTGGCGCCCATTGAAAGGAGTCATTTGCGCCCTTCTTTCGCCACAGAGATTTGATGTTTAGCGCGGTGATTGGGAGGATTGCCAATGGATCCCGAGTTCAGCCTTTCTCCACCGCACCGATGGAACCTCTCTCTCCCTCCCTCTCTCTCCCTCTCCGATGTCTACTTGGCAACCGGAGGATTTTCTCTCAATAGAGCCAATGAAATGTTATTCTGCCGTGCTACCGGAGCGCCAACAATATCCCCTCTCTTCAAGGATGCGGCAAACTTCTGCGAATAAAAGGGAAAGTAGGCAAGAGACTAGAAGCACAGATTCCATTGTCTTATGTGGATCAATGGTGAAAAATGTCCCGTAGGAATCTAGCTGTAATTGATGTGGACTAGTTATTCACATTTCTTTATAATTATGTTGCGTTTAAGTTCGGAAGTTGTCACGCATTAGTGTAAATTTTATATATGGTTACATCGTAAGACCACTTGTTGACAAATTTATTACTCGTAAGTTGTATGTATACTTATAGCAAGTATATTGGTGTTAATGATTATTTTACTATTCTGGATGATAAACGTGTTGACGATTCCGAACACATTTATGTTACTTTGCTTTTCTGTCACTTTTGGTTAATTTCAAAGTTGAGAATGAATAGTGATGAGATGGTTGAAAGAACGGTCTACATGAACAGGATGCAAACCACAGATGACTATTCTGGCTATGGATCCAGTCGCCAGAGCTTTGATAGCAAACTCGGTGCTGGGGAGAATAGCGAGCAAGTTACTTGTATTTATAACAAAAATTACATATTTGACCTCCACGGCACAATGGCCAGCATTAGAAGCTGCAGTAATTGCGTTTAGAATTTCACATCTTGGATATTCACTTATTTGTGATAATTTCGTCATCAACTCGTCTATGATCCTTAAAACTGCAATTAGCCTGTAAGAGGTAAAAAAGCAGGAAAAATTAACGAAATTAAAAATCATAATGCATTGGCCATTAGAAAAGTTTACAATTTGGTTTACGAAATGTATCTTCAAAGTAATGCACCATATCGTCTTATGAGAACCAGAAGTTTTGCTTTCTGCTGTTTTCATTTTTGTTTAAATATCTCCATTTATAATCGTTAGCAGTAAAGCGGAGTCAAGTATCTCCAATTTACTGGCACTCTTTAGGAGTCAGACATATTCGTAAGATTACATTATTTACTCTCTTCTGTAAATTTGATAAATTCACAGATATTTTAAAACTAACAACTGTGCTTTAATTTGGTGGAAATTGCTTTGTGAGTAAAGCGGATAAACACAATAGGAGAAATAGCTGAAGAAATGTCAAATTTACTGTGATCCTCTTTATGGAAATTGCAAGCAAAAAGGAATTTAGTGTAACGTCGCTTATACGGGATGCTGAGTTTTATTTGCAGAGAACCACATTTCACTCTCCAAAATCCCGAGATAAAAATTCCACCGGTCATCTTCATTCGGAAGAATAAATTTACAAAAAAAAAAAAAGATTCCGGTACAAGACAGTGGGAAAACATATTGCAAATTTGCAGATTCCACAAAAACCGCAACATTTGTCTTAGTTTCCTTGCGGCGACGTTCCTTCGGATTTAAGCACAAGACAAAAGGATATCCGTGCAGGACGGTTCAGAAGGTTTATGTTTCGCCGCCGCGTACGTTGGGAGCTTCCACACAATCTCGAAATAACCAATGGTCACCGCGGCCGACTGCGTGTGGGTTTGCTAGGAGGAATACATCCACCGAGAAAGACGCGATATTTTACTATTTCTCTCACTGCTCGGAACGGGCGGGAACGAAGACATAAAATGCGCCGTCCAGACCGGGGGGTTTAAAACGGGGCGTATTTTGTCGGCAGACGAAAAGGTGGAAGGGGCGGCGTTCAAAGGATTGAAAGGGGAGGGGGGAGAGGACCGTAAGGCTTGCCGTAATTTTAGGGAAACGCGTCCCGGGGGTGGCATATTTCAGATCGCTGTCGTCGTTTTCACCATTAACTCCGCGGCCATGGATAGTTAGACCTTGCGCGGACATGCCCGCTCCAAGAGAGAGAGGGAGATAATACGTGGAAGATCTGCCGAAAGCAATGCATTATGGGGCATTTTCAACAACACTATACGAGGGCGTCCTGCAGCTCTGTGCACAATTTCGAGTCTCGGAAATCTAGCTGTGGAAAAAATGGGAATGTAAAAGTACTCGATATACGGACTGACAGAAAGTGCTGCGAAGACCTGCCACAGTTGTAATTTGAATTGCAAAAGCATAGTCCGCATTCTATTCATTCCAGCTATACTTTTCTGCATAAAAATACAAGCACAAGCTTTTATGATACGTCGTGTTGATGACCAAGTACGTTTTGGAGAAAATCTACCTTATGCTATCTTCACAAACCAGTTCTTCAATTATTGCCATTGCGTTCTTTAATAGCTACATTAAAATGTTATCTCATGGCGATTGGGTATCTTTCCTGGTTAAGAAAATTGTATATGAAACCAGCACAATGCGATCTTTTGGTCACACTTGAACTTTCTTGAAGGAAAGGTATGTATGTATCTACATAAATTCGTAGAGATTCATATATATATATACAGTGAATGTTGAGGGACTTTTATAAGTAAAGTTCTACTACAAAAAAGATGCACTACGTATCTTCCAGGGAAGAGCAAGCAAGGTGTTTTTCACGAAAACAAAGAATGAAGAAAAACAAAATTTCTTAAAATTTTCAACTTTCTTTGATGACTGCACCAGCCTTTCTTCTTGTCGAATTATCAGTCTCTTACAGGGGCGGCGATTGGGTTCCAAAACCGGGGGGGGGGGGGAAGGTGCCAAAACTGAGGGGGGGGGGCAAAGACAGTACATTTCCTTTTGTAGATAGGGTTTAGCATAGTGCGGGACTGACTCAACCACCCGACAAGGATGTTGAAGTAATGTGCATAACAGCCAATGAGAGTAGGCTTTTCTGCCTCTCAAGTTCTCCTCTGGACTGTTGCGCTTTCTTTTCTTTTCACCGAGCCCACGACAAGAATGAACAAATTATACGGCGTACAGTTAGAAGAGATATCGGGCGGGATCACGCAGAGCGTGTCCTTGGCGACCTGCCAATGGCAGAGCGCAACTTTGTACAGTTAGGAAACTGCAGCGCGCAAGTTAAACGCCGTGTCCTGTATTTTTCCTGCACGCAAGAAGTTTTCATAAAACTTGCCACTTTAAAGTTCATCATAAGATGGGGCATGACATTTTGAACCTGACGGTCCAAGTCCCATAAATTTCCGTCGCCAAAAGCTGGAGTTATCATTTCTCGATGAAATACTGAGGAACAACACGTCTCCAAACACACACAATGACCCTTTCATTTTCCTTCCGCCTGTCTTTTTCGTTGCCACCGTGTTGACAGCTGAGTTGTTGTGTATTGGGAAAACAATGTGTGTTAAATTCGTGTCAATATACACAATGACCCTTCATTGTCGTGGGTGTTCTCCAACATTCCGAGTATGAGTTGTTATATGCTGCAGTGATATTATATTATAATCCTGTGTAGAAATATTCACTATATTATTCCACTGTACTCTCATATACTGTTCATGCATTATGTATTAAAAAAGATAGTTGAATATTGGATACAGCAAATTCTCTCTTTCCCTTCCGCTAGCAGTTTGTTTGGCAACAGCGGAATAGCACTGGCTGCGTATTCTAAAAGCGTACACCGTATAGGCAACACCAGCAGGCATTGGTGACAAATAATACGTAATGCTACAGATGGAAAACGTAATGTGTTGGTTTCGTAAACTTGTAAAACGATAATTATCCCTCTTTACTTCAAGAGAAGAGGTTATCTCATGATGTGTGACACCTACAATGCTGATTGAATATACAATGATGATTCCCCGTGCAACAGTGAGCTAGTATCTACGGGAAACGCTCCGCAAGTTTTGCCGCTTACGCCCAGCTCGAACTAGCGTCGGTTGCGCGGGGAATCATGCACTCTATTCATACATTACTTTACACGTTGTCAGAACAATATTAATTTTATCACTGAAACGACTTACGTTGTGCAGCCATGTTATTTTGTGCTCCTTGGGATTGGCTCGGATGTGGCACTCGAAGTAGACGTCATCGTTCTCCTTGATATCGTTCGGATTCAGCGTACTACCCAATCGCAGAGTAACCACGGGCGGGACTGGAAAGACAGCAAAAATGATAACTTGTATGAGTCACATGCCACCTCTTTTTAAGTAATAGAAAATCTTCAGTCCTTAAAAACAAAAGGTGGCCTGATTCTTCTGTTCCAATATATATGGTGGTGTAGCATTACTGTAAGAAAACACAGGATATAATCGATCTGAAAATATGTTTTACAGACAGACGAGGAATCAATATGCAACATTGGTTCCGATATGAGGCATTTTCGAGTTTAAGGCATAGAAAAGTTAAGATTGTAACAGAAATTTTCTAAAATACAAAAAAGCAATTACGATGTTATCCTGAATATATGTTTCCACCAGATATCATTAATCGCAGCTGGCTTATTTCTTAATATTTGTCTTTGTTGATTACACCTTCTCACATCATTAACTCAGGAACGATGCGTTTCGGGACCCATGTAGAAAAATAACTCTCTCCTTGTCTATGATTATGAAGCATCTTCCTAAATATTGCCAGCACGTTTTTGCGGCACTCTGTAGATCACAGGATAAAAGAAGCAATACAAGTATGATTATTTCTAAATAATAACCCAGTTATTTTCACTTCACTTCTTTTAAACTTTTCTGAAACTTATTATTTCAGAATTTGAAAGCACAATGAGTAACAATATTTACAGCAGAGTTGATAGAAATGCTACGACTTGTAAAATGTAAGGCTAATTTAGAAAAATTTTCAGAGTGAAAAAAATGTCAGCTCATTAAAAACAAAATGCGGACAAACAAGAATACTTTCCTTTAATAAGCTTATATGCAATTGTTAATAACAAAATCTTCTACTTTATAAAGCCAGTGAGTAGATGACATCGCACATGACAAACAAGCCACGAAAGAAACACGTGGCAGGATGACACGCTAACAGAATGTAAATTATAAGGGGGAAAGCTGTACAGTGTTTCCCTGAAACCAAATCCGTGTTTTCAACCTTGGGAATTCGAAACCCTGAATGGGAATTTCAGAACACGTAACACGGTAACAAGAATCCCCAATAAGGTTCCTCCCCTTCCCATCTTCCGCTCTCTTGCTATCTATCCGCAGTAGTAATTTTTGGCCCCTTTTTACGACGTTCTTTACGTACCAGAACAGCTTTCAAAAAGGTTGGAGAGAGAGAGAGAGAGAAAGACAGAGAGAGAGAGAGAGAGACAGAGATCCGAAAAAAGAGAAAAAGATTGAAGAACGTACAAGAGGAAGAAGGTAGTGGAATGAAATTGAGAACTTCGAATTCATTTGAGACTATAAAGGGGGTTCCAAGGCGAAAGGAGACATGTACATAAGGGACATGCAAGGCGAGAGAAAAGAGATGCGGATACAGGAAGGATGCTGCGATCCGTGGAAAGATTATAGAATGCAGAGATGTTGCAGTTGGGTGTCTGCTTGTTCTGACTGCCATTGTTCATGTATTGTTCCTTTAATAACCACACATGGTTTTCGTTGCTTGTATCCTCTTCCTGTAATTGTTCATGTATTGTTTCTCCAAAACAGGACCTGGTTCTTGTTGCTTGTATCTATTTCCCGCTCTTATTCACGCATTTTCCCCCAAGAACCACACACTAAGTTTGGGTGTTAAAAAACCATAAGTATATAGCGATGAACTTCTATGTTCACACCAAGGATAATATGGATGAACTTTTATCTCCGAACCAAAAATACTATGACTAGCGATATACTTGTATATATATTCAATGGAATAGTGGTGACTATTTAAAGCATCCGAAATTAAAAACAAAGTAGTGAAGACCTTATCTACGTATATACACCATACACCTCTCTACTTGAAATTTTATAAACTCTATGGACACATTCTCCAAACACTTCTCTCATGGAGGTTCGTTCAGAAATTCTGAAATTGCCCGACTCTGTGGCCGAGTGGTTAGCACATCGCGCTGCGACGCCAAGGGTCACGGGTTCGAATCCCGGTCGGGCTTGGTTGTTTGTGAAAGTCTATTCATCAATTTCATCATTTCATCACTCATCCCCATCTTCGCAAATTAGCCAAGAGGCACAAAACGCGAAGTAAAATAAACTAAATCAATCAATCAATCAATCAAATCACTCAATCGTTCTGAAATTTTGTGGTGCAGCCAACCTCCTGTTCATTCTTTGGAATATAATCCTTTAAACTCGAGGTCATGTATCCAGCTTCATTGTTAAGCATATCTCATTTGCTTTCCAGGCGCAAGAACCTTACTTTTGTAATTACATGGATTATAATTCGGCACATCTTTGTGTAATGTTATGTAAATTACACCTTGTAAGCAATTATCAAGTGGACGACCAACAGAACGATTCTGCCACACACTTTGAAGTTTGGCGAAAAGTCACGCACGGAAGTATTTATCTTGCACACCCTTGTTTTCTGCACAGAGTAATCAATACTAATGTGCATACAGGTTATCTTGTAATTGTGGTCCAAAACTACACGAATAACATTGATACGTGTGAATTTCATGTTAATTTATTCCCGAATAAATAACTCCCTCTATGACGAAGTGTTTCGAATATTGGCAACTTCCACTGAACATATTTTCTGAATATGCTACTGTATATTTTACCCATTCTTTTTTCTCGATGTTTATCCATATTCAAATTGCATTCATGACCTGATATGCATTGTAACGTATGTTAAGAATGTTCCAATTCGTTGAGTGCACTACGTATATATTCCTCTTAACGTCTACCTCTAGTTTGTCTTACATCGAGAGGGCAGGCACTGTTTGGGAAATTGAGTTTGCCACGGAACCTTAAGTAGTGGTGGGGTGCCCCATAGTTATTGATAGGCCAAAGTACCGTATTAGCGCACTATCCAGTCATTTACAAGAAAATTAGCCTCAAAGTTCGAAGCCTTCCAAGCGCGCCTTGCAAAGGCGAAGATATTGACTGACACCCAAGTGGCCTGGTGGTAGCGAATTTTATGAAAATCAGGTTTTCACTAAATTATTTTTCAATTTTCTCATCATTTTACAAACGTCTGAATATTAAATTATCCACTGTTATATTCGATATATTATTATGTGTAACGAAAGGTATACATTTTCTTTATTCAGAGAATAATCAACAAAACAACAAGAATATTATTTACCTTCAATGCTTTATTTAAATAAAAAAGAACAAGAAGAGCATTCCAACAAAAATTAAATAAAATTTTATTTCAATAAATTTTTAAACAAAATCTAATAATAGTTGCTCGAGTTAATAAATAACAGGCAATCGAACGGGAATCTAACGGCGAACTTTCGGCGCCTGTAACTGATACGCTACTACCGAGCCTCTTGGTTGTCGGACAATACTTTAAGTCTTACGAAGCACGGTTGGAGAACTTCGAAACTATGAAGCTATTTTTCTCGGAAATGGCTGGCTAGCGTGCGCTAGTACGGTACCTTGACATATCAATACTTATTAGGGCACCCTATCTCTACACGAAGTCTCGTCCCAAACTCAATTTCACAAACTGTAGGCTCTTCTTGTTAGAAAAGAATGGAATTGAGACTAGAAGAAGCCAGATAGTCTCTCGTCCAGTGGTCTTGCCTCCCGTTAGAAACACCTTTTTCTTTCTCGAAGGGAAAGCCTCAATCTTATCTCGAAATGCATAGTGTACGCGGCTAATACAGCGTGCCTACGCTCAAACTTCACAGTGTAGAGAAACGATTAAGGCAAAGCAAATTTGTTCTTACTTTTTTCTGTTACACCCTACGTTACGATCTTACTAGAATCAAAGAAAGGGAATTCTATCCTGAATGTATGGTACCGCACTCCACGTGATCACAGTTCCTACTACGTAATAAAGGTCTGGTCAACCCACCGAATTTGAGGTTGAGTGCCCTCATATCCTCTTGTAGACTGCAGAGCGAGCAGCTGTTCTTTCGCTTTGTGGGTGTGGCGGAAAGGAGGAAGTGACTGATTTGTAGGGGGCTTCGTCGTTGGCGTTCGTGCAGTTGGAAATGTGTCCGATTCGTGAGCAACAGTACGGTGTGGTATGGTAATCATGGCAGAGCAAACAAGTGTGATGGTTCTATGAAAAGGACCCCTCAATATTTTTACACCCCAACGCAAGTGGCTTCCCCATTGCTTTTCTGCTTGCTGGCCTTTTGGTGTAGTGTAGCAAGCTCGCACCGTACGGAGAAAGTCGATGTTATGAGGCGACATCTTGTGTATATAGGTGCATATACTTTTGTGAAATTTATCAATTACAGTGGTCTACAAAAAAAATATTTGTGAATGTTACAAGAACAAAACAAGCTGTTTCTAGAAGTTGCTGAGCCCCTGAATGCAGATCTAATTTCAGAATTTCTCCATCGGGCTCAGATTTCCTGCAAAAATGTTTTTGTATTTTCCTACCTCAGCCTATGTTCTATATGTATTGGTCGAAAGGACTCTCTTTCACAAAAGTGCTACAAACGTAAAAGGTAATAAATCTGTGTCAATATACGAAGGAATGAAGTAAATAAGTAACATGAAAGTGTATAAACATACCTAAAAATGTTTCCTTCCCGATTTCCTAAGAAACTTTGCCTCAGGAGCATCTCTTCGTTAAGTTCCTGCAGTAGTCGGACAGCATTGCGGCACTCCATTTGCCTTGATACCGCTTTTCCATTAGAACAATGTCTTGGTGAAACCGTTCACCATGTTCGTCACTAACGGTACCAAGCTTAGTTGGGAAGAAGTCCAGGTGATCATTCAAGAAATGTAATTTTAGAGACATGTTGCATCCCATACGTTGGTATGATCTAATTAGTCCATGTACAATATCGCGATACTTCTCTGCTTTCTGGTTGCCTAAAAAGTTTTTACATACACTTGTAAAAGACAACCATGCAATTTTTTCAACATCTGTTAAATGTTGAATGAAATTCTCGTCATTCATCAATTCCCTTATTTGAGGCCCTACAAATATTCCTTCTTTAATTTTGGCTTCGCTGATTCTTGGGAATTTCTGTTGCAAGTACATGAATTCACGTGAAGTTCTGTCCATGGCTTTCACAAAGTTTTTAATTAGTCCCAATTTTATGTGCATAGGAGGGAGATACACATTTTTGGGGTCAACAAGAGGAGTGTTCGCCACATGTCCAGGCACTAATTCACTGCAAAGAGGCCATTTTTTCCCACAATAGTGATTTTTTCTGTCTCTGCTGTCCCACTCGCATAAGAAGCAGCAATGCTTTGTGTACCCAAGTTGCATGCCAAGCAGAATTGCAATTACCTTCAGATCTCCGCATATATTCCATTTGTATTTCTCATATTGGATATTTGTCAGAAGCTGTTTCAAATTCTCATACGTCTCCTTCATGTTAACAGCATGAGCAATTGGTACTGATGGGAATTTATTTCCATTATGAAGAAGTACAGCTTTCATACTAACTTTGCTGGAATCGATGAAAAGACGCCAATCGTGTGAACTGTATTCATGGCCAAGACAATCCATAACAAATGAGATGTCATTACAAAAAACCATGTCTCCTTCGTGGGAGAAATATGCTGAGAAAATTGTATGGCGGTCAAGAAAAAAACACACTTTCGTATCGCAAGCGAGGAGATTCCAACCTTTCAGTCGCGATGCTGAAAGTTTAGACTGTTGCTTAGACAAATTTAAATGCTGCGTAAGATCGTTCAGATCCCCTTGTGACAAAAAGTGTGGCTCCATTGATGAACCAGATACTTTAAATGTTGGGTCAGCAGTTTCTTCACCTCTTGCACTTTCTTCCCCATGTTGGTCTCGACATTCATCTTCACTCACAGTCACATTCTCAGGAGGCTTTGGTACCGGCAATTCTTCATTGTGACATACAGGTCTCATGGCTGATAGTAAATTTGGGTACTGCACAGTGTTCCTTATTTTCGACGTGATTCCAGCTATTTTGGTTAGGCAGAAATAACAGTCTGTTGTGTGATCGGATGGTTCCCTCCAAACCATGGAAACAGCAAACGACATGTGACGTGATCCTTTTAACCAGCTTGTCAGAAGTGTAACACAGGTCAAACAGCATATTGGGGGGGGGGGGGGTATGTTTTGTCTTGGTCCCCAACTTTACACCCAAAATAAAGTTCGTAGCACTTCTTTAAAAGAGGGGTAATTCGTCGCTTTTGTGACTTAAATGTCAACTCTCCCCATATATAACAAAACGAATTGGGGCTATTTACGCAGATACGAGACATTTTCTTATGCACGAACACTACACACGACTTCTGAAACTTTGAATCACAACCTAATCAAAGGCAGTCACTTCCCACTCCGTCAGTACTCATAATGCTGAGACACACGTGACAACAAACAACACTGCGATTCTACGTGTTCGGACATGACTCATTGACAGTGTTGCCATGCCTCTCTATTATTCATAATTTGGTTTGTTGCAATTGGCGGAAGGTCCCTGGCCTTAGGAACGTGTTGGTCATTCTATGGTCATATAATGACTGTTATTCAACAATATCTGTAGAGTAATTATAGGTTAAACCACAGCCCAATAGGCAGAATTTTCATGAATTGCATTAGGTACAGGTTAGTGTGTAACAAGAAAAATGAGCCCGATAGGAAAAAACTGATTTCATTTTTGAATTCAGCACCATCGACTTACCTTAGAACACAATTCACATTCCTTGTAACAAATTTCATGTTGACCAGTGTTATCATAAAACAAGGTAGGTGACCCATCTCTAAATAATCAAGCGCGCTACTGATGATTTTTATAAAGACGCATTAGAAAGCGATCTTGATTTATCAGTAGACCTCGGATTTTAGATTTTAACCTATTTTTTCCTTTGCAGGTAACAAGTTATGTCAACGTTCTATTAAAAAATGCAACAACTGACGAAGTTTCATAGTGCCTAAAATAACCTATTTTGCTTGTTAGAGCCTATTTTAGATTTTGTGTCTAAATTAAACCTTTTTAGGTTTTTATGTATATTTTTTAATTTTTTATAGGATTTTTATGTCTCACAGAGGTATTAACTTGGTTTGGTGACGAAATAATCCAATGACTGGCGTGTTTGAAACATGTTTTCCGTCGATTTCTCCCCTCCAAATGTACGATGTTTTACAAAGTTCTAAACAAAACTGTTACCTGCACACAGAGGAAGCGATTAGAAGGGGTACTATCAAGTCTTAATGCTTAAACCTTGTCTACTAAGAGAAAGTAAACTGTCCTGTTGTTAACTGTGCAAATGAAAATTTGGTTAGAAAATTAATATTCCGTTGTTTCATATGTTGACTAAATTTCTTACGGTTCCTGTGAATTTCTTTAACGATTGTATCTAATTAGTGTTTTTTTAGGAATTGTGTTCCATTTTGTTTTTTGGAACCTACTTGAGGATTTTTGAAACGTAATTTAAGGTTGTTAGAACTTACTTTAGGATTTCTAGGACATATTTTAGGATTTTTGTAGCCTAATTGAGGTACCTAAAAGCACACTTTTTAGAACCTAAAAATGCGAGGTCTCTGTCTCCCATAGTAAATCCATGTCTAGTCTGGGTTTACACATGCGACTGTTTCGTTCTCGGTCTGGTCTCGACTATCAAAAGGCTATCTCAATCTCGGTATAAACAGTCGATTTGGATTGGTTATCTTCACCATTTCTAATTTTTGGCTTCATGTCTTGCACAAAGTTTCTATTTAAGTCCATTTTAATCTCAAACAGGCCAATCAAGACTGAGCACACAGTTTCAAATGGGAACCAAAGAACCGTGCAACGAACTCCCACAGGTAAGCAAACGCGGAACCTCTTGACTGCAAGGCCAACAATGTTCAGTTAGTACAATAGACCTACGACAATAATTTGCTTTTTGTGTCAAGTTCATGGAAGTTATCGGAAAGAAGATAAGAGATTTTCCGCCTCTTTTTCTCATCTTTCCTTTATATCCCGGACTCTCTTCAACTATCCCAATGATCACGCAGAGGGATCCTTTGATGGAGAAATAAAAATTAATGCTTCCTTTCTCTGCAGAAATTCTTTGAATAGCGAAGAGACAAAAAGTAGATTTTAATTAATTCAAAAGGAAAAAAAATGCATAACGAAAAAGGTGGAACGTCTCAGAATTAAAAATTCAAAATGAAGCGTACGAGAAATGTGGATTACCAACTCTCCAGTTTTTAATATTCCCCACCCTCCTTTCCCTTCATATTTCCTTTCATTTCATTCGGAAAGAAATAAATCACCCTTCTGTAAAGCGCGTGCTTATCTAATGAATTCTTAATTGAAATAAAGGACTTTGGGGATTCGAATTTCTATGAGTGAAAAAAGTGGAAAGTGGTGTATTAAAAGGGTATTAAAAACTGAATCTTGATTTTTTGAAGAGAATTTACTTTTTGCAAACGTCCTTGTAATGGTGGCTCATATTAGGTTCACGGTGTGAAATACTTAAGCATGAAGTACTCAAGTGAGTTCGTGGATGAAAATTCAGTTTTCCCAAGTCCTTTCAGGTGAGTTTGTGATGGTACCTTTAAAGCAGTCCATTGACGTAAGTTTCATAGTTTCCTCGCCTCCTTGTCACAGTTCGACACATTGTAGTCAGAATTATATTGCCGTGGTTAAGTATTCACTAAAAAACACTCTAAAATTCCAACAAATTGTACCCTATTCTGAGAAACTATATTGCACCGTGTATTGCCCTTTGATTTTTTAATATTATCAATTTGCCTGCACCAAGAAACATAAATTTTATGAATTTTGGGCATTGTTGAATGATTCCATGACAGCAGTTTTTCCGCAGACCGTACAGTCACAGACATGTCTGCGTAGTAAATATCGCATTACTTCAATTGAATTGTTAGCAGCGAGAAATGTCCGTGACTACAATAAGCGGCTATTATTTCCCAATCAATTAAATATACAGAAGTACATTTCTTTAAAACTTGATTCGACTGCATCTAGAATATGTATAGTTCAAGAAATACTGTAACCGAAACGTTCAGGATTTGTGTTGGCGAATGGGTGTTTTTGTGAACGTCACCAGTTTAATGTAATCATTCTTCATTGTCGCATTAGCCTAAATAAGAAAAACGAAAAAAAACGAAAAAGTAACAGAAATTGAAATACAAATTCACGATATGCAATCCGATCTATTTGTGTGTTCTCTGTTGATGTTTAAGGATATGAGTTGAACCTTTGCTAAAATACAACCAATTCTCATGCTTTGCAGGCAATGTTTTAAAAAGGAACCTAAGCTTCACCATCCTTGTAGAGTAGAAAATTCATTTTCGATATAGCTTTACCATTTGTACATCCCTTCTTTAATCCGATATTTGTTTTTTTATTATTATTTCCTGCAAACCAGATTCTAAAATAATCACTTTGATGAAGTAGAAGGTATTGGAGGATTACGTCGAACGTTTCACGAGTTTCTGAACATCGCTATGTACACAGAATTACCTGATCCACAGTTTAAATTATCCACGATCTAATCATCTCTTTAGATGTCAGACAAGCCTAACGATAGACCAATTTGCAGACTCAATAGAAAACCATCTCGCAGTTATCTACATGTTCAGTCAACGAATACTCATCGTTATACACGCACGCGTTATGTTTTTCTGATATTCAATAGTTTTTCCTTTATACATTGGACTATCCTCTTATGTATTCTTGTTTACTGCACATACGTAGGAAATTTTGTTTTGTCAACTAATGTTAAAAAGTAGTTAATAAGACGCAGTTATATTTGGAATATTGGGAAATTCGTGTATAATGCATTAATATCACACATGCACTGCGCGAGCTTGGAGATTACTGTGCGTTACGCGTTCCATTGTTCCTAGTCTCCCAAGTATGTATAAAAAGAGCCAGTCCGGATCTTTGGCTTGCGGCTGCAGTTTTTTCATTCTTCGAAAATACCTGTCATTACGAAAAGCCGCTATGGTATATAAAACAACATTTCTTTAGAATTCAACATCCAAATAAATCTTCGTGTGCTTTATTGTTGTCTAGATGTGATACTTTCGTTGCACGTAAGTCCTATTTCCTATCACATGTATCTAGACAACATCATAATAAGATTGACAGGAAAAAACCCTTCAACGTTGTTGGTGATTAAAAGTACTTGAAATGCACATATATATTAGCAGTAGAAAGGAACATTGAAAATGTGTTAAGGTCTTGAATCGAGTAGGGATACAAACAATCAGGTTGCTTGCTCTCTATCTATCTTGCAAACAGCATTTTCTTGTGGCAATAACGAAGATATTTGTGATTAGCAAAAACACAAGAGGTTTTTTCTTATTCGAGGTTTGGAGTTGTTTGCTTGAAGTCCACTTTAGGCTAAGATATGCTTATCGTGCGATTTGAACCATTGTGAAATGTGCCTAGACGGGCATCGAAACCAGGAATCCTTGGATACAAAGCGACGTTCTTATAGGTAAGATATAAATTGCCTTCACAACTTGAAGAATCCTTGTTTGCTCACGTAATATAATGTTTCATTAAACTCATCCAGAGATTTTCAACAGGTTAAAGCGCAGATAAGTTATGTTTTCTCTGTTTAAGATCTCACTTCACAAATATCAGTTCGTAGTAATTCATATCCACAGATCAATATCACACATAACATGAATATGCTAAGACCAACATTACAATAGCGAAAGAAAGTGCGTCGTGACTGTGCATAGTGAATATACAGGAAGGATGACTTCCCGTGCAACCGCAATGTCTGGTTAGGGCTGGCTGCGCAAGGTCTGCCGCGGTCGCCCAGCACGAACTAGCAGCGGTTGTACGGGAAACCAATCACATTATATTTTCTATGTTGATACAGGGTGTCTATAAAGTCACGCAACCGAGATTTTGAACGTATGTAACTTTTGTACAGTCACGGACACTGCCGTGTTGTAATGAATACACTGACTTTCAGTGGAATCGTTACAATCCAGCAGTGTCCGTGACTATACAAAAAGCGTAACAAAGACCTGAACCTTGCACTGGGTATTAACTTTATTATTACAAAAACTTTTTTACACCTTAGTAACTTTTCCCCCATACTGAACGTTCATGTAGAGAATAATTTTCTTGTTTAATGTTTAAGAAACACTCATCTAAACAAAGTTAATAATACCCAGTACAAGGTTTATATCTCTATCGCCTTTTGTACAGAAGTTACGTACGTTTAAAATTTCGACTGCGTGACTTTTTGGAAATAGTTAATATTAGAAAATTAATTAACACGAATGCTTATATTGTTTTTTGAAGATTGAAACTTAGGAATAGTTTCTTCGCAACTATACACTCACTTTTTTCTCTCGAAACTTAACATGCTAGAAAGTGCCACTAAGTTCACAGCTAAAAGCACACTACAGAGAAAAAGAGAAAGAGGACAAAATGAACACCAAGTTCTCACTTTATTAACTTACAGACCACGTTTAATTTCCAAGAATCCTCAACGGCAGAGTCTCGTATTCTTTGGTTCTCAGCCCTGCAAGTCAGATGTCTGTCTCCGTCTTCCGGGGTCGGGATGAACATGAGTGTGCTGATGGTGACAGTCTCATTTCCGGTCTCCTGAAACAGACAAGATGGTTCTCAGTTGGACCTGTCACACGGCGTACCTCGCTCATCAAGCCTCCACTCATACACCCGCCTGGGATATTTTTGGGAATATTTTTAATACAAGGAAGCACAAGGGTGTTCTTTGTAGAGAGCTACTAAAGATAGGGAACGGGTCACACACACTGAGGCTGGTGGCAGACGCTCAAGAATTCCTGTGTTAACCTGAGACGTGAATGCCTTAATTTTCGCTCTGTCGAGCGTATATTGTGGCGCCCACGTTAAGATGTTTTAGCGGGACGACGTGCTTTGACATATGAAGTTGCACTAGCTTGTACATTAATTATGCATGATACTCTGCTCAAAACTCCACTCCATTAATGAGTTACCACTCAAAACCTAATGCTTCCTACCACGGTGTGCATCGTGGCGATGAGGATGAATGATTTAGTAGATGCCAAGATATTACGAAGTCACTTGACAACATGTCCTATTACTAACTGGCTTTAAAAAACCTGGATTTAAGAGAAAAAAATTGATTGATTGATTGAATTGTTGCTTTAAGTCCACTTTATTGACAGAGAGGTTAATCGTGATTGGACCTATAGTTTAAGCTGGAATCCGAACAATTGTGCAAGGCGCCTCCACCAGGTATCAAACTTTGGGTCCTTTGATTACAAGGCGACAACGTTACCACTAGGTAGGCCATTGAAAATAAGAGAGAAAGTATGTAATATATTAGTTGAATTTCGAAATCGTAAGAAGCTTGTTAATATGGTAAGAGGATGCCGGAGGAAGTGAAGTAAAATCAGTCTGATAAATTTGAAATTCCTAATGGGTTAAAACAAGAATACATTTCAATGCCTTTACGTTTTAATTTAGTCTTAGAATATGCAGTTAGGGATTCAGAAGAAATTATAGAAGGACTAAAAGTGGTATAATGCTGTTGCTAGCATATGCAGATAATGTTGACTTGCTAGGAAATTATATATATATATATATATATATATATATATATATATACCAGGTGGTTATAATTAAAGTGACGGTGTTCAGAGTGGTACAGCACGGGCTGTAATGAGAGTAGCAGTCTGAAACTTCGTAGATATGATAATGAAGCAATGCGCTCGCGAATTATGCAAAAAAAAAAAAAAGTTCCAATTCTCGCCACCAGGGTAAAAAATGGCGCTGTAAGCAGTCAAAACGTGGAATTTTTCGTAACTCTGACGTCAAAGTCGGTGACATTGCCTAACCATTGTGTGAGCTCCCTGGTTGTTGTTGGTGACGCTTGTTGCTTTTTTTTTCCTTTAGTGATGTGAATGTTCGCCGAACATTAAAAGTTTGATTTTTCCCGTGTAAAAAGCAATGGCTATTGCGAAGAAAGACCGTGCACTGCTAGTGAAGTTGTTTTACCAGAATGGGAGCAATAGTAACGCTGCACTGCGGAAATATCGCCAACAGAAAGGGCTGAGAAGAGGGCCCATGTCAATTAATGGGCTGAAGAAGATGATGAAGAAATTCGAGGAAACAGGTGAATTGGGTGTTGCACCAGGGAGAGGAAGGCGGCCCATCCCCGTGGAAGTTGTGGACGAAGTTGCTGTAGCTGTAGCTGATCATGCAGCACATGCCTCAACTTCTGCAACCAGTGCTAGAGCTGTGGCACGTGAATTGTCACTCCCCTGGTCAACAGTTCGCAAGGTATTGCGGTGCATTTTACACTAGTATCCCTACAAGATTCAAATTGTGCACCAATTGAAACCCCAAGATATTCCACAACGCCGTGAGTTTGCCCATCGGTTTTTGGCACGCATGGAAGTGGATGACATGTGGCCGGGGAATATTCTGTGGACTGACGAGGCGCATTTTACTCTGGTCGGTACAGTGAATACTCAGAACTGTCGCATATGGGGTTCCACTCGTCCACATGTTGTGCAGGAACAACCATTGCACTCAGTTTACGTGACTGCTTGGTGTGGGTTCACTAGCTCCTTCATTCTTGGTCCGTTTTTCTTTGAGGAGATGACACCTCGAGGGCCTGTTAGGTGTACAGTGACATCTGCACGTTATAGGGACCTCCTTGTGCGACACGTGATTCCAGCTTTGCAAGAACGGAACTGTGAACACACCACCATTTTCATGCAAGATGGGGCAACACCACATGTCGCTCGCCACGTGAAAGATTTGCTGCGAGAAACCTTCACTAATGACCGCATCATCTCTAGGCAGTTTCCAGATGATTGGCCTTCCAGATCCCCCGACCTTAATCCATGTGACTTCTGGCTGTGGGGATATTTAAAAGATCGTGTCTATCAGGGACATGTCCGGTCTCTGCCTGATCTGAAAGCTAGCATACAACGACATGTCGCTCAGATTTCACCAGACATGCTGCGAGCAACTGTCGATCATGCCGTGTTACGAATGCAGCATGTTGCTGAATTGGGAGGCCATATTGAACAGTTCTTGTAACCATAGTTCCTAATAAACATGCCAGAATCATTGTTCTCGTGTGTTTGATCTTTCCTGCCTATTTCCTGTAACTATATCACGTTTTGACTGCTTACAGCGCCATTTTTTACCCTGGTGGCGAGAATTGGAACTATTTTTTTTATATATATACACACACACACACACTTTTACTAGAAGCAAAATATAAGTTTCGAAGTTTGCATAGAGAATACTGCTTGTTGCGTTCAAACCTCCCACATTTCAATTCATCATTGCTAAAAGGTTATGAAACACAATGGAATACGAGTGGTACTAGACGAAAGAGAAACTCAAAATAATTTTATTGCATGACCTTGCAGTTCACCGTTCTCTCACTATGCAGCGCCACAATCGCATAAAACACAATGGCGACTCCGCAGCAGCGCGCGCAATCTGTATGCTGGTATGCAGAGAACAAATCAATCATTACAGTGCAAATAAATTACCGGAGAGAATATGGAGGTGAAGCACCTGATGGGAAAACCATTAAGGCATGGTGTGCGAAGTTTTTGGCGACTGGAAGTGTTAATAAACAATCCGGAGGTTCTCAGATTGGATATTATTCGTGCTACAAACGGTGCACACATAGAGGTGTATTAGAGTTCAGTGTATGTATTGGTGTTTTCGTGTTTAGTGCTTCATGCAATAAAATTCTTTGAGTTTCTCTTTCGTTTAGTACCACTCGCATTCCATTATGTTTCATCACCTTTTAGCAATGATGAATTGAAATGTGTGAGGTTTGAACGGAACAGGCTGTATATGTAAACTTACGTGCTAACTATACTAAATTGTACGCTAATTTAGTAAATATATGTTTAAAAACAAAACCAACTGATAGGTAAGAATAATAAGCTGATTGTGGATATCAATATATCTAGGATGTTTGGGAAAACACACTTATGTCACAAACTGCGATTTTATTGCTTCAAACCCGGTGGAGTCACAGTTGTTCGGATCCCACTTTAAACTGTAGGTTCAGTCCCAATTAGCCTTTCTGTGCTAAAAGTGGACTTAAAACACTAATTCAATCAATCAATCTATTGTTTTAATTTAAGTCACACAATCAATTAAAGAATATATTATATGTATAAATTTATATTTGGCATACGTACAAATTGTAAACAATGATGATTCGAAATATATATCATTGTTTATCATGTCTGTAATATTTAATTTTTTTGACTCGAGCAATTTGTCCTGAACAGATATATGAATTAATGTGTAAATTCAAATACCTATGAGCAATATTAACAGATGAACGAAATTATAGAGGAAATTGAAAGACATATTTGAGGTAATGCATGTTACTTTTCCATTCATAAACTTTTATCCTGTCGTCTAATATGAAATAATCTCAAAATCAAAATATATGAAAATAAATTAGCATTTAGGTTTGACGTGAAACAGACTTACACTGAACAAGTACAATAAAATGGGAACAGATTTTCACGTAAGAGAGGTTATATTACAGACGAGTGGATAAGCTTACATGATACTGAACTGTATAATATATTTTCATTCCTTGATATTACTAAAATAATTAAATAAAGACGACGTGATTATGTTGCAGCACCAACACACCTTCTGGTTTAGGAATATTCGAGAGTTAACTTACTGTATAGCTTTTTTTCTGTATATTGTCTCAATTGTTATTAATATTTTTACTCAAACTATTTTAACTCGAACTATATCTATTCAGAAAAATTAATATTAGAAGCAAATATAAAACGAATAATTTAGTTTCAATATCAATTTACTTAAGCAAAAATCACTGCGTTCATAATTACCATTCTTGTACATAAAAATGCAGTTTTATCATATATACGAGTATATGAATTTAGAAACATCCAACAAAGAGAGGAGACAGCAAAAAATATGACGTAACTCATGTGTCTAAAAAAGCCTGAAAAGAGGAAGAAATAGAGTACAATTGGACAAGATTGAAAATTCGTGGAAAGAATCCATAAAAAATTCACGACTTAAAAGAAGATTCCTTTCAACTGGGCTGGGAAAGAGCAAGGCAGGTTAATAAGGGCAGAATCCGATTGGACGAGATAAAAGGAAAGGAGAGCCGGGCTTGATTTAGAAATTAAACACCATAGAAGAAAGAAACAAACGTATGCTGAGAATGATAGAACGTACAATTGGATGAAGAAACCTGAAAGAATTTTATATGACATTGAAGAAAAATGTAACTGTTTTCAGAATTTATAATGAGGAAGGATGTAGAACCAAGTGAATTGATTAGAGCAACCAGCATTAGGGCAGTTTCATTTAGGAAACTGTCATTTGCCATCATCCCCATTTTATTTCAAACGAGCCACTAATCAAGACTACTCTGCATAACATTAGCATTTTCACGTTTAATATTTCGTTCTGTTCGTTCATTAATATTAAAAAAATGGTTCTTCATTACAATTTCAACGGAAAATGCAGGTTCGGTCAAGACTCGAACCCGGGTCTCTGGCTTACCGTGCCATTTCTATACAAAGTGAGGTGATGAGCTAGCCCTGGTTTCGACTGAATTGTCAATTCCGCGATTTTATCTATATTTAATCGCCGTGTCAGTGCTACCGCAACGGGATCTGTTACCTTTGAAGCACTGATGACGTGGATGCTACCTAGTTATCTAGTTCGTAGATCAGTGGTATGATATGCCACGATATTTTTTTGGAGAAATTTCTACGTAATATGCCTCCTGTGTGTGCTAAAATCACGCATCAAATAATTTTATTTTTGGGATATTTGAAACTAAAATGATTCTAATTCTCTTGTTTACTTTCAGCAGGTTTTGCAAGTTAAAGCATTTGATTATAACAATGAAGGAGTTTAAAACATTACAAACTAGTTCTTAAAACATTACAAATGAAGCGGTAGAAAAGTAAATATATCGTGTGTTCTTGTATGTTGTGCATAGATCGTGACATTAAGGCACATTTGAAGTCTTTGGTTTGGTCCACAGTCTAAAGGTACTGTGATAACATTACGGGTATGATTGTATTGTATTACTATTGTATATCATTTTAAAGCTTATCAAATTTACAACTTTCACTTCACTTTATCATATTCTCTGTCAGTAAACAAAACAAATAGTATTCTTTCAGTTTATTCCGAAGTGGTATTTAGGGGAAAATGCTGAGAATGTATAATATTGGGTAAACGTAAGGAAATAAATTCCAGCATAGCTGACCTTTCTCAAAATAGCGGATTTTCCTGAAGAGGGAAAAATTTGGGAATTTTCCTCAGAACGCTTGAGTAACACCCAGGGTTTCCTCCAAAATGTATTTAACTGCACTGCACTGGACTAAACCTGCGAGAACATAAACGCAAGTGGATCGCTGCAGCTACTAAAACGTAACATATTGGTTCGGAATTAATTTTAAAATGGCTTGTTTGGAATTTTATTGGGCAAAATGGTTTATTTTATAGTGTTGAGTCCATCGGATTGAGCCTGAGAGTCAGTGGCGTCAACAGACATTTTTTTAGGGTTGGCTCAAGGGTGGATAAAATACAGGGTCCGGCAGAATGAATAGTAGGATATAAAAAGGACAGAACGTCGAAACAAATCGAATAATTTATTGAAACACACATTGAAAACAAAGAATAATAGATGCCATTACATACCATATATGGCATTTTACTTGGTTTTGAAGATAACGCCCGACAGATGGTCGCCATCACGTTCAGCACATTCTTCCAGGCGGCGAACGAAAGCTCGCATCACCCGCTCCAGCATGTCCAATGGGATCGCCTCCACAGCTGTACGTATCCTTGCCTTCAGTTCAGCCATGGTATGAGGACGTGTAGCGTACACTTGACTTTTCAGGTAGCCCCACAAGAAGAAGTCAGGGGCAGACAAATCGGGCAACCGTGATGGCCAATGAATGCCCCCAACTCGGGAAATCAATCGACGGGGAAAATGATGCCGCAAGACAGTCATGGACCGGCGGGCCGTGTGAGCTGTTGCCCCGTCCTGTTGGAACCATATGTCGTTGTTCACCTTTGGACATAGCGATCGCTATTAACCATTACCGCACGTCCATGAAGATCCTCAAAAAAATATGGACCGATGATGCCAAACGATGCCACACCGCAGCACACTGTCACACGTTCACTGTGCAGGTGTTGCTCATGCAGCCAACGAGGATTAAATGGCGCCCAGTATCTGTAATTCTGTTTATTGACACCACCGTGCAGATCAAAATGAGCCTCATCCGACATCAGTATGTTGTTTCGCATCTGCGGCTCGGCTGCTAAACGTTCCAAGCAACGCAACGCAAAGGTTCGTCGGGCATGTTTATCTTGTTCAGTTAGTTTCTGTGTGACCTGCATTTTGTAGGGGTGGAAGTGGGGGTCTTCATGGATGATGCGCTGCAGGGAACAATCTGACATTCCTAGAGCCAAGGCATGTCTGGCAGCAGAACGCCGAGGACTTCGGATCAGTGCTTGACGGACCTCCTCCACTCGCTCCTGGGTCCGTTGTGTCTTTGGTCGCCCCGGGCTTTTCATTTTTGCACATGATGCAGGAGTCCTGAATTGTTCCGCCCACCGTACAATCGTCCTATGATCCAGGACGTTCTGATGTCGGCCCACCTGGAAATGGCGACGAAAGAGTCGCTGCAAGGTGATTGGAGACTCGTTATTTTTTAAATACGCCTCAACGGCGATGTTACAAACTCCACAAGACCATACTTACGAATGGCAGTCCTTCCTCAATGCAGCGCACACACACGTCGTTGCGCAGGCGCAACAGCGACGCCGTACTACTTGACTAAAATCAAGCTATTCATTCCGCCAGACCCTGTACTTTTAGGGCTCATGGCAAGGACCGGCCCTAGGATTTTTTAAAGGTGGAGCGACGTTTCATGAGCCCCCCCCCCACAATAAACGTTGTTCTGTACTAGAGCATTCTTGTTCATGGCTTAAATTCATGCCTATAATGCAATTATTTATTTTTATTTATTTATTGCGTCTTGTTTATCATGGCGAAGTTAAGGCTTTGTAGCCTTTTCTACCACTTTTTATGCAATTTGTATTGGTGTTAAACAATTCGGAATATAAATTGCCTGTGTTTTGTAAAAAAAAAAAAAGAATATTATAAATATAAAGCGAAATACGCTTTCAGCAGTTAAAGAAAAGCTTCTAAGTGTCTTTTAATTGCAAAAGTAATTTCCAACACAAAACATTAAAAAAAAAATAATTTACCAAAACTTCTTTAATCCCAGTTACTGGAATGGTAAATATAATTCTAGAATAACAATTTTTATCAAATTTATTCAATAAGTTTTTCTTATTTTTATAGGTTTTCTCATTGTTTTTATATGTGTTAAAAGTTTATTTTGATCATTTTGGCGCCCCCAGAAGACGACCCCAGTGCGATCCCTTCGCTTACTCCACCCAAGGGCTGAGTTAAAATAACGGTCAACGTAATTTTAAGACACACAAGAGAACAAAACAACAATCGTCAAGAATGGAAACCAATTGACGCGGAGCAATGACGTTTTGTTTGTGTGTTTATATTTCGCACGTTAATGAAAGGAAACCAACTGAGATGGAAAATCTAGAAACGTTTTTCATTTTTGAAGTGAAACTGAGTTATGTTAGTCAATTGTTAATGCCGCTTTGTGTGCTTTATACTATAATTATTTACCAGCTTGTCAATTTGCGTTATCTAAATAATATATCATGTACAGGGTAGGGTGTCTGTCTTAGAGCTATAAAAAAAGAAAAGGTCCCAAAATCGGTTTGACCAAGAATTAATTGGGAATGAAGGTGTATCCTGATGCACAATACCTTGCCATTACACATCACAAAATGAGAGAGACTAGCTGCGCCACTGTCACTAACAACGTCAATACACTTCTATATGGGCACCGTTAGTAGCACAACAAATGATAACACACAGAACACCTTCTGTTGTGGAGTCCACTCCGCCATGTTTGTTTACTGTACCCATGCGCATGCGCGCGACACTGTTTCGTATTTTTCGTAAATGGGAACAGATGGCAGTACCGTACATCCACAGGTTTTGACTGGCAGGTATTTGTAAACTGTAGTGCATGTTTCTTTTATTATAGCTATAAGCCTCACACGCTGTATTTGGGTGTGCAGAAGGGTGCGCTGAGATTATTGGTGGGCTAGAGCCCACCCACGCCCTCCCAGTGGCGACGCCACTGCTGAGGGTTCTATGTACGGTACGCCAATATAGCTAGAATTGAATTGTTGCAAGATACCTATAACGATAATATTAATAAACTGACAAATTTATCGTCTCCTACTTCTATGTTTTATTGATGAATCGGAAGACAACAGTGCAAACACACAGGGGGAAGGGAAGGACACTTCGGAGCAAGTAATTTCCCTGACAACTGTCTATTGTCATTAACAACTTCACTAAATCTTGAAAGACAGCAATTTCCACAGAGCCAGCGGAGGTAAAAGAAAGAAAAAAAGGTTACCCATGCCAAAGGAAGGGTCATTACGCATCTTGAGATCATTGCGTGCAGTGTAGGCGCGTGCGTTTTATTAGATGCATATCTTCGACTTGGAAAGAAGCTGTTATTCCCCGGGGACAAATTATTGCTTTGACGACTGGAAACTCCCTGAAGGGAGGTGATAAATGCTCAGGAGATGAGTTATACGACTCAGGGACACATTCGCACAAGATAAACATTGTACTTTGTGTGTGAGCGTTTCGGAGAAGGACGAAGTTACACCCATTAAAGCCGAACTTTGTGCCTTCAGTCACGAAAATAGCTTTCTGCTTTTCGAGCGGGGGCAAGGAGGGAAAACAGGTCAGAATATCTTGACGGAATAGCAGTCAGGAATTCCCTCCGCTCCTGTTTTTTTCATCCTTCAGGGTAACAAATCGTCGTGCGAGGCATCTCGTGGAAGCAGTTAAAAACTTTTAGAATGTTTGTTTGTAGCGCTCGGGAACTTTATCTCGGACTATCAGCACGGCTAGATAAAGAGCGATTAGTTGTTTGGAGACGGGTGCATGTGCGAGGTTGCATCAAGAAGTTCCAGGAACCAAGTCACTGTAGCTGCAACATATGGCAACACTGTCTCAACGACCACTGACTTGTAACCGTTTATGACGATTAATTACTTTTGACCTCTTGAGTTTGAGTTATTTTAAGTACACTTGATACACAGATAGGCTAATCGGGACTTTACCTACAGTTTAAAGTGGGATCTGAACTACTGTGCAATGTGCCTCCACCGGGAATCGAACCCGGTACTTTTGATCTCTTAATGGATTTAATCGTTCTTATGAAACGAGACTGAATATGTCTTAAGATTGGTAGAAAACTGGAAAATACAGTATTTTGTTGGGGCGAACTAAAATCCTGTCAAAGCCAAACTGTGGATTAGCGGCTTTGACGTCTGCTGTTTTGTTTGTTATTGAAGTTGTGGTTGTTTTTCGAACTTATTTCTGCTGGACGGAGGTTTAATTTGTTTCACACGGAAGAACTCGCTTCGGCTACTCTAGTAACTTGGATTAGACCTTCTTGGACGGAAAGCAATACCTTTTAAACAGGCTAAGTTTCATTCACATCTGTTCAATCCTTCCTGAGTTGTTGAGTAATTCTACTTTAAGTCCTCTTTATGCACATAAAGGCTAATCGGGACTCGGACTACAGTTTAAAGTTGGATTCCAATGTGCCTCCAGCGTGTGGTCATTCCATGAACAATATCAAGCTGTGAACATTGGGCATGAAGAAAAACGTTGGTTCTGATCCGCTAGTTATGTAGAATGCAATATGTATTCGGGTTAATTAACATTTAAAGTCAAATCTAGGTCATGGCTTTCTGACTACTCCTTGAATCGAGATGATGCGCTACCGTAACAAGAGATTGGGAGAATTTTCAGTGGTTTCGAACAGAGAATATGAAACCATTGATTTTATGTCAACACTGTGCCTTTGATAAAAATTATGGTCGTTTGTCTCGATTACATTAGCATGTGAGAATATATTATTCCATGATAGTCTCACAATACTGTAAGTCTAGAAACGCACATCTAATAACTATTTGCTTAAATTGTTATTATGGAAGAATATGTTGTGTGAAGATTATATGGTCTATACCGGGAATCTCTGGATCAAAGCCGCGCATAACGGCAGAAAAAGAGGAGAGACCGAATAGGCTGAGAGAAGCAGTACACGCTGCTGCACACAGCTGGTAGCTGCAATCGCTTTTCCCTTCCACGCAATTTCGTTCCTTCTCACGTGTTCATTGGTAGAGGCCTCTCGAGCCACTACTTGCGCAGACTTGTCGTCGTTCGCTCCCTCCAGAGATTAACGGGACAGAGTATATTTGAAATAGCCTTCTACAAGAGAACCTGATAATCTACGAGGACTATAATCAGATCCAGGATTGTAAGGTTTTTGTCATCGACATCACATGAACTGCCACTTCATTTGTAGCACATTCTCTATGACAAGTTGTTTTACAAGGCAGAGAATAAAGTTTGTTTCAACCTATATCAAAGTTCCTGAACGCACGTAAGATGATCTAAAGATGAATGTTACAGCTTCCTGACGAAACCAAGTCAACTGAGAAATCACATTGAGAGAAAGTATCATTGATACAACTGACCTCTTTACAAATATCGTGAGAGGTGGGTGTTGTTATAATCAGTCCAACATTATTTATGTATAAAGATAGCGCATAAAAACGCAACTTAGATTTAGTACAACTACATATATACCATAAGTAGTAGAAGCTTCACTTACCAATGACTGCCTTAATTTCTTCGTTCCTTTCTGCCACGTAACTGTCGCTGGTGGTCTGGATCCGAAGGTCTCGCATACGATCTCGTATTGTTTGTTGGCCAAAAGAACCTTTGGCTTGGATAACAGTCTGACGGACAGAGGTCTCACTGGAAGAGAAAAAATTGTGATTACAAAGTTTGAACTGCCTGGTTTGTAAATAAAATCAAATTTATAATTTAAATGGTGTTTGTGTAGCTCTCAGTTCTTTAATGTACAAGTAGTACATGTTGTGTAGAACATTTAGATTTTCTTTCTACGCATAATTTGCATTAATATTACATTCGATGCAATGAATATGACAGTAGAAATCAGGAAAGAGTATCTGGAAGAGGATTTACGAACTCATACTGGCAGCAAACCGTATATATGTGACACATGTGGTAAGAATGTTGTTGACAACACTGGTTTAAGCCATCATAAACACACACATACACTTAAAAACCGTTAAGAACTCTGTAGGTTTATAGTGAAATAGAAAATATTTCGTTCTGTATTTTACGTCATACACGCTCTTATATACAAGGTAACCAAAAAAGTTCTTCCCGTTCTAGAGCAGTTATAACCAAAGAGCAATGCACTGGACGGTGCGTACCTTTATGTTTCGAAGTAATCTCCATCAGCATCCAACACCTTTTGCCAACGTTCCTGCAGCTGCACAATACCCTGGTGATAAAACTCGGTGGGTTTGGATGCAAAGAAGTCAGTGAGTGCGTTCCGCAGGTCTCCCTCATTTGCGAAGGATCTCCCATGGAGGTGGTTGTCGAGGGAATGAAACTTGTTGTAATCTGTTGGTGCCAGGTCCGGTGAATATGGTGGATGGCACAGTGTCTCCCAGCCAAGTTGCTGAAGGATGTCCCGGGTCCTCTTTGCCACATGTGGCTTGGCATTGTCGTGCAGGAACAGCACACCTTTGCGATTCACCAATGCCGGCTCCTTCTGCCGCAATGCACGGTGCAAGCTTTGCAACTGCTGAGAGTAGAGGTCAGTAGTGATGGTCTGACCAGGTAGAAGGAGCTCGTAATGCACCACTTGCCGACAATTCCACCATACAGAGAGCATAACCTTTCGTGTGTGCAGAGGTGGTCTTGAGGTGTGAGGAACAGGGTCACGTGGCGACAACCAATGTCTGGTACGCTTGGGAGTGTCGTAGAGGACCAACTTTTCGTCACCAATGAGCAAGCGATCAAATATGGGTGTGTTCATGTGCCAAGTGAGCAAGGACAAACAGGCTGTCCCGTTGTTCCTTGTTGGCTGCCGACGATGTGTGGGGTACCCACTTGCTTAACTTGTATGACTTCCCTATCCCATGCAGGTGCAGTCAGACTGTTTCAGCGGAAACATGGAATCTTTCTGCAAGTTCATCACACGTTAGACCACTGTCCTCCTCGATGGCTGCTTTTAGGGCTTCGTCATCCAACACACGTGGTCGTCCATTGTGAGGTTCATCCGAAAGGCTGACATCCCTCGAACGGAATTTCTGGAACTAATGTCTGGCAGTGTTCGTTCGCGCCATTCTCCCCAAATGCCTGGAAAATACGGCGACTTGATGCGGCAGCTGACAGGCCCACTTTAAAGTCATACAAAAAACACACGCGAACAAGCTGCTTCTATACCTCCATTTCTCTTCGACACTGGACGAGTTATGACTGCTGTGTGTGCGCAACGTGCCTGTATTACTGACAGTCGATGGTCAGACTAACTCCCGATCGCTTGGCAGGTACGTGCGTCATTTCATTTCCTCTCTATGAGCGCATGATTAATGGGACGTCAAAAACGGCAAGAACTTTCTTGGTTACCTTGTAGAAGATATAGTATTCCTTTCATGAAGCGTTTTGAAATAGCCATTTATCAACAAGACAATGTTCAACCGTACATTTTTGAAGTTTCCACTGGCATATTTTCGTAATAAATACCCCTCGTATGTATGTATGTATGTATGTATGTATGTATGTGTGTATGTGTGTATATATATAGCGAGCACACACACATACACACACACACACACACACCATCACACACACACACACACACACACACACACACACACACATATATATATATATATATATATATATATATATATATATATATATATATGTGGTTTGAGTTGGTGTTTTAAGTCCACTTTATGCACAGTAAGGCTAATCGGGACTGGACCTACAGTTTAAAGTGGGATCCGAACCACTTGTGCCTCCACCGGGTATCGAACCCGGGACCCCTTGATTACAAGGCAATGACGCTACCACTGCGCCATGGGGGAGACCCATATATATATATATATATATATATATATATATATATATATATATATATATATAATACTATGCACGTTTCTCAAAATTCTTGATATTCAGCTTACGCATAATTGATGAAAGAGGAGGTATGTCAATCCTCATACCTCAATAGATATTTCGGGCTCTTTCTACGGGTATAATTGAAAAAGCGTCAGCTTCCTGTTTTTAACAGAACATTTTGAATATGATACAAAGGAGAAGAGACTTACACTTCACATGCACAAACACACACACACATGATTACCGATAAGAGCGGAGAAAATAAATCAAACATACCATGTAATATCTAAAATGTACATACATTTTCTGTATGATTTCAGTTGCTGTGTTTTTCAGCTTCCGTGTTCCTTTAAGCTCATATTGTTTCGCTTTTATCGAGCTCTGAAGGATTTCGCCAACGCAATGAGCTATTTAATTAATTCAACACGTTTCGCAATTTGCAGGAACTCGGCGACAATGCTAATCCCATTCGCAAATAATACCTTGTACAAAAAAAAAAGAAGCTTCCACCAATGTTTCCCAATTCTCCTTTTTGATATCAAACAGGTGATTATGAAGCCATGAGATTTAAAAAAACAAAAGAACAATACAATCTCGGTTTCTCTTCTGTTTGACGTAAAAGGAGGAATTAGAGATACTAATGATTACACAATGAGAGGAATGTAGCAGTACTAGGTGAGCATTGTTGAATCATTTTTCTCTTTGTATTAGGTTCTGTGCGTAGCTTTTATTGACTTCTTATGTGAATATATTTGATCCGTGTACCAACAAGACGGATGAATATATGGTAGGCAATAAGGGTCAGTGAACAGTTATTGATTAACTCTTGATAAATAATACCAAGTGAATATGAGTAGGTTTTGAAACACATTAAGTAAGATAACTCAAACCCAGAGCTTTAAAGTGATTTTAACTTAGATTTCCTGTAAGCATTCGAGCGAGTGCTACATGGAATCATACTTGCATTCACTACTATTAAGTGAATTAAATTTAGTTATTAATTATTATTAGTCAATAAATAATCTAATTCTTTGTCCTTCTCCTCCTGATAAGGTCCGAGTTCTTGACAATGTTAAATAATTTAATCCAACTCGACATAAAAATTATAGTCGATTATCTAAAGAAAAAATGAAAAATCAATTATATCAGCTTTAAAATTAAGAGTATCATTAATTTTAACATGATTTTTTGTAACATTTCCATTACATTGCCTGCTAAATCACGTTAAAATATTATACTTAAACATTTATATTTCTAAAAAATTCTCAAGCTCCATTAATCTTAACTACAAATAATGGAAATATCTATAAAATAAAACCTGCTCATCCAAGACTTATTTTACTCATCACAATTACGGATATTATTAATAATCACACTCCAAATAAACTTAACACACTTCAGTATTATTAAATGTTGGCAAACGTTTGAATTTCTAATACGTCACAGTTGGTTCTTAACATAAAATTGTAAATTTGTTTATATGTTAAAGACGTTCAGACATCTTGAAAGTAGAATGTAGGTTGTGCATTATATCGTTGTTACTATGAATCGTCGTAATGTTCATTGTACAAAGATGAACCGACATGCGAGTATATCATTGGTGAAATGCACTCTATCTACATACACGACAAATACCAGACAACATTCTATGAAAATCACCAACTTTGAAGTTCTGTAAAGTTTGAGCCACACTTTTAAGGTCAGGCAAATTATCCATTGTCATTTTCGGTTTGCTCTCCTACACATCCTATGCTTTCTAAGGAATGGGTTTGTCCTCTCCTTACTGGAGTTTGTTTGTTTATTTTTGTCTCAGTTATTTAAAACCTTGCATAATATTAAAATCTGATTGAGCCACCATGGTGATGGACAGTTTACCCACTATTTTCTTTGCCGTCAGCTGTACAACAGAAATGTCTACTCGTCTTGTGTCACGTGTCAGAAGCTAGACCAAAAATCGACGAGGAGAACGAGAACGGTTTTGCCTATTTTTACACTATTCAGTTCTGAAGCAGATTTTAGGCTGGAAGCACGCTGCATATTGTAGATGTGTTTAAATTGCCTCACAGATACGATATGGGTTAACATGGTGTACATACTGCAATTATTTTCTTACCTGTTTACATGAAATCGATGTAAACAAGTATTTGGAGAATAACGCAAGTTAAATTTATATAAATGATGTTGTGTTTTCTGCATGTTTTATTCATAACTAATACTGACCTCAAAATATTTAAGCGCTAAGAATTGTTCGTTACTTCACCGTGCATCGAAACAGTATCACACTCGTTTCTTATGCATATGTGATTAAGAAATGTATAATGTGGGGGGGGGGAGGGATTATTCTTAATTTTCTAACTTCCAGACCTAGGAATCAAATATCATGTGATGCAGAATGTCGGTTTATTTGTTGTAAGTTGACATTATGCACAGATAGGCATATTGGAACAGGACCTACAGTTCAAAGTAGAAACTTAACCATTATACACCGGGTATGGAAACTGCGAACACTTGATTACAAGGCGACAACGTTACCGCTGCGCCATTTGAGAGGCCCTGATGCAGAATGTCACATGTGTTAGGACATCATAAACGTACATGTACACGGTAAGCTTAAAGTTCTTCGTTGCGGACATGGTTTAAATAACTAAAATATTCCTTGGGAACCAGATAAACATGGATAATTTAAACAAAAGTTATCTTCTAGAAATATAAATTAAAACACTACCAGAGAAAATCGTGAATTATATTTAAATGTTCTCCATAATAATGTTTATATTCCATTTATTAGTTTGAGAGAGGCTACAAGTCTATCAGCATGTTCCTTGCATACGCCATGCTTAAAATAGGCACAAATTATAGATAATAAAAATGAAATGAACAAGTTAATTTCTAATCTGAATATACTATTATGAAAGTATTATGAATAATTTTAAAGGGCAGCAAGTATTTATGAGGTACTTACGAAATAAGTCTATCCTGACAACCTTTTCCGCTGGAATTATGAGTTTCGTATTACTAGCTTGGCACTTGAAAGTTGAATTGAGATGCTTCCTAGTTATATTTTTTACTTGGATCTTATTGATGACCACATCATGCCTCTGGTCTACGAGATAACCTTCCACTAGCTTCTCGTTGATGAACCAGGAAACTGTTGGCAGTGGTTTTCCTGGAAGAGAGAGAGAGTTGTAACAACTCAGTATGTTAGTACATACTTGACATATAGTTCTACTTAGTGTTAAGAATTTGACATAAGAACATACAAAAGTACACTTCTTACAATTCCTGTTGCAAAGCCATTTTCCATATCTGGGAATATTATTAATAAAGGCATATTTCCCTATCCTGGGTCATTTTATAGGAAATCCTACGGTATCTTTGTTGCTTGAGGACACATGCAATATGTTGCATTCGCGTGTGTTTAACTGCATGCTCACAATGTTATGTTTACGTTTGTTTGTCAATTTATATTTCCTTGTTTTAGAAAATATTGACGACTGCCTGACGTTCATTCCCGGGGTGGGTGATTTCATGAATTTTCCCAGCAAAGTCCTTGCATGGAGCTGGTCTGGGATACCTTAGAGTAACCGTGGAGGGCAAAGGTGGCCGGGGCGTGGTGCTGACCACATCTTCACTAACGACCGATATTATGAATGTGTTGGGCGCTATCTTCTTATCTCCCATGCGGCTTCCTGACGTAATGCAATGATTGGTTGGTTTCAGTGTCAAAATGGTTGCTGGGTGTGATGTATCTGGAATCTGGTACTTACTAATAGGAGGACAAATGGCTGAATAAAAAAATATTATGCGGATGAACTATCATGATCAAATAAAATGTATGCATAACTAAAAAATCACTACGCCATTGATAATAGATTAACGTGTAAAGACAACAACCTTTTAAAGTCTCAAGCTGTTGTGGGTAGTTGCACCAGAGCCCCGTTTGCCTACAGATTAGTTTCTAGATTGTGGAGGAGAGGTTGACATTTCAGCGCCTTCTAGAAAGTCAACACTTTACACCGCAATTTCTACATTGGTCACAAAATTATATTAGTACAAGGCACGGTAAATTTTCTAAAGAACCTATTGCATATGGTGTTATTGGAGAATTCTGACGCCTTTCATTCAAATGAAAACTTTTCTCTTAACTTTTATTCTGGCACAAGAGACCTTGAGAACAAAATCAGAACCAGATGTTTCAGATCGAAAGATGAAATGATTGCTTCATTATCCCGTCACTTCTACTGCTCCATCATTTCCAGAAATTGTTTCTCTCAAACGGAATTGATTCTAATCCGATTTAAAACAAATAAAACTCACTTAGGGAAAGTCTATAACGAGGATTTTTTCCCCTGATCTCATTCTCAGAGCAAAGTTATAGAATTGATTTTCGTTATCAAGACACTGAAAACAGACTCGTGGCAGAGCTACTCGAGTTGTTTATGAAGCTAACGATCTTTCCATGCATCAAAGTTCCCTGGTTCGATATTCGGCCAGAGCATGGGTTCTGCTCCATTGATTTCAACTAATCATCAGTTCTCATTGTTGCGATTAAACAGAAAAGAGAAAACTGACGCAAAAAATACATAAAATACTCCCTCCGTTTGAAAACATGGCCTAGAAACGATTTTATCGCTTAGGATTATTGCGCATGCGTGGATCATTGAATGTTGCTCTGCTCTAGTATGTACAAAAAGGTGCATCTACTGTGGTGACGCGGCTGTTGTCGGGTTGCCAGTTTATTGTGGGGCATCAAACCAAAATATTTACTTAGTTGATTACTGACCGGAATCAAGTGGTCGCCACTAGTGACGTTGTAGAAGAAGCAAAATGACCAGCATACGAGACTAAGTACAAAATGGAATAATAATATTAATAATAATACTGCGGAGGAAGGCGCCCTTCTTTACATGGTACCACCTCGTGTTTGTTCTGTCATGATTGCAGTCCAATACTGCACTCCTCACGAATCACATGAGAGGTTACACACATCACGAACGCGACCGACGAAGCCTCCTGTCCCGATCGCTCTTTCCTTTTCGCCGCTCTCTAAATGCTACAGTATTGCTGCTCGCTCTGCAGTCAACACGTGAATATGAGAGCGCTATTGCAAATATCCGTCGGATTGACTGGGCCTATCATCCAATAAAATTCAAGTTTAGTGGCGCTTAGTGCGGGTAAGGAAATAACAGGAAAGTTAAAGAAGAAATCACCCTGTTTCTATTTCCAGTCACCAGAGCCACATTGATTTGGTGTTTTAAGTCCACTTTATGCACGGTAAGGCTAATCGGGAAGTAGGATCCATTAGCTCATGAGAGCTGCATTGAGGTAGGCGTACTGTAGACAGACGTTGACATTGCGCAATTTTAGTGAAAGATGAAACTTTTTCTCCGAACCAATATTAAATATCTCAATTCATTTTACAGTTATCAATCATTCAATTATCACCCTGAGTATTATTGTAGGAAACACAATCAGCAATAGACACAGAAGCGTGTGCTTTAAGGTAACTTTTCTGATCGCTTGAAAAGATGTCAAGGAACAACAAGAAGAAGCTAGGCCGTTAATTGCACTGCCAGATCGGTAGCTACACGAGCGCCACTAACGACCAAACTGTAAAACACGCTGTAGAACCCTTCCGCCGTGAAACGCACGGCATAATGAAGACAGATGCGGCTCTTCTATAGGGAATCCAGCCAATCCTCTTTCCCCACACTCTTCCTCGTCTTTGCCTTCCTACTTGACAAAAGAACAAGTGTGTGACTTAACAGCGGCGATCTTCTTTTTCCTCTCCTGCTCTGTTTTACGTCTTTTTATCCGTGCCGTAAGTTCCCGCCAACAGAGCGACACTAAGGAGTATCGGAGGCCGTTTAGAAAAATAATTTGCATCACGGGTAAAAAAAAGAAAGACAACGAAGGCTTACGAGAAAATTCAGGAGGAAAAGGAGCTGGAAAATTACAAAAGAAGATAACGGAAGGGAGGATACGAAAAACTTTAACACAAGAAGCTAATTCGTTATACGCGGGAAATTCAGCGACCACTTAAGAAGAGGCCGTCATATTTAAGGCCCCCCCTCTTATTCCACCTGTGCAGTGAGCGTAAAAAGAAATATGCTCTCAGGACAAAAGTGGGGTGAAGAGAAGTACAACACCAAGCACATGATAAACTGTAACCCTTTTTCTCTCAAATATAACCATGAGCTTGGTTAAAATTTGAACGTTGCTGGGTATTGGAATATAAAATCAAAATTGGTCTACGTACGCATGCCCCAAAGGAATGGTTGCTTTCCTTAAGGGTTATTAGAAGCAAATGAGGGTTCTTTGTTCCCGTGTGAATAATTTCGGAAATTTTTCATCATAAAAATGCCGTAAAGAGTCTAATTCTGAGATTAACTGCTACTCTTGTTAGCAGCGATTTCTGGATGATTCACGTTCATACTGTCCTATATCAACTTCAGTGCTGAATTTTACGAACGGCGTCTTTCAACGTTTCACGTTCACATGTATTTACAACAGGTATAATGACTTTCACACTTTCTACCATAGAAATATCTAAAAATACAAATTCGAAAAAGTTATGTGAATACGTAACATACAACACATAATTCCTGTTAATTATATGCAGTTTTATGTGTATAAATAGCTTCAGATATAAGCGAATGATTATATTAAAATGTGCACAGAGAAACGTCACATGAACGCCATTATACATATTTTATAGCACTGGATATTCTGGTACCTAGCAATAATTGAGTGAACTACAACGAAATATCTCTAGCGTTGGGTAAATGAAAAAGAAACAATTATATCATCACAGCTCAACCAAGAAACTGTATTATTAGGGATAACTAATATACAAAGAAGCGCCTCAGCTGCCGAATCGAAGTAGTGTTGCCGTTCGTGGCGAAGGAAATAGGTTTCCGTTCTTGACAGAGAAAGTATCGTTGCCATTCTTGCCAGAGAAAGTAGCGTTGCTGTTCTTGGCAGAGAAAGTAGCGTTGCTGTTCTTGGCAGAGAAAGTAACTTTGCCGTTCTTGGCAGAGAAAGTAGCGTTGCCGTTCTTGGCAGAGAAAGTAGCGTTGCCATTCTTGCCAGAGAAAGTATCGTTGCCATTCTTGCCAGAGAAAGTAGCGTTGCCGTTCTTGGCAGAGAAAGTAGCGTTGCCGTTCTTGCCAGAGGAAGTAACTTTGCCGTTCTTGGCAGAGAAAGTATCGTTGCCGTTCTTGGCAGAGAAAGTATCGTTGCCATTCTTGGCAGAGAAAGTATCGTTGCCATTCTTGCCAGAGAAAGTAGCGTTGCTGTTCTTGGCAGAGAAAGTAACTTTGCCGTTCTTGGCAGAGAAAGTAGCGTTGCCGTTCTTGGCAGAGAAAGTAGCGTTGCCATTCTTGCCAGAGAAAGTATCGTTGCCATTCTTGCCAGAGAAAGTAGCGTTGCTGTTCTTGGCAGAAAAGTAGCGTTGCCGTTCTTGGCAGAGAAAGTAGCGTTGCCGTTCTTGGCAGAGAAAGTAGCGTTGCCATTCTTGCCAGAGAAAGTATCGTTGCCATTCTTGCCAGAGAAAGTAGCGTTGCTGTTCTTGGCAGAGAAAGTAGCGTTGCCGTTCTTGGCAGAGAAAGTAGCGTTGCCGTTCCTGGCAGAGAAAGTAGCGTTGCCGTTCTTGGCAGAGAAAGTATCGTTGCTGTTCTTGCCAGAGAAAGTATCGTTGCCATTCTTGCCAGAGAAAGTAGCGTTGCTGTTCTTGGCAGAGAAAGTAGCGTTGCTGTTCTTGGCAGAGAAAGTAACTTTGCCGTTCTTGGCAGAGAAAGTAGCGTTGCCGTTCTTGGCAGAGAAAGTAGCGTTGCCATTCTTGACAGAGAAAGTAGCGTTGCCATTCTTGCCAGAGAAAGTAGCGTTGCTGTTCTTGGCAGAGAAAGTAACTTTGCCGTTCTTGGCAGAGAAAGTATCGTTGCCGTTCTTGGCAGAGAAAGTATCGTTGCCATTCTTGGCAGAGAAAGTATCGTTGCCATTCTTGCCAGAGAAAGTAGCGTTGCTGTTCTTGGCAGAGAAAGTAACTTTGCCGTTCTTGGCAGAGAAAGTAGCGTTGCCGTTCTTGGCAGAGAAAGTAGCGTTGCCATTCTTGCCAGAGAAAGTATCGTTGCCATTCTTGCCAGAGAAAGTATCGTTGCCATTCTTGCCAGAGAAAGTAGCGTTGCTGTTCTTGGCAGAGAAAGTAGCGTTGCCGTTCTTGGCAGAGAAAGTAGCGTTGCCGTTCTTGGCAGAGAAAGTAGCGTTGTCGTTATTGGCAGAGATAGTAGCGTTGTCGTTATTGGCAGAGAAAGTATCGTTGCCATTCTTGGCAGAGAAAGTAGCGTTGCCGTTCTTGGCAGAGAATGTAGCGTTGCCGTTCTTGGCAGAGAAAGTAGCGTTGTCGTTATTGGCAGAGAAAGTAGCGTTGCCGTTCTTGGCAGAGAAAGTAGCGATGCCGTTCTTGCCAGAGAAAGTATCGTTGCCATTCTTGCCAGAGAAAGTATCGTTGCCGTTCTTGGCAGAGAAAGTAGCGTTGCCGTTCTTGCCAGAGAAAGTAGCGTTGTCGTTATTGGCAGAGAAAGTATCGTTGCCATTCTTGCCAGAGAAAGTAGCGTTGTCGTTCTTGGCAGAGAAAGTATCGTTGCCATTCTTGCCAGAGAAAGTAGCGTTGTCGTTATTGGCAGAGAAAGTATCGTTGCCATTCTTGGCAGAGAAAGTAGCGTTGCCGTTCTTGCCAGAGAAATTATCGTTGCCGTTCTTGCCAGAGAAAGTATCGTTGCCGTTCTTGGCAGAGAAAGTAGCGTTGCCGTTCTTGCCAGAGAAAGTATCGTTGCCATTCTTGCCAGAGAAAGTAGCGTTGTCGTTATTGGCAGAGAAAGTATCGTTGCCATTCTTGCCAGAGAAAGTAGCGTTGTCGTTCTTGGCAGAGAAAGTATCGTTGCCATTCTTGGCAGAGAAAGTATCGTTGCCATTCTTGGCAGAGAAAGTAGCGTTGCCGTTCTTGCCAGAGAAAGTATCGTTGCCATTCTTGCCAGAGAAAGTAGCGTTGCCGTTCTTGGCAGAGAAAGTAGCGTTGCCGTTCTTGCCAGAGGAAGTAGCGTTGTCGTTATTGGCAGAGAAAGTATCGTTGCCATTCTTGCCAGAGAAAGTAGCGTTGTCGTTCTTGGCAGAGAAAGTATCGTTGCCATTCTTGCCAGAGAAAGTAGCGTTGTCGTTATTGGCAGAGAAAGTATCGTTGCCATTCTTGGCAGAGAAAGTAGCGTTGCCGTTCTTGCCAGAGAAAGTATCGTTGCCGTTCTTGCCAGAGAAAGTAGCGTTGCCGTTCTTGGCAGAGAAAGTAGCGTTGCCGTTCTTGGCAGAGAAAGTATCGTTGCTATTCTTGCCAGAGAAAGTATCGTTGCCATTCTTGCCAGAGAAAGTATCGTTGCCATTCTTGCCAGAGAAAGTAGCGTTGCTGTTCTTGGCAGAGAAAGTAACTTTGCCGTTCTTGGCAGAGAAAGTATCGTTGCCATTCTTGCCAGAGAAAGTATCGTTGCCGTTCTTGGCAGAGAAAGTATCGTTGCCATTCTTGGCAGAGAAAGTATCGTTGCCGTTCTTGCCAGAGAAAGTATCGTTGCCGTTCTTGGCAGAGAAAGTAGCGTTGCCGTTCTTGGCAGAGAAAGTAGCGTTGCCGTTCTTGGCAGAGAAAGTAGCGTTGCCGTTCTTGGCAGTGAAAGTAGCGTTGTCGTTATTGGCAGAGAAAGTAGCGTTGTCGTTATTGGCAGAGAAAGTATCGTTGCCATTCTTGGCAGAGAAAGTAGCGTTGCCGTTCTTGGCAGAGAAAGTAGCGTTGCCGTTCTTGGCAGAGAAAGTAGCGTTATCGTTATTGGCAGAGAAAGTAGCGTTGCCGTTCTTGGCAGAGAAAGTAGCGTTGCCAGAGGAATTACGGTTGCCGTTCTTGCCAGAGAAAGTAGGGTTGCGGTTCTTGGCAGAGAAAGTATCGTTGCCGTTCTTGGCAGAGAAAGTATCGTTGCCTTTCTTGGCAGAGAAAGTATCGTTGCCATTCTTGCCAGAGAAAGTAGCGTTGCTGTTCTTGGCAGAGAAAGTAACTTTGCCGTTCTTGGCAGAGAAAGTAGCGTTGCCGTTCTTGGCAGAGAAAGTAGCGTTGCCGTTCTTGGCAGAGAAAGTAGCGTTGTCGTTATTGGCAGAGAAAGTAGCGTTGCCGTTCTTGGCAGAGAAAGTAGCGTTGCCAGAGGAATTACGGTTGCGTTCTTGCCAGAGAAAGTAGGGTTGCGGTTCTTGGCAGAGAAAGTATCGTTGCCGTTCTTGGCAGAGAAAGTATCTTTGCCATTCTTGGCAGAGAAAGTATCGTTGCCATTCTTGCCAGAGAAAGTATCGTTGCCATTCTTGGCAGAGAAAGTAACTTTGCCGTTCTTGGCAGAGAAAGTAGCGTTGCCGTTCTTGGCAGAGAAAGTAGCGTTGCCGTTCTTGGCAGAGAAAGTAGCGTTGCCGTTCTTGGCAGAGAAAGTAGCGTTGTCGTTGTTGGCAGAGAAAGTAGCGTTGCCAGAGGAATTACGGTTGAGTTCTTGCCAGAAAAAGTAGCGTTGCGGTTCTTGAAAGAGAAAGTAGGGATGCCTATCTTGCCAGAGAAAGTAGGGATGTCGTTCTTAAGAGTGCCATTCTTGCGAGACAAAGAATGGTTCCCGCTATTGGCAGAGAAAGTATTGTTCCCGCTCTTTGCAAACAAAGTAGGTTTCCCGTTCTTGGCAGAGAAAGTAGGGTTCCCGTTCTTGGCAGAGAAAGTAGGGTCCAGTTCTAGGCAAAGAAAGTAGGGGTTCCGTTCTTGGTAGAGAAATTAGGAGTGCAGTTCCAAGCAGATAAAGTAGGGGTGCAGTTCTTGGTATAGAAATTATGGGTGCAGTTCTTGGCAGAGAAAGTAGTGATTCAGTTCTTGGCAGAGAAAGTAGGGGTGCAGTTCTTGGCAGAGAAACCAGGGTTGAAGTTCTTGGAAAAGAAATCAGCACTGTAGTTTCGGCAAGGAAAGCAGCGTTGCAGATCTTGGATGATTTGTTAGATTTGGTATTTTAAGTCCACGTTGTACGCAGAAAGGCTAATCTAGACTGGACCTATAGTTTGAAATGGGATCCGAACCACTATGTGCCTCCACCGGATATCGAACACGGGACCCTTTGACTACAAGAGAACAATGGTACCACTGCGCCATGAGGGAGGTCCTAGTTCATGGCAGAGAAGACAGCGTTGCAGTTCGTGGCAGAGAAAGCGGCGTTGCAGTTCTAGGCAGAGAAAGCAGCGTTGCAGTTCTAGGCAGGGAAACCAGCGTTGCCGTTCTTGGCAGAGAAAGCAGCGTTGCAGTTCTAGGCAGGGAAAGCAGCGTTGCAGTTCTTGGCAGAGTAAGCAGCGTTACAGTTCGTTGCAGAGAAAGCAGCGTTACAGTTTTTGGCAGAAATAGCAGCTTTGCAGTGCTTGACAGGGGAAAGTAGCGTGGCAGTTCTTGAGAGATAGAAAAGAGTCTATCAATTAGAATTGAAAGAAGTAATTTGCTAAGTACCGACTTAGTTTTAGAAACTGGTTATATGCCGTATACTACAACGATTCGATTGATTGATTTGATTTACTTTATTTTACTTCGTTTATGTGCAACTTTTAGCTAATTTGCGAAAATGGGGATGAGTGATGAAATTATGAAATTAATGAATGAACACTCACAAACATCCATGCCTAAACCGGGATTCGAACCCGGGATATCTGTCGTCGTAGCGCGATGTGCTAAGCACTCCGCCATGGGGGCCGTCTACTACCACGATTTGAATTCGCTATGTTAATGCAAAAGTAAATCAAATCGCTCTGCATGATTTTCCTTGTCTTAAGAACTCTAAATCCTTTTCTTCCACATTTCTTCGCTCTCTCTCTTTCTCTCTCACTCACTGAATAGCTACCCCGAGGAACAGCAGCAATCTTGGTTCATTTGGTCGATTTACTCAGCCGAGTTTAAATGGTGAAAGTCACGTGGGAGCAAGTTCTTTCCAGAGGGTTCTGGGTATTCCCGTCCTCTGAATCTTGTTAAGCCTCGGATCTCTTGACACTTGACGAACGGCTAACGTATGCTCCCGGGCAACAAGATGGATGTAAAGTAAAGACTGCCATTTTCTTCCCAGAGCTTTTGTGCTTTTCGAAGAAAAGAATTTTCAGATTTATTCCGATTATCTGATTAATGCTTATCGGAGTTTTCTTTATAGAATACAAAAAGGAATAAAAGAGCAGATTGCTGTCACGGAATTGTATTGCAAAATTTGAAATGAAAAATAGAAAATACGTAATAAAACAATAAGTAGAAAATTCACAATTTTTCATAAGGTTACGTTAAGAAGCTAAACCTAACTTAATGCTTATGCTAATTACTGTAAAAATTGTGAATAGTGTACCCTTGTGCCGGTTTGAAAACGTTGTAGTTCTATAGGTCCGTGTGAAAATGGTGCTCACCCAGACTATTTATTCAATGCTTGGTACTATAATAGTGAATGTAGCCAACTTGTATCTGGGTTAACCGCAGATTTCAGACTTATAGCGCGGAAAAAAGTTTCATTAATTGTAAGGAAAATTGGACCTCGTTAAAGTCGCATAATAACAAGTTAGTATCTTACTAAACAATATGTGGCTTTAAATAAAGGCATCAAACTGATCCAACTTTGCTCATCATAAGGTGTTTCTTAATCACTCTGTCTTGGAAACTCTTAGTGAGATGATAAATTTAGGCACAAAAATTACTTCCAGTTCAAATTGTCATACATAATACAGTTCACACAAAAATTTGTTTTCTATTTGTGTTTGGTTGCTGAAAGTTGCTTATCTAGGTTAATCTCGATATAAATTATGAAAACGTTGGAGTTAACACTATGAACACACTTGCCCAGATAGGATTCGAATTCAGAATATAGGATTTTGTTCTCTAAATACGAACCTCCTGCTATAAAACGAAAATTTGTAACAAAAACTGGGGAAATCATTTACGATCTCAAGCAAAGCTATTTCCTTTTGTACCCAAATTACATCCTATTTTAAAATTTAATTCTTCCTGCTATCTTATCGCAGCATACATTTCTCAAATTCTGCCCCTTTTGAGAAATGCTTTGGGATTGTTTTCTCCATTTTATCTCATCCCTCAAAATCAGCTGATTCTTTCCTTTTTCTCGGGCCTCCGCTCCTCCTCCTCTCGCAGTATTCTCATAACTTTCTTCCTTCTTCCTTTCATTTATCCCCCACCACGGAAATAGTCTCGAACCAGCTGAGCTAAGGTCCCTAGCGTCGATCTGCACTTCGGAGGAGAGTCTCCCGCGCTTAGAGGAGATCACGAAGATGAATGGGGGGCGTTTGTTACAAAGAAGGTTTTTCTTAATCGCCATATTCTTCAGAAGTCACGTAAATGTAATCTTTGAATTATTCCCAATTCGCAGCGGATCGATTAGCGTTGCGAGCCTCTGCAAACGTTTCAGAGGAGAAGAGGTTGATGGGAAATGTTCTTCGGGAGTCTTGTGTTCATTCTGTGAACGTTGTTTCAATATACAGTAGAGCTCAGCTTTTAAGGTAATTGTAATGGGGACATCTCAAAATCTGCAAGAAGCTTACCTTTCTCTTGGCCGAGAGATTGACCGACCCAACTCATCCAGTACTACCAGGTTCTCGACTGATTTGTTCATTTGTAAGACTCCCTTGTTATACCCACGTATAATTTGAGCAGTTGGACATTAAAAATGTGAAGATTGAAACAGAATACTTTTCGTATCTTATGACGTCAGTTCAAATAGATGACGTATTTTTGTAATCTGATCAACCTGTAGATTTTAGGTTACTGGGAGACTTTTTTATGGACGTTGATATCTGTTTAGTCTTTCCTGTGCAATTTTTGCAACTGCAATTGATGAAAGGAGGTTTAGTACTAATATTTTTTTAATTTAATGTTTTCATTAATGTGTGAGGTACATAGAACAAACATTAGTACTAACAGAGTTTGGTGCAAGACTGCACGAATAATACACGATAATAGAAGCAAGAAAGTTTCAGTAAACATAGGTCTGTAAACGAGCCGTTTTCGAGATAATCGCGAATGTGTGGTTACAAGCCGCCACTGACTTCATTGTTTGTAAACGTCGTCCCAGTTGGTAAAATGCTAATAATAAAGTAAGAAAAGTGACTCTCACAGTACGATTAGACCGTGTACTGATTGTATCCATCCTGTTTGATTACAACGCGGAAAATACACTCTTTTGTAAACAAATAGCAAACCTCGGAACGCGCAAGGAGTAAAGCACTCGGTGTTTACAAAATGCAATCATTGACGGCTTGTAACCACACATTCGTACACATTATTATAATTTTACCAACGAGGACGATTTTTGCAAACAATGATGTGTACTTTCACCTGTGTCAGTTTGCTCTATTACTCTGAGACACCCTGTATATTCGAGCGAATCACGCTCGAGTTTGAGCGAGCAAAAGTGGTCCAATGTAGTACTCTAGTTTGGACATTACTACTAGCGTATGTTCTAATCTGTTTTTATTTTTTGAGAGCTGGACCTGAAGAAAGGTGGTTCAGTACTATCAATATATTTAAAGTTATTTAGCGTCGCTTTTCTGACACTTTTTAGCTAATCGCGACGGTGAGGATGAGAAAATTGATGAGAAGACACTCACAAAGAACAGCCATGCCAAGGTCGAGATTCAAACCCGGGACTAACAATATCCCCTTCACTGTCTATAAGTGTGAAGCATATAAGACGAATATTAGAGAAGAAGCAGTATTTAGAGATGAACAGTTGTGTGGATACCTACGCCTGAAGTGGTCTCATAGGTTCATAGTTCATGAAATCTGCTTGTAATATAATTATGTTACAGGAAAAAAAAATAGTGTCTTTAGTTTCTGCGAAAGTTACCCTACAGGATGCTCCAATCGTCCCACACGAATTGAACGCCTTATTATTATTATCTATTATTATTACAATGTGATGTACGCAAATTTCAGTACATCACCGTAGGAGTGTGTCTAGGATTTGGTACACCACCAAATGGCACACCAACATGGAGCAATTCGTTCACGCAAAATGGTGTCTGTCCCTGATCTTTACATTGTACACTTTGGACTTCAGATAGTACCGTACTGCAGATCCCAGTGGATTTAAGTCAGGTGATAGAGAACACCGCCTATAACCAATCCAGTGCTACGGGAAGCTATCATCCACTCAGAGACGCAACTCCACAAACCTCCTATTGATGCAGGACTTTTAGACCACCCTGTATTTCCCGTTCACAGTGTAATAAGAAATTCAATAACCATACATTCTGCCACACCACTTGCCATCTCTTATGCCTTAAAATATTTTATCAAGATCCCGTTTCCTCTTTAAACCCAAGTCTTAATTAAGAACCGTCGCATTCAAACGAATACTGAGAGAAACTTTAGCGAAGATGCTATAAATAATAAATCTGAGAGTCTCCTTCACTGAACTAATATCTAACACACGGGAGCCTTGTGTTCTCGCGCCAGATTAACCCAGTCACCTTCTTCACGGAAGTCTCCTGTGGATTATATTTTATCAGAAGGAAAGTCAGCGAAAAGGAATGGCTGGTTGCTAAGAAACAGACGGAAAAGATCCTACGGCTTCCCTCCTCCCCTTCTGTGGCAACAAATCACTTCCCCTCTGTCGAGGTGAGAATTGGAAAATGTACTCCTTCGGGTGTCGCTGGAGCCAAACGTACCTACGTATTCTTCTAGAGCTTTCTTTTTTTAAAAAAAGGAATTCTAGAGAACGCTGGAGAAGAATCTTGGCCCTCGTATTTTCAGATTTTCGTCAATCGAAATTCCAGCGTGTTTTCTTTTTAGGCATATACATTGATGAAATAACTCAACAAATGACAATTTAATAAATTTAATACGGCTAAGACGACGAAAGCCAAAAACTATATTCATTATTGTAAAACTATTTGGAAATATTTCATTTGATATATTTTTAATTATGTTACAATATTTTCCTCTCAATTTGATTCGAAATTCAATGTTCCCAAACAACCTTATTTTACAACCTTCTATCCCGTCTCCTACCTTTAACCCCATAATAGCGTGCGTGTGATTATTGCTAGTGCTTTGCAATGAAGATTTCCTTGGTATGTTTCCCGGCATTGGCATTTTCAGTCTTTCTAATCTCATCTTAAAATCTGGATCAAGTTTGAGCATATCGATCCACTTTTTAGAGCAGAGAGCGCTCCGTACGGTGTGAGCTACCCGCCTTTACACTGATCCTCAAGGCCAGTGAGAAGCAGAGGAAAAGTGATAAAAAATACTTCGAGGGTAGGTGTCCTTTTCACGGAACCACCTGCTATAATTACAATTCCACATGTTCGAATCAGACGAGACGTTTCCCACTGCAAGAATGCGCCCAACGAAGGCCCCTTCTCTTGTACGCGCTGCTCGCTCTGTAGTTCACGAGAGTGCTCTTCCACAATACAGGGTTGACTAGGTCTAACGTAAGCCCGCACAATTGGTGAATTGAAAAGTTGTTCTCGACAGAATCTAGAGATAGTGAGAATAATTCTCAGGCAGAAACGAAAAAAGGCATGGAATGATGTTAAGAGGCTTCATAGTAAGTGAATAACATTATTGCTATCATAAATTACGGAAAAAAAGTTTTACAATGTATACATAAAATTGTATGTAAAGTATATTAATAAATATGGCACACAACAATCATTCACGAAAGTTGACAATGTTGTGTATAATTTTACGTTTAAGGAGAAACCATTAGTGATTATATACGTGTAGAATACATAAGGTACTTACCACCTCGTACTTCGCACGTGAGCACTAAACTTGAACCTTCGGTGAGGGGGCCCACCACCCTGTCGACTTCCCTTCCGTTGGTTTCGTATATAATTGGAATCTTTGGTGGTTCTGTAATGAAAGAAGAGGAGTTATGTGAATGAAAAATTACTAGAACAGCTACAGTACGGTCACTAAATATTAGGATAGGTCGAAAAAATGAAATTCAATCCATCAAGTTCTAATAGTGTGGGAAAGTTGCGTTATGCAAATAGTAATGTAGAGAGAAAAATCAAATTTGGATAAAATCTTCATTTCGCACATTAAGGTTAAATTTTGAAAATGTTGCCAAAAATATTCAACTTTTCAATTTTTCTCTTGTAAAGTTAAATTAACTTTTTCTTTCGCAAATTGTTTTTTGGCTTCAAATAAACATTAACAAAAATTTTACTTGAAATAAGCAGTACTTAATCTACTTATATTTCATTCTTAAATGGAATCCAAATGTACGAAAAAATGGAAATTACAATATTCTGGGCACAAACAAACGTGTATCTTTAAAGCCGTTACTCAATGGTAATATGTTTTATTACCAAATTTATTTCAATGTGTTTATGGTTTATTGTTTCTGTAAACTAACAGTCGTGCAGATCTTGGACCATTTCAATCACCCAGGATTTACTGCCAGAACCTTGTCGCCTATTTCAGGCATAAATTTGAATTAAGATTTCTTACTAAATGTTACCATTACAGAATGGGATAATTGTGTTGTTCGAAGAAAGTCATCTCTATTTGCTGGTCCCCATACTTTTTCAGCAGATTCTGTTACAATTTTTACACATCCTTCTAATGACTGCGTGCGTGACATGTTAAGTTTATGTAGGCAAATTCGGAAATAATTTAATTATCTACGTAAGAAAGACAAAACACGTTCTGTTGTCATATGATTCAATATTGGGAGTGAACAGACTTATCAATTACTTATGTATAGTCAGAACTTCAAAATTAAAATCGGGGAGCTAGACAGTTCGCACAGTTCTATCTTTGGAAGGTACATTCCTGAATTGCAACACTATTCTGAACCTATGTACCTCTCTTACGTGTTTGCGTTCCTCCATTGTCATTGCGAACAACAAACATGTTTTCAGGGTGGGAGAAGCAAGCATTCCACTGAACAACATGATCAATTATTGCTGACAAATGTTCAGGTTAAGTGCCATGATGTCTGGATTGTTTTCAACACATGTTTACCACCGTTCTGTGCAGAAGAGTCCTATTTTTTTCAATACGAATCCTTCCTTCACACACAGTGAAAACATGTTGCTGACTATGCAATGGAGAAGAGGGGTGTTACAATGGTGATTAGATGAAAATTGTGTAAATAGGATCAAAACTTATGGACACAACACACAACCACTACAGAGTATTAAACTGGTTATGGATTCAAGCGCCAGTGCTTCGTTAACCTGCAAGGATGAATTCCAGGGTGTACCACGTGGAAGACGACCTTTCCATTTATCCATCAAAATATGTACACACTGTCCCGTCTAATCCGTATAGCAAGCAAAGGAAAACAAGTCTCTGCTCAAGTACTGACGCGAGACAGCTGCACCAATGAACACGTAAGAGGGAATGGGATTGCGTGGGGGAAAGCGACTGCAGTTACGAGGCTTTGCAGCAAGGTATACTGCTTCGGTCTGCCCACTAGATTTCCTCCCTTCCTTGCCCCTATACGTGGCCTTGCTCCAGAGATATCCGAGACAGAGTATAGTTCAATAGCGCACCGGAGTTGAAGGAAATTACAGACCTGTCGTAGGTTCGATTCCAACCAGCACGAAAAACAAATTAACTGTAATTTTTAAAATTGTAGATTTCAGGAGAGTGCAATATTTTTTAACACTCTTCTACCTGAAATTTTATAATGCTATAAAATTGTAGATTCGCTTAAGTCTCATTAAAAATTGTATGTAGAAACTTTTACCGTGATGATCCGATATATGTATTGTCCAGTCTCGACATGAAAACTTATACATTTTTTTTCTTAATATATTCACATTTAGTTAATTCTGCTCGTTGAAAAGCCAGACTTTTTTCTTTTGTGAAAATGCACTTAAACATTTAACCAACAAACTCCCTCGTTGAAACATGATGCAGAATATATTGGCTCTTGGAAATCAATGATTGGATATTTCGTTGAAACAGAATTACAGCTTAATTAAATTTCCTGAAAAATCAGCAAAGTGAAACTTTTCAGATAGATTAGAAACTTGCAATAAATGCGAGTAGAAGAACGTTGTGCGACTTCTGATTGAATCAATACAAACCCAGAGAGTAGCTTTCAATATGTAGTTTTATTACTTACTTTTTAATTATCTCAAAATTACAAATCAACTTTATACAGTTTTCGCACAAAGCGAATGTAATGAGAGGATGGCGTAATGGATATTTTTGAACAAATGTTTTTATTTGCGTGTTGCAAATTTATCTACACACGCAACATCTTTATTTCCAATTTCCTGCGGGTTCTGACCAGATCACGTTTTCATTCTCATATTTTGTAGTTCTGTCACGTCCAGATGATCCACACTTGGATGTATTAGGATGACAAGAACACTTTTTTCATTCAAATTCAATGGAATTTTGACCAGAACGCTTTTCAATCATAATTGGTGGGGCTCTTACAAGAGCTCTTCATTCGCATTGAGAGTTCTGACAAGAACACATTCTCGTTCGCACTATGTGAGGGTTCTCACAAGAACACTGTTTCGTTTGCACTATGTGAGGGTTCTCACAGGAACACTGTTTCGTTCGCACTATGTGAGGGTGTTCACAAGAACGTTTTCTCATTCGCACTACATGAAGGTTCTCACAAAAGCACTTTTTCATTCGCAATATCTGAGGCTTCTCACATAAATAATTTCTTGTTCGAACTATGTGAGGGTTCTCACAGGAACACCTTTTCGTTCGCACTATGTGAGGGTTCTCAGAGGAACACTTTCTCGTTCGCACTATGTGAGGGTTCTCACAGGAACACTGTATCGTTCGTACAATGTGAGGGTTCTCGCAAGAACGCTTTCTCATTTGCACTACCTGAGGGTTCTTACAAAAACACTTTTTCATTCGCAATATCTGAGGCTTCTCACATAAATACTTTCTCGTTCGCACTATGTGAGGGTTCTCACAGGAACACTTTCCCGTTCGCACTATGTGAGGGTTCTCACAGGAACACTTTCTCGTTCGCACCATGTAAGGGTTCTCACAGGAACAGTTTCTCGTTCGCATTATCCGAGGGTTCTAACAGGAACACATTTTTGTTCGCACTATCTGAGGGTTCTCACAGGAACACTGTTTCGTTCGAACTATGCGAGGGTTCAAACAGGATCACTTGTCATTTACACTGTCTGAGGGTTCTCACAGAACCCTTTTTCATTTACTATCTGAGGGTTCTCACAGGAACACTTTCTCGTTCGCATTATCCGAGAGTTCTAACAGGAACACATTTTCGTTCGCACTATTTGAGGGTTCTCACAAGGACACTTTTTCATTTCAACTATCTGAGTATTCTGACAAGAACAAACTTTTCTTCACACTACCTGAGGCTTGTGAGAGGAACATTGTTTCATTCGCGTTATCTGGGTTCTGTTTGAAGTTTGTTTTTAAGACATAGTTATGCACAGGTAGGCTAATCAAGACTGAACCTACACTTTAAAGTGGAATCCGAACCACTAGTTCACACCGGGCTTCAAACCAGAGACTCCCTGATTAAAGGACAACGACGTTACCACTACTCAATCGTGGAGGTCCATCTGGTGCTTCTGACAAGAACACTTTCATTTTGACTACATAATTTTGACCATAACACGTTTCCATTCGCATTCTCTACGAGTTCTCACCAGCACACCTTGCATGTACATTGACTGGGTGCTCTTTTTTCATTAACATTCAAGGAACCAGAACACTTTCCATTCTCACTATTTGAGGACTTTTTCATTCATATTCTCTGTGTTGTGACCAGACCTCTATGCATTCACATCTTCTGTCCTCTCTGATCACTACACTTGGGTTTCTTTTTCTTTCCGGAAGTTTCTAGAGCGCTACTGGCAGCCTCTTTGCAAAAGATAGATATTGGTTCACGTTATTTTCCAGCCATCTAAAATTACTTTTTCCCCACCTGAACCTTTCTCATTATCGCCTTCTCTTTTCTCCTTCCATTTCGCATCCTACCTTTCTCAAGCTCATCCCATCACATCCCCTAACCAAGATGTCTGCTATTTATAATTGTTCTGAAGAAAGCCCTGAGTTAGTTTGTGGAATGGAGCCATCAGTGTGTAAACAAGATTTCCCTGTCTTCATTACCAGCGTCCTTCAAGCTTGAAATTCCTTAGTTTCAACAGAATGCGGATATAAGAGGGTTGCCAACTCCAAGAAAGATAAGATTCTAAACTTTTCTTGCTCCAAGAGGTTTCTGAGGTAATGTAAACAGACCGCGCTCAATTCTCTCGCATCATTCTGTTTGTTTTCCTTTAGAGCGGCCTTGCACTTAAGTACAAGAGAGAGACGGGATAATTTAAGAGGATCAAGTCTAGAATATATTAGCGTGGCCAATTATGTTTTGCGAAACTTCTTATCGGCTAATTATCTGAAATGTATTTGTTGGTGAAACAAATGGCATTGAGTTTATGGCTGCTAGTTCTAAGATACAAGCAATGTTCGCATTTTCTGCATATTCCGTCAAGAACATTTTTAATTACTCATGATTTAGTGTCATAAATCATAAATGCAGTATTCACGAATACTAGAGTTCGCAATCATAAGAACCTGGCCATATATTTTACACACAAGAAAATACATATACACATTCATATGGCTTCCACTCTGTGAGTGGTTTGCTTTGTCATGAAATTCCGAGGCATAGGAAGTCATGGTTGACGGAAAGTTAGTTTTGAGGAGCGGCATGTGAAGATGCATAGAGGTGACGTTTGAAGGACATGAAGAGATGAAAGGGCCTTATTTTCTCCAAAAATTACCGGTCCGCTGGGTTACAGTGATATGATGGTAATAAAAAGGTGTTTTGGAAATTAAAAGCGATTGTTCCTTGCTCTGACGCATCTCCGGGGACGACGGACGGGTGTCATCAACACAAAAAATATACCGGTCTGCGTAAATTAGCTCCAACACAGCCCAATGGTTTGCGCTTTCGCCTTTGGGGCAAAACGTCGCGAGTTCGTTCCATGGGGTATCCGGGAATACATTTGAGCGAAGTAGGATTTTTAACCTCCAGAAACAAAACTGGAATATACGCTTGGCCCGATTGAGGCACGGAACACGTATTTGTATTCTTTAGTCTTGTCTTATTTTCTCTTCAAATCAGCTACGAAATCAGATTCAGATATGTTGCTTAAGTACCTAGGTATGTTTTTATTTATTTATTTCACCTATAACAGAGCTTTCGCTCCAATTACAATAGGCAATATATATATATATATATATATATATAAATATATATATATATATTAAACAATTAAAAAATTATAATTCCAACAATACAAAACAAAAGAAGAAGAAGGAGAGCAAAACTACAATAATCATTTCATAAAGAACACCAGCACAAGTATTCTAGAGAACATAAATCCAAAAATGATATTCACTGAGGTAGAACAAGACACATATCTATATACAGACTGAGGCATTTATAACTATACACATGTAAATACTCATATATAAACAAATATACACACATACAGGCATAATTGTATTTACAAACATACCCATGTAAACAGAAAACATCTATAATTATTTATTATTTATTAATGATATTCTTCGAAGGACGGACAGGAATTGCATGAATGGCATAGCAAAACCCAAGTCTCCACCGTTTCTGACTATTTCATTGTGGCTAATACATAGTCTTAGTATTGTCTACACAGGCGCGCATCAACTTATATTGCATTCTTAGCAAAATTTTGAATTCTTAACGACAATGTCACTCCAGCGTCCATAATATACATTCAGTTCAACTATGCTGAGAAATATTTTTTGTGTCCATCAGGTGAATCAGATATCTGCATGGGCGTCACAGCAAGTTTTCTTAGCGTCGAAATGAAAAAAATGATATGCCTGTGCTTAAAATGGACATTTTGACGGGTCATCGTAAGATAGAAGAGAGAGAGAGAGAGGAAGAGATATAGATAGAAGGGCAGAGCAGAGCAAAGGTAGAGAGAGAAGGTTAGAGAAGAGGTAGGGAGATAGCATATGTAGAGAGAGGAGGGTATAGACGAGGTAGAGATATAACGTATGTAGAGAGAGAGGAGGGAGAGTGGAGGTAGAGAAGGAATAGATGGTTAGAGAGATGGAAGGAAATATGGGTTGGGAAAGAATGGAAAGGGGAGGGGAGGGAGTGATGAGATAGAGTGGAGACAAGGGGGATGAGTTTGTGGGTAATGACTGAGATAAAAAAGAAATAGTAGTACGAGAGAGAGAAAGAAACCGGTAGAAAGAACACATATAAAAGCGAGGAAGTGAGAGAAAGAAACGAAGCTCGATAAAGAGCAAAGAACTGCGAGAAATCGAGACAAAAGGAAGATCTAATAACGATACCATCAAGGGGAGAAGTAAACATGAAGAAATTGATCCTCAGGCCTCAGAAGGAAGATGAAAATATGAAGAAAGAAAGAGGGAAAAGCAATCAAACCTACGAAGAAATCAATAAAAAAATAATATTCCCATTTTCTACGGAGGTCAGTGACCCTCCTTGACCCTCCGTGTGACAGATAATGGGGCTCTTTATTTCAAATTACTGAAGCTGTAGACAAATTGGTTCCTTTATGGTCCCTTGCTCGTTCATAACCGAATCTATCTTAATATTCATAATCTGCATGATCATTACATAATGTATTTAACTTTAGACCAACTGCGATCTTAAAACGGACATTGTTATCCAATACGTAGAAGGGTTCCTCCGATGCTGTAGTGGTAGCGTTGTCGCCTTGTAATCAGGCAGTCTCGGGTTCGATCAGGTCTTAGTTTAAATCAGGCCTAGTTTAACCCGCTGCGATTGTGAAACAACGTATACACGTCTGGACAGCATAGAGAGAGCAGTATGCTGCAAAAGAGGAGAAAAATGTGGAGTGAGCGAAGGAGGAGGCTTCGTCGATCGCGTCCTTGCAATGTGCACGCAGTGGGGCCTTTGCTGTCTTCCACAAGTGGAAGCGAGCTGTTCAAGCCTGCTTTAAACTGTACACGCTTTCCCGCCTGGCGTATGCGAGCATAAAGGAAGCTTAAACAGATATGGCAACTCAGTGATCAGCACTGATTGATCAGGGCGTGACCAGGCGATAACCACCTATCTACAAGCATTGAGCCACATGCGTCAATTGCTAATTAGCATTCATATCGGGTTAGGCAGTAAAACCTGCTGCATCTATCCTCTGTGGTCATTCATCGACCACGCACTAGTTACAAAAACGGCCAGTTGGCCACCATGCCTTCGAAGAAAGGGAAGCGGAGAAAAAGAGGCAAATAGAATAAACCAAGATAGGAAGAGAATTTTGTGTGCAAAATAAAGCAAGGGACGGAATGGAAAAGATTAAGCCGGTACCTCAGGAAGAGCAGTTTATGGACCAACCAGAGATGAGAAATTTCCGCTCCAAGATAAGCGGGTTCTCCGGTTAGCCTCCGAGGATTTTGCCGTTGTGCAAGAATTTATAGACTTCGGTTTCACGAGTCTATTAAATTAGATATAAACTAGGAGTAATGGCGGTTTTGTTAATAACCTTAACTGCTTACGTCCAGGCCTTCCGCCTTGGAGATGCGATACAGTGTGTAAGCAGATGCTAATAGAAGTTAATACAAATTAGTATATGTACCGGAGATATCAAGCAGAGAAAACCTTAATGCATGGTATAAAAGATGTTGAATTTTAATTTTTCTGAATTTGAGCATTAGTTTAATTAATAGAAAACTTTTTTGGGGTTCACTTGGGATGTAATTTATACCAAGGTGGCACGTTGCTTGACAAACTACCAAGTTGACACCCTACACTGTTCGTTTTAAGTTTGCTTCAAGTCCACTTTATGTTAAGATAAGGCTAATCGGGACTATTCCTAGAGTTCAAAGATATATCCAAACCACTGGGCAATATGCTTCCCGCGATCAAACCTGGGACCTCTTGATTACAGTACGACAGCGATGCTACTATGACAAATGGGAAGGCCAGGTTTAAAAATATCTGAGCCACTGTGGTCTCACTGGGAATCGAAGCCTGGACCCTTTGATTTGATTGATTTGGATTATTTTACTTTGATTTTCTGTTATTTTTGGTTAATTGCGAAGATGAGAATGAGCGATGACATGATAATATTGATGAAAGGATACTCACAAAGAACATCCATTCCTAGGGCGATATATGAACCGAAGACCCCCCCCGACGTAGTACTGTCGTAACGGGAACCACTCCGCCACAAAGGATGGATGTGCTTATCGTGTTTAGAGTATTTGGTGTGAACGTTTCCTTTTTTTAAACATTTATTTATTTGAAATATCCAGCGAAACAGATTGAACTCCTTTTACAACTTATGAAAGTTATGAAGTGTAACAATGAAAACAGTGCTGTTCACTCTTCATCTACTTGATGTGGAAAGAGGGAAGCCTGGAGGTTCATTCAACGAACTCTAGAGTATGTTTGAATCCTATGAAGAAGGAGCCTATTTTCTAAGGATAGCCTTGCAGCTTTTGTGTAAAAAAGAAGTTGTTTTGTAGCTATTGCTACGGGGAATCGTGATACACCAAAGTGGAAAGAGTTGATTTGAGAATAATTGACCAATATTCTGTAGAAAATTCTGAAGTCTCACTGCGAAGACAGAGATTCTGTGTTTGAAGACATAGAATTTCATGTTCAGAAGCGTGTAGGGTAATCAAGATCTATTGGGTATTGTTACAAGTAGAATTGTAGCTGGTGGAACTTCAAGTTGCCGATTTGTGGATGAAAGTTAACAACATTACCAAGTGTCTTTCTGGGAATTTTTAAAATATCCTGCTTAGAAGAAAAAAGGATATTCAGTAATATTGAAGACAAAGAGAAGTGAATAACGTTAGATGTCACTGCTATGAAAACGTTAGTCTCCTTTATTTTAATGAGACATAAAGAGGATACATTTCGATACACAATCTCTGTTAAGTTCAATCAATATTTCACTTGCATTTTCACTTGTTATAGTATGGGGGTGTATTGATACTTGAGGCGAGGAGACAATGCCCCCTGCAACTCTCCTCAACGAATGTTTTGGTTCCTTCTAATTTATACACGATAACTGTAATGTTCCAGTTTACTACAGAAGTTTTGTAATGTTCACATAGTCTAATCATGGCTGAACCTACAGTTTCAAGTGGGATCTGCACCCGTAGAGCTGCAAAATCAAGTGAAACGTGTAACATGTATTAGTTAAATAAGAATGTATTTAATAATTCTATGGATGTCAGAGACAGTGGCTATTCATGAGTATGTAATATTAATTGGGCAATTGTTTACTTCTGATATAGCCTACATGTATATTCTAACATCACGTTTCGATAGAGCACTTCTTAGTCTTAAGGCGAACTACTACATTTTGCTGGTCAGGTTAGGTTGTTCACTTGGAGGTGGGGGAATAGAGTAAGCAGAACACTCGCATACACTTCTGGGTTGTAAGGATTCCTTTAGTTTTCATTGGAATCCTTACATCCCAGAAGTGTCCGTTACTGTACAAGCACTTGATTTTGATTTCTTGATTTTATAGTTCTTCTGGTGTGGATCCCACTCTACACTGTAGGTCCAGCCACGATCAAGCAATTAATCGGACATAAAGTGTTCCCTGGGAACGTAGTGTTAGAATAGGTGTAAATCGTAGAAGCACTTGGAAATTGATAAAGCCCAATAGACATTGCATGCAAATGATATCTTATTTAATATTGGAGGGCCTTCCCGATGGCGCAGTGGTAGCGTCGTCGCCTTGTAGTCAAGGGGTCCCGGGTTCGATACCCGGTGGAGGCACATGGCACAGTGGTTCGGATCCCACTTTAAACCGTAGGTCCAGTTCCGATTAGCCTTACTGTGCATAAAGTAGACTTAAAACACCAACTCAAACCAATTTAATATTGGAAAATCGAAGTGTGTACAGCTAATTAGCAAGATCATCATCAAAATATAGATGGGGAGTTTTAAAAGAGCGAGAATATTTTAGGTTAGGGAGTTATAATCATGATATCCTAATATAACATGTAAAAGGTAATTTTTTATGCTTTATAGTGATGCAGCAAGGAGTAGGAGGAAGGTGGGGGCGGTTGAAGAACTGAAGAGGTTAACTGTCACGCATCAACTCTTAGGTTTTGCTAACTAACGCTCTAGCTTCCTTAAACCCGAAGGTTCATAGCTGCATCAACACATGCCTTCCATCTGTCCCTATCCCGAGCAAGATCTATATATTCTTTTCCATCCCTACCAATTTCCTTAGGTCCATCTCAATGTTATCCCTCCATCTTCGTCTCGGCCTTCCTTCAGGTCTTTTACCATCTTCTATCCTCTCCCATTCGTTCCACACGGCCTGCCCACCTAAGTCTTCTTGATTTAAACATTCTAATAATATCTGGTCATGAATACAAATTATGTAGTTCTAAATTATGCAACCTATTCCACTCACCTGTCTCCTCATCCCTTTTAGGTTCAAATATTTCCCTAAGGATCTTATTTTCAAATACTCTCAATTTATGTTCCTCTTTCAATGCTCAAATAATTGTGTAAAAGTATGAAAGAAGTTTTTCTCGTTGCCATTTCCGACATTCTAAAACAAGTAACTTTATTCTGCATTTTGGTAGGACGATACATGTCACGTTACCCAGACGTCTCTAGCTAAGCCAGTGCTCCTCTGACTATAGTGACAATTTTTTAGCACTGTTCGTACTGTATATATATCGTACGTAGGGTGAGACAGTCAAACGGGAAAATTTAAAAAATTCACAAAAAATAGAGAGAGCAGATATTAGTTAATTTTTGAACATGAATGTACTGTACATGAGTTGAAATTACTAGTGTACCTGAAAAATGTTCATTTTTTTTAATATGGTGTCAGTAACATGGCGTTCTTGGTTGTGCACACATTGTCGGAGTCTCAGAGTAAATCCTCCCATGACGCTTCGTAGCATCTCCAACGGAATGTTGTGGATCTCTTGCCGAATTCGCTCCTTCAAATTATCCCTGGTTCTTGGAGAAAATTCAGGAGCCGGCAAATCGGGTGAACGGGCAGGCCACGGAATATCGCCGAATGTGCTGATGAGACGACCATGAAATGCGAGTCTAAGCACATCCATAGACACTCTGGCAGTATGGCTCTTGCTGGAAGAGTTTTTCTTCATCTGGGTCATAGTCATCGAGGACAGGCAGGAAAAAGGTTACCAATATGTCAGCATAACGTCATGGGCGGATTTACTCTGAGAGTCCGACAATGTGTGTAAAACCAAGGACGCCATCTTACTGACACCATATTAAAAAAAAAAGAAAACATTTTTCAGGTACACTGGCAATTTTAACTCATGTGCAGTACATTCATGTTCAAAAATTAAGTAATATTTGCTTTCTCTATTTTTTGTGATTTTTTAAAATCTTCCCGTTTGACTGCCTAACCCGATATTAGTAGCTTAATAATACCGCATTCACGTTTATCCTAATACGCGGTATAAATTATAGATATAAGACACAAAAGGGGGTGTAAAATTAAATTTCGCGGATGTGAAGTTTTCCCCCGTCACGCAGGTGGAAAGAAAGGGGCTCTGAAAAGCACTTAATTTCTGTGAGCTGGATATGAAGTCAAAAACCTCGGAGCGTAATTAAAATCTCCTTGTTTTCATCTTAAAACGCCAGACCGCCAAGGGGCGACATTTCAACGAAGAATTCTGAGGGGTTCGTGGGCTGTATATCTCATTAAGAACTGGAACAAAAATGGGAAACCCGCTTTGCCTTGCCTTTCAACACTTTCCAACACGTCTTTCTTCCTCGCTACAACCTCCTGCATGCGGGAGACAACCGAGTGCCCCAGGTTTACATGCAAGAAGTAAAAAAAATGATCTTTGTCCTAAATGAATAAAGTTAGACAAAGTTTATGAAATATTACTCTCATTTTATTAAACTTACAATGTGAATGAGCATCTATAGAGAACACTGAATATCATCGAACAAAGAAATGTACTTGCATATTGTTACTCGGACACAATGTAACACACCTGGTATCCTTAGTTCTTTCTTTGAGAATTTTAACTGCACTGAAAGTTTTAAACATACTTGGACCTCCATACCCTCATAAATTTGTCCCCATTAGCGTTATAGTCTATGACTTAACGATGCGTTCATGTAACCAATTTTATCAACAATAGAAGTCCGCAGGATATTTTTCCAGGGAATGGCAAGCAAGGTATTTTCTCTAGGGGGAAGGGCAAACTAGGCATATACCCCCTAATATCGCTGCTCACTTCAAAAACAGTCCTTCACTTCATGCTATCATGTTCCTGCAAAATTTCTTCCTACATATTCGTTCAACGGGAAAGAACATGTCAACCGTTGTATACAATAAGGTGCGTTTAAAATACATATGTATTACGCAGAAATTTTCATCGAAAAATGCAGGCTCGACCAGGACTCGAACCTCCATTTTTCGCTGAAAATTTCTACTTGGTACATATCCGTGTGAATAATCTTCAATACATATGTACATATGTATGCATGTATATATATATGCACGATATTTATTTATTTATTTATTTAATTGTAGTTGTCTCCAACAGAGAAAGCTTCTCCAATTATGGGAGACTTGCATACAGTTTAAATATACATACATAATTAATAATATATAAGAACACACATACACACAAATAAAGAGATACTTCACACAAATAGATATTTACAAGACAAAACAATACAAAGCCATACCTACACTCATAGTAAATGGTAACAATATACCTATCACCCATGATATATATACATGTTTAGAAATCCCTAGATGTCTGCACTTACAAGACAATAATTTCTATAATTTCTTGCGCAAACCATAATGATTGAAATTTTGTCTTGCAAACATTCAGGGAATACAAAACAATACAAAGCCCTACATACACTCATAGTAAATGATAACAAATAAATATCTCATCTATAACATATATTTATATTCAGAAGTCCTAAATATTTGCACTTATAAGACAATAATTTCTATAATTTCTTGTGTAAAACATAATGATTGCAACTTTGTTCTATAAATATTCAGGGAATACGAAAAGTCTAACTCATTATCTATCATTGATAACTTATTGTACAAATCTAACATTTGCTGTAACGGAGAGTTTTGATACTTCTTAGTTTTAGCCATTTGACAATTCAGCAAGTTTCTATTTCGAAGATGACAACATGTAGTATTAAAAGATATTTTGCTTAAAATTTGAGCATTATCAATAAGGCCATTAATTATTTTATACAAAAATAGCTGTTGCATAAAAATTCTCCTTGACCTTAATGATGGCATGTCGATTTCTTTTTGAAGTGTATTGGTAGATAACATTTTAACATTACAATTCTTACCATGTTTTTTGGAATACAAATAACGTTGAAAGCGTTTTTGTATTTGTTCTATTTTTTCTATATATATTTTAGCTATTGGTGACCAGATTATAGATATGTATGTATGTATGTATGTATGTATGTATGCATGTCGCCCCCTGTGGCGGAGTGATTAGCACACCTCGCTACGTCAGGGGTTCCGGGTTCGAATCTTGGCCTCGGCATGGATGTTTGTGAGTGTCCATTAATCAATTTAATCATGTCATCACTCATACCCATCTTCGCAAAATCAGCCAAACATGGCACAAAAAGGAAAGTAAATTAAAGCAAATCAATCAATCAATCAGGTATGTATGTATGTGTATATGTGCGTGTGTATGTGTCTGTACACGCAAAATGCCCATCATCTTTTCGCTGGGTTCTCTCAGAATTCAAGCTGCCATTCAATGTGCAAAGTCACCGTGGAATGACCTTGAGTGAGTCGTACAAAGACGTGAAACAAACTCGAACATTACTGGCAAGTCATGCACCACGGTATGTATCCTCCCAACAGAACATTCGGTAGATACAATCTTTCAAATATTAGTATCTAGCTCTACAGGTTCCTGAGATATCTATACGTATGACAACTTACCTATTACTGTGAGGTTGATTTGGAAGTTTCTTGTTGGCGAGTTCCGAAAGTCCACCCTGCATCTGTACACGCCTTCGTCCTGAGCTTGCACCGTCTCCAACGTCATATGCGCTGGTTCGGAGATCGTCCTGAAATACGCCCTTGGTCCAAATGCATTGCTGTCTGACCAATGGCGAGCCGTGCTGAACGGTCGACCTCTCACGTCGAAGCTGAAACAATGATGGAAAATTGTTAGAATTTTTAAATTGCAAATTTGATAATTTCTATAGTCATATATAGCATTGTAATTTATTATTATACTTATTATAAAATGCAATTAAATTGTAATAAATAGAGAAAATATACTTGGGGGAACCGTTACATTCGGAGCAACTGATGCCCTGGAACCAGGACAATAAGCTCATACCCTCGAATGTGTGCGCGTGGAGGCGGGCTTACTCCCCCCCATTGAATTTACTATAGTCATTTTCTTGAAAAATAAGTATTGAAACATGTTATGTGACAGAGGGTGTGTCAAATGGGAGTCAATAAAAATGTTAGATGGAAAACAATTTTTATATGTTAGAAATTAAGACACTTGTCCCCCTGTGTAAGAAGCCTAATTATTCAACTCTCATAGGAATCCTTTGGTAGTTGGATTAGGATTTCTGTGCGTCCTTACCCGAATCCTAACTGCAATCTTTCAGCTTCCTCTTTAGTTCACCAAACACATGGCGAAATGTCCGGACTGTATGGGGGATGTTACAAGGTTTACCAATTAAACTTTGCTATACTCTGTCTCGAAATCTCTGGATCGAGCGAACGAAAGCAAGTTTTTTGCGCAAAGTAGTGACTCGAGAGGACTCGATGAATGAACACGTGCGAAGGAACGGGATTGCGTGTACTAAGAAAAGCGACTGCAGCTACCACCTTTTGCAGCAGCGTGTATTGCTTCGCTCCGCCCACTCGCTTCCTCCTCTTCTCTACCTTTATGCGCGGCCTTGTTGCAGAGATTCCAAAAAGAGAGTCTAGATTGTTTCATTAGGCTTATTTTACTTCCCTTTTCTGCCACTTTTGGCTAATCGCGAAGTTGAGGATGACATGATGAAAATGATGAAGGGACACTCACAAAGAAGGCTCGTGCGCATACCCAGATTCGAAACTGGGACCCCTTGTGCGCTGAGATATTCACTCCGCCACGGAAAACTTAGCTCGAGTTTGCACATTAGCTGTATGCGGCTTAGTATTGTCCCGCAACAAGATAACCTCAGAGAATTCACCATGGATCGCCCATTGTTTAACACGCAGTAACGAATGACCCGCTGTACATTGCAGTGTAGGAAACAGTCTTTCAATTTCCTTGCGTCATTGGCACAGATTGCAAAATCATTAGACGAAGCGATTTGACTCGCTCGTATAAGAGTAGAATTATCGATTTACTAACCATATTTACAGAAGGAAAAAAAATATCTGGGAAATATGAAAGTAAATAATAGCATAATATTCGGCGGAATTTCAACTATGTACCAGCACTATGCACCGGTCTATACGTGACGATGACTCTGATTTATTACACGAAGCTGATGAAACAGCACCAAGATTCGAATCTGGGACTTTCAGTTGCTTAATCACAAGTACATAACTCAACGGGCTCAATCATCGAAGCGTCAAGAGTTCTCTAAATTATTGAACTTCACGCTAGCCTTATATTTTATATTAAACTAGCTGATTGCACGGCGTTGCCCGGGTATTTATTTATCCCAATCTTCTATTAAAGTTGTCCGTGGGAGAAACATGACGATGTAAAATCCACTCCGCTGTACTTAATAGACTGCCACATGCCACTCCCTTCCCACCCCCACTCCTAGGTGTGCCAGGGGTTTGAATGACATTCGTAGTGTCACTATTCATCTTATCGACCCTTAAAACTATAGATTCCACAGTAATCGGTCGTTTTCGATTATTTTTACATGTCAACCCCTTCCCACCCCACCCCTAGGGGTGCCAGGGATGGCTTACCCCCACAGTATTTCTTTCCAGATTGCAAGTCATACGTGTACCAAGTTTGGTTGAAATCGCTCCAGGCGTTCGAAAGTTATGCCGGAACAAACATACACACAGATACATACATCCATTTGTATATACGTATATAGAAGAAGATACACAAAACAAGAATATATAGCTAACGTTGTAGATGGTATATGTTTGAAAGTATAAACCTGTAAGATGAGAGGTGACATTGTGGATGACTTAATCAATTTCCCTTCTCTTCTGAATTGGCGTGGGACCTTAACTCATTAGCGTCTGAAACCAGACTTGGGAACAAAACCATACTTCTGTACTAGCGCATAGCATGTGGGTTTTACAGCAACTGTTGGTTCATTCATTATGCAATCACGCTTTCTACAATGCTATTTCCTTTCATGTGGTTATAGATCGGCATTTTAATGAGTTTCTATGGAAACGCTTACTAGACTACATTGCAGAGATTCATGCATTTTGTAACGCTTGCTGAATCCTACAAGATTTCCTAGTTTCTGAAGTATGTCATAAGTTTATATTTAATGTAAGACTATGAGCAGAATAGAAGCAGGTATTTCGCGAATATAAGAGAAGATACCATATCATTATGGCTAAAATTTGCAAGAAAATGTTTAGTTTCTGAACAAGTATTGTAAAGTATATTAAAGGAGAAACTACAGATTTTGCCTGAGTTAAATTCAAATGCTATGGAAGGAATTCGGAAACTTCTTGTTTCGGATATTAATATCATTATCAATAAAATGGAAACTTGTTAAGCAGTATAGCTCTAGCTAAGAAAGATTATAAACTTTTCCTACGTATTCTCTACATTGTTGCCAACTCAACTGATTCAATTTCCGTCTGTATTTTAATAACTTTTGACTGCTAGTGACCCAAATGAAGGTTTCTGAATCGAGTTCCGGATCGAACATGAGCGTTCTCCTTTGATTGCACACAATTCTCCAAGTACAAATCTCTAGATGGGGGATGCTTGGTCTAATTTCGAGATAGATGGGGGAAAGCTTTTCTGTTCTAACCAACGAAGCGGGTGGAGCAACACGTATGCAAATTATCCCAATTCGGTTAGGCTATGCTTTGCGAAAAAAAATCTTAAATAACTTATGATCCTGATTGTCCATCAATTTCTTGTAATCATTCATTCTAACCGTCGTGATTAGGCACAAGTGCAGAAAAGTAACGCTAAATAATATAAATTTAGACAGTTATTGTTATTGTTAAACCATTTATCCTTCTTTATCAGGAAAACTTTTCTTAGTTTACCAATCAACACAACATGTAACTAGAGTATGAATGTCACCTTGTTTAAATTAATTGGAAGAATCAGTAGTTTAGATTAAAATTATCCGTATTTCTAAATGAAATAATCAAAATATTTAAAATTATTCTGCTATGCTGTCCAGCACAATAACAATATTGCTTCCCAATAAATAACTGGATTACCCAAAACCAGGACTTACAAAATTGTTTCACACTAGTAATCTCCATAACCATAGATAAAGAAAATCTGCTTATCGTCCACTAAGGAGCGGCGCGCAGCTGAGAAGATATTCCCGTTATTGGCTTTTTATGAAATCAAATGCAACTCCCACTAAAGAGAGCATCGAAACGCAGCATATGGAATTTCCATGCCAGAAGTCAGGTGATTTCTAGAGAATACTTTTTTCTTTCGTTCGCAGAACCTTCAACCTCCATCTCGTGTCATTTCGGTTATCCTCGTGTCATTCCGGCTTCTCATGTAGAGGTAAACAGCACGTAAATTCTACTATTTCCGAACAAACAAAGGTTCGGAGCGGATAGACTTCAGAAATGTTCTTATCCACTGTTTTGCATTCAAGTAGCAGGACCCTTTACACACGCGCAGAACATGCTATTCTTCCGTTATGCAAAAGCTATCATTTTCAAAACCTCTATCCTTCTTAATCATCTCTTCGGATTTCCAACTCTGGTCTGTTCCCTTTAAGATACACTTTAATCTTCCCCTCAAATATTAGTTCAAAGTTAATGAGAAACTTTGCAATTTTCAAGTACATGACTCACAGTAATCCAAATACGAGTTATTTACCCTTAAACACTGAGGAGGATAGAATGATAAAAATTGAAGACCTTATTTTTGTAATATTAAATTTAATTCAACTGAACAAATGAGCTGTTAGATTTAGGGGAGATAATAATAAAGTTTTAGATTCTTGCTGACAGGCGTCTCATTAAGAAGATTACACTGAAACATGAAACAACTTGCACAGGGATGCTAAACTACGTCTACGTATTTAAATCAAATGCCTGAACCGGTATTTTACTGCTCAGTAAAGCTGGTTGGCTCCATATGCCTTCTCATTCAGTATGCGAATCATTGTGTGTTGTATATAATTAAATATACACGTAATAGAGAAACATTTTTAAGCAAAGCGTTTAAAGCAAGCATTAGGTGCTACACTTTCAGCAGACAAGGTTATAAACACTGCAAAATTTTGAAAATAGTAACATATGATGATTTAACAAGGAAGAGTCTAGTCTTACAGAAGGGTAGGTACTTGGTAAGCCTAAATGTTATTTCACCAATCATAGAATAATGACAAGATAGTATATTGTAATAACAAATGCATATTATTCCTGAATGCCTCAAGGTAGCGAGCGCTACATTCTTCTTCACGATAATGCACCACTTCACAATGCTATGTAGGCAAACATTTTTAGTATAATGTAACTTCAGATTTTGATTTCGATGGAAAATCTATTTCCGTAGATCGTATCTCGCTGTGAAGTCTCTCTCTCTCTCTCTCTCTCTCTCTCTCTCTCACTTACACACACACACATGCACGTGGACACAATTCCGGTCATTATGAAGATCTGAATCAAATAATGACCTATGAACATGCAAACGGGATTGCAACTTATTATCTAACATTGCGATTGTTTTATGTAACTCCAGAGGTTAACTACCACGGTGAGGATTCAACTATTGAGCGAAATAAACATTCGTGGCTTCAACCGGGCAATAATATTTTCAAAGATTCACACAGTTATTACAGTTTCAAAATAGTTAATCTTTCGCCGTTTTTGCCACTTTTTGGCTAATTGCGACGATGGAGTTCAATGAAATCGATGAAAGAAAGTCAATGCCCAGGTTAGGTAGAACCCGGATGTTTACCTGAAAATCATCGTGTTTAGTGTTATTTTCACCAACATAAGTCTCCACGTTGTTATACATATTTGTACTCGTAACACGATTAATATACTTTGCTTCGACCTTTTGTTACCCACAAAGGACTTTCAGTACAGCATTTTGTAGAACGTTCCCACATTGTCTAGTAATGCTGAAAGCTTGCAATCATAGCAGGGCGATATCACAACGCTGAGAGAGGAGGCAAGTGCATCGTTTTCGCCTGGGGAGTCCTTACGGTGAATTAGACATTTATGCAACTGCTGGAGGTTGGGCGAGTAACAGCCCCTTTCCCTCCTTTCCCCTCCATCGCCGGGGGAAGACATGATAAGATGAGAAGGGTCGGATGAGGAATTATGCATGGAAAAACCTGGGGGAGCAATGTCACGGTAACTTGAGGGTTTGTTTCGATAGAGGCTCTATTTGCGCCCTGGGAATCGTCAAACAACTTCCGAGTCAAAGAGGAGCAAAACATAATCGAATGCCTTCGAAATATCGTCAAATAGATGCGAAAGTTTTCCAGTTATCTTCGATGAAATTGATATGATTCCGTGTCATTGCTTTTGAGGATCGCGGCTATAAAAATGAATTTTCTCCATGCTATTACGATATGTTAGATGCTTGATAACAGCGCTTGCGTTCAGGCTTCGATCTCGAGAAAATGCATGGTATGCGTTTCTCCACTCGTAAAGCATTGAGTTTTTCGAACGACGTATGCGCTAAGAAATCTGCACCTGTGGTTTCTGGGATGTTGCTGTATGGATGTGGACTCAAAGTTTCGGAAAGATAGGGTATAGTTCCAAGACTGAGATGAACCTCTGTCATACCTACAAATCCAGAGGGGAAACTTTGGAATATGTGCTCACAAAGTAGTTTTAGTTCAACACTGTGTGTGGCGTATCTTTTGAATTTTGCTTATTCTATGTCGCCTTTCTTGGTTAATCACGACGATTAGGATGAATGAAGAATACATCAAATGAATGAAGGGTAATACACAAGTAACGACCACGGCGGGATCAAAATCACAACCTTCGAAGACGATATCGTTGTATTCGTCTTCATGAAACTCGCAATATTGCATTCATTGAATTGATTTTTTGTCATTTAGCGTCGTATTTCTTCCACTTTCGTCTACCCGCGACGATAAGGATGGGTGATGGTATGATGAAAGTGATGGGTCACATAACATCATGGCCAGGCCGGGATTCGAACTCGGAAACTTTAGTGACCAAGTAAGAAAATCGACCACTTAACACCCTCGACCACCGGCGACACGTTAAAAAAAACCTTGACAATCGTGAAACAAAATATACGTATTTTATGTCGGCTTTTAAATAGGACTCAATCCGGAAAAAGTTTTATTTCAAGGGTATTGTAAGGACAATCCCGAAAGTTGAATGTGCCCAAATGAAACAACTTGCTGATGCTTATGTGTTACAAATTACAAAATGTAAAGTTTGCTTAAAGACCATTTTATGGTCATACTAATTGAGCTACACTCTACCAATGTCATATCTGCACCATGACACGATTTACCTCATCTCGAAATTGAACAACAGTGGTCACTATGCTATTTGCTATGCCAACGTAGCAAGTTACGATTACTATTATCTTTGAATAAATAGAGAGTAACAACTATCGTTGAACCGAGAGAGAGAACGAGAGACTAAAATCAAGATAAAAATATAGAAACAGAGGGAAAAGAAGTAGAGAGAGAAGAAAGTAATGATATAGACGAAGAGAAAATTGGAAAGATTGAGTAATGGATAAAAAGGAAAGAAAGATGAAGCATTGGAGACAGAGAAACAGTGGGGAAAAATAGGTAAGTAGATAGTGAAAGAGAAGACAGATAAAATTGGAAAGAAGGAGAGACATAGTAATGTAAAGAGGACGAGAGGTGAAGCAGGATACAAGGAAATGGAGAAACAAGAAAAATGAAAGTAAAATAGAGAAAGGAAAAAAGATGGGATTGAGAAAATTGGGAAGACAGAGATAGTAATATAGAGAAGAGAGAAGGTGAAGCAAGAGAGAGAGATAGAAAAGCAGGAAACATTAAATAGAGAAAGGGAATATAGTAATGGAGAAAGAGAAAATTGAAAGAAGGGAAGAGCAAAGGAAAAACAATAGTAAGAGCGGTAAAGCAAGAGACGAAGAAAATAGGGAAAGGAAAATGTTAGACGGCATGACCAGGTAAGCTGAGCCGACCTCAAAATTTCTCATCCACCCTGAACCCACCCGAACGCTACTGTCATCAGCTCCGTACCATAACTTGATATTCAGAGCTTCGCCCACGTTATTTCGAAGTCAACGATGCGCGCACGGTTGCTTCAAACGAGCCGACATCAATTAAAACGACTTCTCTCTTTATGCCGATACAATTTGTCCATTCGCCGCCGATTAATGACTCAATATATTTTTTTACGGCGACTCCTCAAATCTTCACCCTCCATTAGCCTGAACAAATGGAACAAGCTTTTGTGCCGGTATCTGGTAACAAAGTCAGGCTCTTCGGAAGGAGGCGGGGGTGAGAGGAGGATGAATGCGGAGACTGAAATATATGACCGAACAATTCCGATATTTACTTTTCCGACTCGAGGCCGAAAGCAGGCCTCACTTGAAAATTCAAATCCATGCATTTATTCACGGGCACATGTGCGCGAAAAGGAAGGGGAGGGGAACGTATCATATCCACTGCGGAACATACGTGTTCTATCTGCGGCAAATGGTTAAGTGGCGCAGAGATTCCTCCTCTCTTTCTACGAACCCAGGATCAGTCCGGACTTTATTACTTATTTGCGACAAGAACAGGCAGAAGGGAGGGTTTTTTTCTACTGAAAAAAGAGGCAACGGTAAAGGGGAAAAGATTGTACCTTTTTTTATATATTCCGTTCCTGTACGCTTATGTAAAGCTCTATAAATTTCCCGCTCCCTATGCTTTTATGCTTCTTCGTTCGTTTAATAAGCCGAAAAGATTGGTCATACAGTGGCCATAAAAGGACCAGACCATTTTAAACATGATAAATTGTCGTGCTAGTTTTAAAAAGCTGACCAAATCTCCGTGCTTTACAAGGGAGTTTTAGAGCATGGTCTAATATACAGTCGGACTTTCTAAAAACCAACGACTATAAATCAGAGCAATGGAGAAGCCTATTATAACCTTTTATCCCTCCCTCCCCCCCTTTCAAAGATTGGGCTCGATTTCACACCTGAGTGTGGGTAAGTGTGGCTATGTTGCATCCTGGAGTGGGTAGAGTGGGTGAGGTTTTGCCGGACGGGAAAAATCATGCAAAGTTTTCCATTAGTTACTGCTCTGTGCGAGCGAGTATGTTCACTATAAAAAGCGTATGTTTTTCTAAAGTATATAAACTTAGTATTGTGCCAGAGACGGAGAAGGGAGAGAGGAAGAGTACGACGGAGAGAGATAGAATGATCGATGTAATAAATTAGAGAAAGAATTATCGGCGGAATGGGGAGATAGAAAGTGATCGACGATAACTGAGAAAAGCTAATGGGCGGAAATGGAGAATGTAATGGACAAAAGGGAGAAAGTAATGGACAGAAAGAGAGAAAGTAATAGATGAAAAGGGAGAAAGTAATAGATAAAAAGGAAGAAAGTAATAGACGAAAAGGGAGAACGAAAGCAACTGACAAAAATTGAGAAAGTAACGGACGAAAATGGCCGCGGTGGTTCAGTCGGTAACGCGTCTGACTACCATGCTAAAGGTCCCGGGTTCGATCCACGGCCGGTTCAAATCCGGGTACTTTTCTAACGATGGAAGCGGCCCCGGCGCCCACCCAGCGTCGAATAACATGGGTACCTGGGGGAAACCCTGGGGGGTAAAGGCGGTCAGGGGCGTGATGCTGATCACATCACCCCATTCACGACCGGATCAAGAAAGTGTGGGGCGTTACCCCCACACCCCCTATACTCCTTCATAGCGTGTTGCAATGCACAGGGGAGCACTTTACCTTTTACCTTTTTTTTACGGACGAAAATGGACAATGAAAGTAACGGTCGAAAATGTAGAAAGAAAGTAACGGGCGAAAATGGAGAAAGGAAGTAACGGGCGAAAATGGAGAAAGGAAGCAACGGCCGGAAATGGAGAAAGAAAGTAACGGACGAAAATGGAGAAAGAAAGTAACGGGCGAAAATGGAGAAGGAAAGTAATGGGCGAAAATGGAGAAAGGAAGTAACGGGCGAAAATGGAGAAAGAAAGTAACGGACGAAAATGGAGAAGGGAAGTAACGGACGAAAATGGAGAAGGGAAGTAACGGGTGAAAATGGAGAAAGGAAGAAAAGGGCGAAAATGGAGAAAGGAAGTAACGGGCGAAAATGGAGAAAGAGACGGACGAAAATAAAAAAAAAAGTTGCCGACGAAAATGGAGAAAGAAAGTAACAGACGAAAATTAAAAAAGTAAAGGACGAACATTAAGAAAGTAATGGACGAAAATTATGAAAAAGTAATGGACGAAAATTATGAAAAAAAAAGTAATGGACGAAAAATGAGAAGGATAGTAATGGACGAAAAATAAGAAAAATGAGAAGGCCAGTAATAGACGGAAAGGGAAATTGAGGAACGTAAATAAAAAGTGAGAGAGAGAGATATGGAGTAAGGATTGAAGATCTCTTAGAGACAAGGTGGAGACGGAAGGATCTTTCGGTTGAAGCTTTCCCAGCTCTTTTTACTATTTCAGAGGATCCCCCCAATACAAGTTGGGTCAAAGTTTTGCTTCTGAAGGAGGGAAAAGGAGGGGTTAGCGGAAGGCCTTTCGGTTCTCTTGGGACCAATACAAGTCTCTTCCCAACATTATGGGCCGCACCCAAGCATCCTAACTCCCTTACGTACAGCGTTGCTCTTGCTGATGTCCTCTGCTTCCTGGCGTACCAGAGGTAGATGGGACAATCTACACGTTGGCTTATTTTTCTCCACTATTATGTGTAAGGATTAAATTCCATTTTTTCCGAGCTAATAGTTTCTTGCTTGTAATGCTGATTTAGATATGCTATATGGTCGTTATTAAACGAGGTACGTACATTTTGAGAAGTGCTGACAAGGCAAATATATTCGAAATCTGGTTTTTAGATTAATTATGGGGTGTTTCATTATGAGTAGCAATTATATAAATTTCTTTTTTCACGTCTAGTCATTTCCTGTTCCTTTTATAATACATTTGTAAAATACGTTATGAAAAATGCAAGGACATAGCTAATCTTTCACGCACACACACACTCACACAAACAAATAAAGAGAACCGAACATAGGACGAAAGAAAGAGATGGAAGAAGATAAAATACAGGAACTGACAAAGGAAGAATGAGATAATGAACTAGCAAGAAATAGAAAAGTGAAAAGAGGTGAAGGGAAAGGGATGGGTAAAGTTTGAGATAGGAGGGGGGAGAGAAGGAGGGGAAAGACAGATTTATTGATTTTTTATTGGTTATTTTTATCATTCACGTAGCACGGAGACGAGCTCCTTAACAAAAACAATGTTGATGACAGGGCCTTAATAAGATAATAGAATATATTTTTTGAAATCTCAGTCACTGATTTATATACTAATAGGAAGATCAGAACTAAAACTACACCGTTTTTAAAGACAAAAATCGCCACACATGCACAGCGCGCTATGACGCCGGGGGTAACGGGTTCGAATCCTGGCCTGGAAATGGACGTGTCCCTTCATCAATTCCACCATATCATCACTTGTCCTCATCTTTGTGGTTAGCCAAAAGTTGCAAAAAAGTTACTCGAAATAACAACAAACAAATCGCCACACCGTTGATACAAGCTAAGGTTGTAAAAAAGCTCTCTACATCTTCGGGTTTCTCTGTGCCAGAAGGTTGACGGTGGACATGAAAGGAAACTTCAGTACTTAGGTAATTGTTTGCGTGTTGTGTTCCTACCTACCTTTGATAGAAACTGCAAACCTCATTTTGTGTCGTGTTACACGATACTCGCTAATGATGTGGTTTCGTGATAGCCTTTTCATCTGAAACGCCCCGAAAACATCCTTTTGTTGCGCGTTCGGCAACATCCACGGTGGATTTATTCTGCATTAAAGCACTCATTCGCTCAAGTACGTTGCCAAATTTCCCGTGAATGTGTCATCAGCAACACCAGAAACACTATTGCCAAAGCAACTGAACACCCAATAGTTTAGAAAGCCCAGTGTATGTTAGCGATTTTCATACAGAATAAGTTGAAGACATGCCCTAACCCTTGTCCAGGGCATACAGTTGACCTCAGTTCAAATAAATATAAATAACGGGAAACAAACTTTGATATCGTTGCGTGTCTAATTACCAGCGGCTAACTCTCTCAAATCGTCAATTAATCGTCAGATTACACGACACATGGTCAACCCTCATTTTTTGTGAAAGGGGCGCTATCATATGAAAGTGTGGACTGCAGAGCAAGCATCGGTGCTGAAGCGTTGCTACATGGACTGAAAGGGAAGGAGTCAGCCAGGCAGGAGGCTTCGTCGGTCGCGTTCCGTGTAAAAGAGAGAGACTTCCCCCGTAGTATTTGTTTTTACCTCTTACCCTTGTCCTTTGCTACTAACTGGCCTTAAGGTTCAGTGTGCAGGTGGGAAGCTCGCCAGGTCTGCTGGTCTCCACTAGTGCAAGATACATGATCAAGCCTGGAATACGCTATTCATTTATCTGAAATTAACCCAACTGAGTTACTCAGTTCACTTAAAAACTTTCTAATATAATTTTACATTCCTCTTCTGATGTCTGGCATGTGATTGACGTGGTTCCAACCTCGATTTATACCATTTTTTTGCTGCTGCCACCTCTCGGTACTTCAAGGCCTAAATCTTTCCTTTCGTTTTAGCAATATGCATTTATCGGTTCTGTTGGAGAAGTTATATAATCAGATACAGATACCTAGGTATGTACATTTGATCTTGTCATGCATTTCTTGTACTCTTCCTCCATAAACAAATCTTGGTTTTATAGTCATGTGCTGTCCTGAATTATGCAAGGTTGTCTATTACTGTACTGATAAATACGAACCAATGTCCTGACAATTGATACGAGAAGAAGAAACATTTCTTAAGATATGTTATCAATAAGTGGCCATCTTGAAATCAAGTTAATTTTATTTAATAGAAAGGTGTCATGTAACATCAAAATAGGCAGAATTTTAGATATAAGGTAGGAAACGAATCTAGTTTTAACATTTGTAAATTGTATAACATTTTTTCTTATCTGTAAGTAACAACAGTTATGAGAAACGGTAAAGAGGATATACCAAACTTGGCCAATATCCATTGATCATTTTCGCTGTAGTCAATGTAGAGGGTCTTACGGCGTATTGGCTTGAGAGAGGCTGGGCGAAATGCTACGTGGGAAAACTTTGCATGGCTCATATTTACGGCGCTCTAAGCTTAAACCAAATGACCGCGAGACTGGCTGGTTGCGGGAGAAGATTAAAGTTTAATTGGAAGACGTGACATCGCATGCATATTAACAGCAAAGAGGCTCGCTGGAAGATGAAGTTAAATTCGTGCCAATCTTTGAACAGAATTTCCTACGGATATGCCGGTGCTCAAACATGGAAAACACTCGCTGAGAGATAGAGGCAGAAAAGGAAAGGTACACAGCAAGATAGGAGAAACAGGCGAATTGAAAGGTAAAGGCGGATAGAGAGAAAGATGGGTAAGAAGTAAGGTGAGATATGGGAGTAAGAAGTGAAAGTGAGAAAGAATCTAGGAGAAACAGAGATTGAGAAAGAGAGAGAGGCAAGAAGAAATATAGTGAGAGAGAGACGAGAAGGAACGTAATGTGATAAAGGCGAAGTAATGTAATGTGAGAGAGACGAAGAAACCTAGCGAGAAAGAGAGACGTAGAAACGTAGAGAGGAAAGGAGACGTAGAAACAGAGCGAGAAAAGGAGACGTAGAAAAGTAGCGAAAAAGGAGACGTAGAAACGTAGCGAGAAAGAGACGAAGATCGTAGCGAGAATCAAAGTCCAAGAATAGTAGTGAGAAACAGAGTCCAAGAATCGTATTGAGAAACAGAGTCCAAGAATCGTAGTGAGAAACAGAGTCCAAGAATCGTACTGAGAAACAGTGTCCAAGAATCGTACTGAGAAACAGAGTCCAAGAATCGTACTGAGAAACAGAGTCCAAGAATCGTAGTGAGAAACAGAGTCCAAGAAAAGTAGTGAGAAATAGAGTCCAAGAAAAGTAGTGTGAAAGAGGCGAAAAAAGTAGTGATAAATTGTAAGAGGCGTTGTGAGAAAGAAAATATAAGGCGTGGTGAGAATGAAAGAGGAAGAGGGGTGTTGAGAATAAAAGGGGAAGTGGTGTGTTGAGAATAAAAGAGGAAGAGGGGTGTTGAGAATAAAGGGGAAGTAGCGTGTTGAGAGTGAAAGGGAAAGAGGCGTGTTGAGAATGAAAGGGGAAGAGGCGTGGTGAGAATGAAAGGGGAAGAGGCGTGGTGAGAAGGAATGGGGAAGAGGCGTGTTGAGAAGGAAAGGGGAAGAGGCGTGGTGAGAAGGAAAGGAGAAGAGGCGTGGTGAGAAGGAAAGGGGAAGAGGAGTGGTAAGAAGGAAAAAGGAATAGGCGTGGTGAGAAAGAAAGGGGAAGAAGCGTGGTGAGAAAGAAAGGGGAAGAGCCGAGGTGAGAATAAAAGGGAAAGAGGCGAGGTGAGAAAAAGGGGAAGAGGCGAGGTGAGAAAAATGGGATGAGACGTAGTGAGAAGGAAAGGAGGAAGAGACGTGGAAAGTAAGAAAGGGGATGTGGTATATTGAGAAAGAGCGGAAGAGACGGAGCGAGAAAAACAGTTGAAGACTAAAAAGAATGGGAAACCACGAGAAATAGGTACGAATACATTAAGAAGAGGGTCAAAGTAAGAGGAGGATAGCAAGATAAGATGTATAAGAGTAAAGCAAGAGGAAGTGGAGTAAAAAAAAGAGGAAGTGGCGTATAGTAAGTGGCGTAAATTAACAGGAAGTGGCGTAAAGAGAAAAAAGTGTAAAGTAAGAGGAAGACGACTAAAGAAAGAAATTGATGTAGAAATGAAGAGCCGTAAAATAAGAAAACAGGACGTAAAATGCGCATAAGAGAGGATTAAGACAGGGGAGAGGAGAGGAAGACAGAAATATTTAAAAGTAGAGAACACAATGCAGCATCCAGACGGAGAGAGGACAAAATGGAGAGACGTGGGGACAGGGAGTGCAAGTTCATGCATTTGCAATTCACAGAGTTAATCGTTGTACTGTTGTTAAGTACGCAATTTGATTAAACTGAAATCAATTCTGTCTGGTTCCACGAAGTCCGACCCCGCGGGGACTCATTTTGTGCTGGTCCCGCTATTGCAACGATGCACTGTGGTGGCTCTCTGCATAAAAGTAGACGCACATGTACATTGGATTGTGTAAATCGTAACAAGGGAATTAAATTGTGGAGTTTATGCCTTGACGTAAATCCAGGCTATCCACTTGTTAATTGGTCAACCAGCGGGTGGGTAGGCGCGGCGAGCAAGGTCAATACGATACTAACATCAAGTCCCAGTTTCATGTTTCTTGCATTACCAGCTACAGAGAGTTAAAATTTCTTAACATGAGAGGAGGTGTGTAATAAATTCAAAGTTGCTGAAATCTTGTATTTTCCGCATTCATGTAATGATTATTGTACGAAAATTCCACTCGCTTTGGAAACACAGTAGGCCTAAGTTTACACATCTGATATTCTTCAGAATTCCTCAATCCGATTCAATTATTGAAAGTGCAAAGATATTAATTTATCCCCTGTGCTTTCCCTGTTCATAATACGTACTATACTCGATCCCGCGAATCTCTAGAGCGAGTGAAGTAAAACAGGTGTCTGCGCAAGGAGTGACTCGAGAGGGCTCGAACAATGAACGAGAGAAAGCAGAAGTGAGTACTGTTTCGTTCCACACAGTCGCTTCCTCCCCTTCGCTACTGTTACGCCTGACCTTGCTCCACAGATTCCCGGGACAGTATAAGCTCCCACTTCAGGGCAAGGCGGACGTACAGTCACGGACACTTTTGAGTTGTAGTAATTCCATTGCAAGTATATAGGTTTGTCACAAACCAGAAGTATCCGTGACTGTACAGGGAGAATCCACGTTGTCGTGAGATTGAATCCTGAATATGTCAAAGTGCTTCTGTCGTTGTATTCGTCAATTTTGAGAGCGTCGAGATAATTTTTTTGAAGTAGAACGATTAAAAAAAAACTACCAAATATAATACAATTAAACAAATGTTTGTTAATTTTGGCTCAGAGAGGATCCTGCGATGCGTAAAATTCGCGAGGCAGGCAACAGCAGTTTCATTACGGACGGAGCTGAAGCTTTATAAACGTTAGCGAGGTGGAGGAAGGTACGTGCAAATTATATCCTTAAGGCGTATGCAACGAGCCGTGCCAGAGTCTATGCTGGTTGCGTCTCATTAGGATATATAAGCAAATCTCTCATGTTACGGTGCTTTCCGCCCAAGGGCGTGTGTTCTGAGTGGCAGAGAGCGAGGCAACAATTGGCGAAGGTGAAAATTAGATTAAACCCTGTAAGAAACAACAAAGGAGGCTCGTATTTGAAAGATGTTCCTGCTTTATTGTGATTTTGCATAGCCCCACAGGGTAGAGAAAGTGCATGTCTCAAAGAAGGCGCCTAATGTGAAAGAGAATGATGGTGCCTGGAATTATGATGGTACGAAAATAGGTCAGAAGCGAAATACAATGGCGGGGTTTCAGGAACAACAGCCTGAAGCTACATAGAATTGCAAAGGGAACTGAGCCTCTCCATGTGTGCATTTGTACGTACTTATTCTCCTTCATTCTTTGCCTCTTTAGGCGAGAAGTTGAGCGTGTTATAATTTATATGGGTGCGTCAGCTCTACAGGCTATTTGCACCCGTATCAATGTGAAGGAGAGGGGAGGGGATTTCCTTTAATTGAAATCCCAGGTGTTACAATGTTGCAAAATGTTCTTAAGGAAATAAAAGCCTACATGAACCAAGCACTATAAAAACTAGAAAATAACCTTAAGGGTACAAAACTACAGGCTGAAAATCCAACACGGAAAAACATTAAAATTACATACTTTAAATACAATCGAATTACAGTTCGTAACTTATGACGAGGGCTACTGACTGATGAACTGAAGAAAGAAACTAACGAAGGCTCCCGTTTGATTTGTCAACACGTCGTCTCAACACATACTACCTAAGCATTTGTTTCCATATGCAGTAGCTGGTAAGTTAAAGCTCCCCGTGCATTAGCACCGTGTCATGAAGGCACATTTAGGGGATGTGGGGGGTAGCTTTACACACATTCTCGATCTCTACAATTTTGGAGGGGATGTGATCAGCACCACGCTCCGGCCTCCTTCCCCCCCAGGGTTACCCCAAGGTACCCATTGATTTTGAGCCTGGGGGACCCCCATATCCGCTTCATGCCAGGACAAGGACGGAAAAATTTAGATCACCCACCCCATGAATCGAATCCGGTTGTCCCGCGTGGCAACCTACCGACTAGACCACCGTGGCTACTCCAGAATACAGCGGCTGGTTACAAATGCAATTAGTAAGAACATGGCATGAAAGTTGTATCATGGATAGAATGACTGTCATTGTACACTCCTGTCCATATAAAGAGGTACAGTTGTGGAAAAAAGTTCTTCCCCATAAGACTTTAATGGCAGTAAATAATGCCGGAAGGGTAGGCAACACACATTGCACCTTTAGGTGATTGGGTGATTCTGTCTGTCTCAAGAGCACCTCGTCTTTCATGCAGTAGCCAACAGACACAGGAAATGTAGGAAAGTCACGTGACTTGTCAGGTGGAATGTTTTTCGTCATAAAATCGCCTTTTCTCAAGGCAGGTCGCAGAACCGACAAGAGCTACACGTTATATGTCCGAAAATAATTCGCCTAAAAGCGTTGAACGAAACGCTAAAAAAAATATTGCCTTAATTACATAGATGTGCCACAGTACCTGAGTCGTGAGGGCGTTTTATTACCATGCGAGAGATCTGGGTTCGATCATCGAAGGGGGAGAATCGGGATTTTGTCAATCTGTTCAAGCGGTTCAAGCGCCCACCCAGCGTCGTATAAAGTGGGTACCTGGAGGAAACTCAGGGACGTAAAGGCGGCCAGGGGCGTGGTGTTGATCACATGATCCTCACCTTTGGCCTGATCAAAAAAGCGCCCTTATCTCCACACCCACTACACGCCTTTATGGCTTGGTTCAAAGCACAAGTTAGCACTTTGCTTTTCAATTTACTATACATCCCGATTTTGTCGGAACATAACTTTCCAATCTCTACGTGGACTTTCTTCCAAGTTCCGTAGGGATGTGAATAGGCTCCAATTTAGCTCCAATTTATTTTGATGCAATTCATACATGTTACATTTTGTTATAAGAACAAAGGCCGATATCCTGTGTGTGTGTGTGCGGGGAGGGATTTTTTAATTCAAACATGTCAGGTGATCCTTGTCCCACTACTCCATTCTCCGATTCTTCGTATCAGAAATAAATCTCAATTCCACACACTGAAAATGTAGCACTTTCTACATCTTATCATTCAAATATCGAGTAGCAAAGTAATGTGTGGAAAGAGAAGTATTAACGATTTGTAACGCACTCTGGAAATTTCGTAGTTTTTTTTTTTCAATTTGAACTGACATTCATAATATTCATTAACAATCCCAATATTGACTAAAGAATAGCTTAGTCGTTCTGCTACTTTCAATTCTTCATTAGAGTAGTCACCGTAACTCTCTCTCTCTCTCTCTCTCTCTCTCTCTCTTAGCCTTCCTGATGGCGACGCAGTAGTAGCGGCATGGCCTTGTAATCAAGGAGTCCCGGGTTCGATACCCGGTGGAGGCACATAGTGGTTCGGATCGCACTTTAAACTGTAGATGCAGTCCCGATTAGTCTTACTGTGCATAAAGTGGAGTTAGAGCACCAAATGATAATAAAAGAACGTAACTCTCTACAAAGCCAGAGGATCCAGGTTCGAAACCTGCTGAGGCTTAGATGTAGCATTGCATGCGTATCATCAATCATCATCTTTATCGTCGCGATTATCGCAAGGGATAAAAATGCGACGCAAAATAACCAAAGCAGAACCTTGGAATCAATCTGAAGATTGGTTATGTGGTAGAATTGTCTTAAAAATCACTTCCTGTGATGTAATAGGTTTTTTGATTAGAGACCATTTGTATATTTGATAGAAACGTCTTCTGCGATGTATACCTGTAATGACTGCAAGACATATCGTTGATGCGAACAATAAGTAATTTCACGTTCACCACACTCTTCGGTTGTTTAGAAATCGTAAAGAAGAAGAAGGATCTCTAAATTTCCGCTTTCACATGTTAATTAATGAAACTTTAACATAAGTTCAGTGTAGGTCACAAAAGAGATTTACACTTTGTTATGATATATTTTAAACGTCACGCAATCTAATTCCAATAGAATAAGATACTACTCCTTACGTTCTTCTTTGTAGCTAATCAGTGGTGATTTATTCATTCTAGTTTTTTGGACTTTTAACCATTGTTATTTTTAAAAAAGACATTAACCTATGTTTCGGAGGTTGAATCTGCCTCCGTCTTCAGGGTAGCGTGTAGTCGTTAGGTCACATAAATGGTGGAGCCTAGGCCACCAAGAATAATCCTCCTAGGCAACCATTTATGTGACCTAACGACTACAAGCTACCCTGAAGACGGAGGCAGATTCAGCCTCCGAAACGTAGGTAAATCTCTTTTTTAAAAAAATAACAGTGGTTACTCCTTATGTTCCTGTAAATGTTCACCATTAGTCTGGCGAAAGAAGAGTAACGGAGATTTCCGTGTTTGCTTGATATGAGCAGAGATAAGGCGTGTGTTTGTAGCAAGCACCCACGTGATACACCCCCTTCGTTCAGTGATCTTCACTGTCAGAGTGACTCACAGCAGGCCTGTGCTCGTTCCAGTGTGCGTATAAAACAGGTATTTTTCCCCCGTTTGCTGATAATATTGAACCAATCCAGAGTTATATCAAGCTAACATTCTAATATGTTCTTAAGGTGGTAAACAACTTGTATACGTTATGGTATTTCTCCAGAGTGTTATTGCCTGCTATTTACACGCGGGTGATGGGTGTGTTGTAAGCATTTCTGAACCCAAAGGTCAAGCACGAAGAAAAAGTTGTGTAAGCATTGGAGGTAATAACAAGGAAATAGAAGTTGAAGAAAATGCTAGATTAAATTACGTATATTACAAATTGAGTAAAAACAGTTTTCATCATACATAGGGCTGTCAGATAACTCTTCAGCAAGACGTAGAACATATTGTCTCAAAATGTTGGACATGAACGCATTTTCAGTAAATATAATAGGTTACTATAGCTATTTTCAGTTCTTACGGCGGGCGTTCTAGAAGCTGGCAGGGGAAGTGTGGAGTTGGGATTATGCAACTGACCAACCAGACAACAGCAGTGGCGCCGAGAGACACGACGCGGCCGGGAAAAGCACTACGTGAAACTCGTTCTACTGGCCGCTACGTTTCTTATCGTGCTCGATTAGTCGCTTCCCCGCTCCCCACTTCCCCTGCCAGCTTCTAGAGCGCCCGCCGTAAGAACTGGAAAGAGCTATAGGACATAGAATGCATCTAACGAGAATATAACACATCTTCAGCTCAAAATTTAATGTTTAAGTTAACTGTTGAGTTCAAAATTCCCCAACTGCTAATTAATTGCACGGCCAAAATTGATTTCAACTTGTGTATGCACCGTCGAGGCCAGGAAGGGTAAACAATCCATGAATTTTGAAGGAAAAAGTTCACAATTTCGTAAACAAAGTAGAAAAGTTCTTGGTTATTGAAATGTAAAAAGCTACTATACACTGGGGAAAACCAGAATTCTGTGCCTTATTTCTCCAAGAAATACAGCTTATGTAATTTCTAGAATGAAACTTGTTACTTCGAACAAATTACAGACACTTATACGTAGTATCGATAAAACTTCACAAAGTAAGCATTTTTATACACACATCCGGACTTTTCCGGATCTAGAAAATCGGAAAGTAATTTCTGAGCTGGGATTGGAATTTTCTATTTCCAAACATCCAGTAGCAATCGTGCACACTCTTTGTTTTAAGCATACTTCTCCGAGGAAAGCTCAGACTTCCCTCAGATTTTCTGTTTCTCCATCTAATTTGAAGTTACGTGATGCACAAAATATAAGACATTTGTAATTTCTTTCAAATTTCTTCCGGACTCCAGACACAACTCTAAAATGTCCGGAAATAAGAATGCTTCTTATAGCCCCTTTTTATTTTCTTATTTAGCGTCGTTTATCTGTCACCTTTTGTTAATCGCGACGACGAGGATGAGTGATATGATGAAATTCATGAAGGGGCACTCACAAAGAACATCTATACAGACGGCGGGATTCGAACCCAGGACATCAGACATCGTAGCGCACTGTGCTAACCAGTCCGTCATGGTCGGAATTCTTACAGCCCTAATCATTCCACAAGAATTTTTCCTATATTTAACTACACACGAAACACAAAGAACAATTTAAAAAAAAAACAGATGCGACTTCACACTCACACTCTAACCGTCAAAAGACATATTGATGTGAAAATATATTACTGTATAACATTTATTTTTAGGTAGTTGAGATTTATTTTTGTATATTAAAGAAATACATTAGTGATAAAATGACGGAAGTAGAGGAACAACTTAATGAAACACTCACGCCTTGTTGAGAATTTGTATTTCTTGCCGAACAAGGTTCCGAGTTCGAGTCCAGACCAAAATGGGTTCATTGTGTATGTTCATTCATGTGTTTAACGTAATCATAAATCGTAGTCATAAATAATTTAATTTCAGAGGAAGAAAAATTAGGCAATTACTAATAAAAACAATAACAAACCAAATTTGATATTAAAGCTCTGGCTTTGCCCTACATATTCCATCACTTTACGTAGGTGTAGACACGCTTCGTACAATTTGATGATATCGCGATTACATACTGTAATTGATGTGCATGAACCATGCAACCACTTAACTGGATTCCAAATCCCATTTTATTACTAAATTCTAAATTAGAAGAATATCACATAGTATACCTATTCATAATGTGCGCCGCTTTGGTGCACTTTGTGGATTGTTTCGTTGGTTGGTTGTTTTAATTAATGTTGCATTAATCAACATCAGGTTAACCGCGGCAGGCAAAGTGGAGGGAAAATGTAAATACAGCAGAACAAGGGGGCCCTTGGTTCCCAATTAAATTACTATTTCTACATGCAACTGAGTTGCTGCGTGAAATCGCTGAAAATGTCATTTATTTATTTCTTAATTTTGCTTATTTTATATTGCTTTCTTAGCACTTGCGTCAACTAAGGCGATGAGGATGATTAATGAAGTTATGAGAAGGATGATAGGACATGATGATACATGCATTACACAAAATTCAAAGTTGGGACTAATGAATATCGATTCGTCTTATAATTTGTGAAGTACTAATTGACAGCATGTGTGTTGCGCGATGATGATTTGATGAAAACCACCATTTCAGTGAACTTTCTTGACAATGACTCTAATTAATATCAGTAAAGAGAACATTTCCTTACGAGAAGTTGTTGTTAAGAAACGAATATTTGAAACTTTTTTTGGAGGCCTCACGGCACCCAGCTGTTGTTTGTTATGGCTGGGCTGGGGGTATGACTCACGGTGCTGTCAATACTCAATCGTTCCCGAGAAGCCAGGTTCACCAGGCAAACCTAAGCGATAATTTTGTTATTTGGGTTGCATAGACAACAGGCTTTAAGATGTTACGATATCTTCGTTCACGTGGCCCACAAACTACTTTTTCTGACTGTACTCTTCATAGGGTTAAGCAGTTGAAGCATATGCCACTATATCGTAACAGGAGTGTACAAACCAGCAAGTGCCTGGATTGACTAAGATAAACGACGTATTAATCCATCAGGACAACCAAAATACTCGTTTTTGAATCCGTAACATCCTGAATACGATACTGTCATGCTACCCAGTCGCCTATATTGTGTCCGAGGAATGTCTTTAGCGAGCGAAGGAAAACAAGTTCCTGCGCAAGTGGTGACACTAGAGGGCTCGACCAATGAAAACGTGCTTTGCTCTGCCAACTCGTTTCCCCCCCTTCTCAACAGTTATGCGCGGCCTTGTTCCACAGATTCCAGGAACAGAGTATAGATTCCTTCGGTGTTCTTGACCAGTGCAGAAGGGAAAGAATTGAGCGCACGACATAAGGTTTTGCAGCAAGATACACTAGCCACTACTCCTCGGCAGTCGCCAGATTGCATTAGTGAACATAGAGGAGAGTACCGAAAGTGCACTTAATGGATGTGTCATCAGAGATATGAAACAGAGCCCGGGTTTACTTCCAACTCCTGCATCTTTAGTTTCCTACTCAGTCACCTCGAAGGTCTCAAGAGAAAAGACTGGCCTCTGGACTCCTTTACGTTCGAAGCATTAAGGAAATTTAGAGGGGAAATTTACTTAAGCTTCAATTTCATTAAGACAGATGTCCCTCTCTAGAGAGATAAGAAGGTTCCATCAGGAAAGTTAGATTTTAAGACGCAACCTGCAACAGAGGCCAGATGCAATAAGCAGGCAAAGTGTCTGTTGCAATTTCCATTATTTGCTATGTTAAGTTCTGTAAATTTCTAATAGTCCGTTCACCCGTGTGCAACTCGTGCATGTCCATCCTAGCCATGCAACTATTTGAACAACTGTTTGTTGAACAATTTTACACTATTTTCAAATGATATTGTTTAGTCTTCCTACCTTGATTCGTTCGAGAAATCCGAACAAAGTTGATACTTATGCAAAATTATTTTTACAGAAGTATATAAAAACGGGATCCACACAAGCTGAAAAAATCCAAATTTGAGAAATCAACAGTTAAACAGCCTGCCTCATTTGACTTTTCAAATTCACGTTATGCGTAGATAGATTAATAGGGTACTGGACCTACAGCTTTTAACGATCCCTGAGAGTACTATGAGACACAAACGGTTTCGAGATTTTAATCACAGTCTGCCTGAACAGGGATGCCCAATCCTAACAGCCTCGTGAGAATTTAGTCACTACCCCACTTAAGAGTATGCTTTCCTTATACATATACGACCCAATTCCAACTCACTCTCATTTGGCTACCGTGCAGTACCTTTGGCGTCTATTCTGAATCTCAAAAAACGAATCCTTGCAACCGAAAAGAAGAAAACGTTCAACACAACACTTAAGAATAAAGTGTACCTACATAATCTAAATTTGGTCTCTTTATTTATTAATCACCCTGTACCTTATGCGTTACTCCAGCTAGATAAGGAACATATACTAGTGATTCTCTGTTTTGACGCAAACTTGATTCAAACCAGAGCTAGACTTTATGAACATTAAGTATAAGTGGTAATTGACATGCCATAAAAGGTTCAACCATGACTGGTGTACAAATACTGAAATTCCCTATTAGCGATAGGTGAATCAAATAAAATTCAACCTGATCAACTAATTATACAAAAAAGTGCAATTTCCGTCTAGCACCTATAGTTATCCTCACCTGAAAAGGAATCTCATGGTTAAATCACATGCATGGTTGATAACTAGATACTGTGATCTAATATTATGGTGAAATGTAACTCTAACAGACGTTCAAACTATTTATTCTGTTGTGAATATGTTAAAAATACATTTAAACTGAGAACAATATCCAAGATTCATTTCAACATAAATTTGTTATTTTCCATGAGATTTGACATCACCTTTCAATACTAGTGTATAACTCCCCATCAGGTTACTTTACCTAATTGTTAAAAGGTACCTCAGTACAACCTATTATTCTATACTTGAATCCGGTTCAAATTAACACTTGAGCAAAGAACAAACCAGCTGGTGCATGCATTATATGAACTGAATATAAGTACTTGTTCCTGTATGTAAGTATGACTTTAAAACTTATTTTTCCTCATCCAACAAATCATAAATTTTTATAATACTCAAATGATAGTTGCCTATCACACTGATGAACTAACTAACTAACTCTCTAGCCTTCTTAAACCCGAAGGTTCATGGCTGCAGCAACACAGGCCTTCCATCTGTTCCTATCTTGAGCAAGTTCTATATACTCTTTTCCATCCCTACCGATTTCCTTTAGGTCCATCTCAACGTTATCCCTCCATCTTCGTCTTGGCCTTCCTACAGGTCTCTTACCATCTGGTTTCCCAACAAGAATCCTGTAAACTCCTCTTTCCTCTCCCATTCGTGCCACATGGCCTGCCCACCTAAGTCTTCTTGATTTAATTATTCTAATAATATCTGGACATGAGTATAAATTATGTAGTTCTAAATTATGTAACCTTCTCCACTCACCTGTCTCCTCATCCCTTTTAGGTCCAAAGATTTTCCTAAGGATTTTATTTTGAAATACTCTCAATGTATGTTCCTCTTTCAATGTAAGGGACCAAGTTTCACACCCATATAATACTACAGGCAAAATTACTGTTTTGTATATTTTAACTTTTAGTTTCTTAGATATTAAACGAGAAGACAAAAATTTATGAAGAGAGAAGTAACATGCATTTCCTGAATTAAGCCTACTTTTTATTTCCTCTTTAATAGAATTTTCATTTGTTAATATTACTCCTAAGTATTTGAATTTGGAAACTGGTTCAAACGAGTTGTTATCAATAATTAGATTTTGATTATTACCTAACACTTGGTTTCGGCCTGTAAGCATATATTTAGTTTTGTCTTTGTTAACTTCCAAACCTATCTCTTTAGCAGTTTTGAAAAATATTTTAGCATTATTCTTAATTGTATTCACATCATCCCCCAGTAAGTCTACATCATCTGCATATGCTAACAACTGAGTCACACCATTTAATTTTAGTCCTTCTTTAGTTTCTTTTACCTTCCTAACAGCATATTCTAAGGCAAAATTAAAGAGCAATGGAGATAATGCATCTCCTTGTTTTAACCCATCATGAATTGTAAATTTGTCAGACATATTATTACCCACACGAATTTTACTTTCTGTTTCACTGGTGCATATTTTTATCATACTAACAAGCTTCTTAGGTATTCCAAACTCTACTAATATATTATATAATTTATCTCTTTTGACCGAATCATATGCTTTTTTGAAATCAATGAATAGCTGATGGACATTTTGATTATATTCCCACTTTTTTTCAAGTGTCTGTCTGATGTGAAAAATTTGATCTGTAGTTGATCTGTTACGTTTAAATCCACATTGATAATCCCCTATAATTTCATTAGCATATGGGGTTAGTCTTGTTAAAATAATGTTAGACAATATTTTGTATGTTGTTGAGAGTAGAGAAATTCCACGGTAATTATTGCAGTTCATTTTATCACCTTTTTTAAACACAGGAACAATTATGGATTCTTTCCACTGTTGAGGGATTTCTTCTTTATTCCATATTAAACAAATTAATTTATGAATTTCACATATTAATGAATTTCCACCATATTTAATTAACTCAGCTGGTATTAAATCAATGCCAGGTGCTTTGTTATTCTTTAGCCTTTTAATAGCATCTTTAACTTCAGTCAAGTTAGGTTCTGGAACTAAAGGTTCTGCTGTGTGGACTTCATTTACTTCTGATTTATCTCCTACATGGACATTTAAAAGGTCATTAAAGTAGTTCTTCCATCTATTTAGAATATCGCATGGGTCAGCTAGAAAATCACCGTCTTTATCTTTTATCAAGTTTACTTTAGGTTGCCACCCCTTTCTAAATTCATTTACACCTTTATATAAATCTCTGATATTTCTATTTTTGCTGTTTGTTTCAATTTCGTCAATTTTGCTTTTCAAGTAATCTCTTTTTTTACTTCTAAACGTGCGGTTAACTTCTCGCTTTATTATATTATAATTGCTTAGATTTGTATCATCCGAGTTATTTAACCATCTAAGTCTAGCCTGATTTCTTATTTCTATTAGATTATGACATTCATTATCAAACCACGGCTTACTTTTTTTTGGTTTATGGTATCCTATACTTTCTTTAGCTGCTGATTCTATTGCATTACGTATGTGCTCCCAATTCTTATTTACGTCTGTTTCATTTATATTTTCATCATCATTTAAATCCTGCAAAACATCAAATCTATTTGACAGTTTAATTTGGTAATCTTTCTTAATTCTTTCATCAACAAACTTTCCTGTATCAAATTTTATAACTTTTAGATTTTGTTGCTTATGATTTATCACTGAGAGTCTTTCTCTTAATTTAGCAATTACTAAATAATGGTCACTGGCACAGTCAGCACCTCTATGTGTACGAACGTCAATTATACTAGTATGCCTTCTCTTATCAATGAGAATATGATCTATCTGATTATGAGTTTTACCATCTGGAGAAGACCAGGTATATTTATGGATATCTTTATGTTTAAAAGTGGTACTTTTCACAATTAAATTCTTTGAGGTTGCAAAAGTAATCAATCTTATACCATTATCATTACTTAATTCATGAAGACTTTCTTTACCAATCGTGGGTTTAAATGTCTCTTCTTTGCCAATCTGTGCATTACAGTCACCTAACAGAATTTTCATATCATACTGAGAAAATTTATCAAAGACCTGTTCTAACTCTGTATAAAAATCATCTTTATTATTATCATCTTTATCTTCCGTTGGTGCATGTATGTTTATTAAAATAATTTTACACCACCTACCCTGTAAAACTGCATATGATATCCTATCATTAATAAATTCTACTGTTTTAAGAGCCGAGATAATTCTATTATTTATGAAAAAGCCTGTTCCAAAATTATGATTTTCAGTACCACCATAGAAAAAAGTATAATTTTTAGTTTTACAATTCCCTTCTCCTGGCCACCTAACTTCCTGGACAGCTACTACATCTAATTTATACTTCACTATCTCATTAACTGTACACTGAAATGCCCCAGGCCGGTAAAGGCTCAGAACATTCCAGGTGCCTAATTTAATATCCTTATTCCTAATGAAGATCTTATCCTTAGTCCAGGGACCTCCCAAAGTAGTCCCCACCCGGAGATCCGAACGGGGGACTATTTTACCTCCGGAATATTTTACCTTGGGAACATCCATGGCCTTATATTTCTGTTTCTTGACATGTCTTTTTACAGTGCAGAGTTGTCAGCTCTACGCCTAACCCCCAATATGAATGGAGGAACTACTACACAAGACAAACACAAACATATTAGACAGCACAATTACTACACAAGACGAACACAAACACATCAGACAGCATAACTACTACACAAGACACACACAAACACATCACAACTATAACACAATATAAACATACACACACCACAACTACTATGCAATATAAACAAACAAACAAACAAACAAACACAAACACAAAAACACACACACACACACACACACACACACACAAATCATTATTAACAGGAATGAGATGGAAAAAATAGTTCTGCCCGACAAAAGCAGTAGGTAAGCAGAAAAAATTGTTCTATATGTACTTATAGATGTGAAAAAAATTCAATTCATACAAAATACAAGTGTGCATCAAGTTGATATAAAAATTACACAATCGGAACCTGGGTCAAAATAAATATATATATATAAAGGTTTACCAATGTTAAAGCAAATATGATATTTGAAAGCGAAGGCCCACCAAGAGGCTTTTCATTGGATGATACACGATCAGCACATCGAGTCCCATCGCCGCTGCTTTCTGGCTTTTGGTATCAGTCCGTGAATATTACAGGTGTGTTTTAACAAAATCATTTCCGCCGCGACATCAATTTCATCATTTCATCACTCATCCCCATCCTCGCAAATTAGCCAAGAGGCACAAAACGCGAAGTAAAATAAACTAAATCAAATGAAATCAAATCAAATCAATCTGTTCAAATATTTTACAGGGATCTTTTTCAGAAAAAGCCTTTCTATATAAAAAAAAATATCTGTGTGTACGGTGCCAAAAAATATACAAGCAATTTTAAGTGTGTTTTATAAAAAAGAAATCCGATTTACATAAAAAAAGTCATCAAAAATTATTTGAAATAAAAATCATGATTATCACTGGGAATGGCGCCCATTGTTTCAAAAGCTATTGGGCCAAGAAGTTTAGATGAAACTTTCACGGAACCTATTTCCATCAAACGTTTGGATCTAGATACTTCACACGGCATACAGTTTTCTCTTGATTGCATTCTAGCACTAGAACTTATATATCCTAAGAATAGGCCCGTACTCAGATTATTTTAGGGGGAGGCAGATCAAGATTCGAAATTCTGTTGGATTGATTGAGTTAGGTTATTTTACGTCGATTTTGTATCACTTTGGCTAATCGCGACGATGAGTGATGATATTGATGAAGGAACATTTTTTGAACGAGGGTTGAGATGCAAATAGTCAAATTGTATTTAACAGACCCAGAAAGCATCTGTGAGAATTCTTCTTTCCAACTAGAATTTGAAACACAATGCAGAATCTACCAATAGGGAATCGAACCTGAAAAGTTCCTGGAAAACAGGAAATTCCTAATCTATGGAGGATACATGTGTTTCTAATTAATCTTAATACCACATTTTCACTCACCTGTTTCCTGGAAAGGACTTCTGAAAGATTCCATTCAATTCTTCTCTGGGAACTTTCATCAAAGACCACAATGTATTATCAAGAATTAACTGATGACAATATATAAAATCGAATAGCATTTACATTTATTTTTCTCAAATACCTCGTCCGTACATTGGACTAGGAGCTATACTTGCAACGCTTTCAATGTTCTTTTCTGCACATTCAAATAAAAAGATTTCGTCACGTGACGTTCCCCCACTAGAATGTACTATTTGTCGAAGTTAATTTAACGTTCCATTAAGTACTGCTAGCAGTATTTATTTAATATCATATCACCTTGCTTTCTTATTAATAAAGTTTGGCTCATTAAATATGATAGTTATCCCAATGGCTACCTGCGTTAAACACGATACCTCACTCGATTATCGTTATAATGCACTGTTTCATATCATGATATATCACTTTCAATCACTGCTGGACAGCAATTTTTACGATCATACGTAACTCTACGAAGCTTGTAGATTGCGTATATGGTACTAGTACGTGACGAGTTGTCGTGAGCACTTCACTGTAAGTATAGAAAATTCTTACCTTCTTGATGTGGCCAAAGCAAAACAGCTTTCTTACCGTTCCTTCACTAAGTTAGCAATAGTACACAAAATCATCACTTCTAGGATTTTTATGCCTAATAGTGTCCATAGGACTTCAGGACCACGGACGTCTCACTATCATTTAGTTTACTTATTTATTTATTTATTTATTTATTTGTTTGCTTCCTACAGAGAGAATCTCCAATTACAGGAAAGCTTACATAAATTCAAATAATAAACATATAAAAGTGTAGATTACATATAAACACATACACACACAAACGCATTTATACACACAAGATAATAAGTGAAGTACTACAGGACATATATCCAACCATATACACATATATTCATAGTTCAAAACATAGCCTTTATATAGTATTAAACGGCAAAAAATAATTTAAAAAAATGAAAATAGCATAGAAGGTAAAATACTTTCAGAATAAAGGAAAATAATGCACAGTACAGTAGAAAATAGAAAATAATGCACAGTAGAATGGATTCACATATAGTCTTTTCCAAAAATTGGTTTTAATGTTTTTATATAAAAGGAAAGTGGTAGACTGAAATCCAGATTTTCATGCTTTGTAGAAATATTATTATATGTAGAACAAAGTCTGAATATAGGTGATGATTTGTATTTTCTGTCCTCGGGATATCACAGAGGAAAAGGTGTCGCATCCGAAGATTAGATTTTCTAGTATGAAATTTAAACTGATGAAGAAAGTTACTATTATCCAGAATTCCATTTACTGTTTTGAAAAGAAATATTTGTTATGCTAATTCTCTCCTACTACTGAGGCTTACATAACAAAACTCTTTCAATAAATACTTATAAGATAATTTCATCTGGTAAGCAGATACTTCGTTCTTCTTGTAGTATAAGTACCGTAGAAATCTTTTTTGAATTTGCTCTATTCTATTTTTATAAGATATAAACCCAGGAGACCATACAACCGACGCATATTCGAGTTTACTTCTTATCATACTGTTATACAATAGCATAATAACATTTAAATTATTTAGGCTCTTTGAGCTTCTTATGAGAAATCCTAGTCGTCTATATGCATCCTTAACAATATTCGAAATATGTTCCTCAAAGGATAAATTACAATCAACAACAACACCAAGTTTTTTGACAGAGTACACTTTTTCCAGCTTTTCATTATTAATTCTGTATGAATACTCATATGGGTGTTTATTCATCGAAAATACCATATAGCTACATTTTTAAATATTAAACCTTAGATCGTTATCCATACTCCAATCATAGAGTACATTTATATCATTCTGAAGATCTAACATATCTTGAGTACAATTAATTTCTTTATACAGTTTAACATCGTCTGCGTACATGAGAAGTTTGGAGTGCTGAAGTTTATGTGGCAAATCGTTTATAAATATAATAAACAGAAGTGGACCAAGGTTCGAACCTTGGGGGACTCCAGAATTTACAATATATTGATGCGAATCTGACTGTTTGTAAGCCACATATTGTTTCCTATTGTGAAGATACGAAATAATAAGAGATAACATGTCACTCGTAAAACCAAAGTTTGCAAGTTTACATAGTAATACATCGTGATTTAATTTATCAAAAGCTTTGGAGAAATCCATGTAAATAGTGTGAACACTTGACCGATTATGAATTGCATTATAAAGATCTTGAATGAAATTTACTAAATTTGTGACAGTGGATCTATGAGGAAAGAATCCATGTTGGTTACTATTTATGTAACTTTTTACATGATTAAAAATTCTAGTATATAGAATTTGTTCTAGTACTTTCATTGGAGCACTGAGGATTGCAACTGGTCTATAATTTTCCATGTTACTACTATCTCCAGATTTCAAAATTGGGCACACGCGTGTTAATTTCCACATATTTGGAAAGGTATGTAATTCCAATATTAAATTTAATATCACCAGTAAAGGTTTTTTCAAGACCTCGGCACATCCCTTTAATACGTAAGGCGGTATGCCATCTGGACCTGCTGCTTTTTTAGGTTTCAATTTCTTGATAGCATTATTAAACTCGAATTCAGTAATTCTTTCAATACATAATGAATGTGGAACTCTTAGCTCATCATTTCCTGATACTCTATATGAACTAGGGGAATCCGCATAAACAGATTTAAAGTAGTGTGCAAAGGTATCTGCAATATCCTGACTAGTATCGAAAACTTTCCCATTGAAAACCATAGCACTATTACTGTGTCTATTTTTATCCTTTTTGTTTCGAACAAATTTCCAAAAAGAGCGTGAATCATGTTTGATATTCTCCTCCATCTCCTTAGTGTAATTAAAATAAGCTTTATTTATCAACGATTTTGACTTTTTCCTGGTTTCCTCATACAATAATTTACTGTCCTCTGCATGTTTCATACGTTTTCTGTGATACTCTTTTAACTTCAATATCTCCACAATTTCTTTCGTAAACCAACAAGGGTATTTATTATTTACATAAGCTTTCTTTTTTGGAATTGATGCTTCGAATACCGTATTTACTACATCATAAAATTGGCTTACTGCTTCCTCTACGTTTCTGAGACTACTCAAGAAGGTCCAGTCAGTGTTCCGAAATAACTCATAGATTTTCAGAAAGTTTGCTTTTCGAAAATTGTACACTAAAGTTTTATTATTTTTTAAAGTATTTGTTGGTTTTCTTATGCTCATATTAATTATTAAAGCAGGGTGATGCTTGTCCTCTTTAACAAGAGGTGCAACTTCTCTACAAACTGAAATTTTATTTTTGATGTTAGTTAAAATCAAGTCCAGTGTTCTATTATTACTATTTTTAATATTATTAATAGATTGTAAGTTAAGAAGACTTAAAAAGTCAACCAATACTCTATAACAACTTCCTCCATTTTGTAACCTATAATTTGAATCTACAATTAAAGGAAGGTTGAAGTCACCAACAATAATAAGATTATTGTTTTGAATTTCTTCATGGTCCTCAAATAAGCTATAAAAAGCTGCATATTTGTCTACCTTAGAACTAGGTGTAAAGTAGACAACAACAATAATATATATTATATTACATATGGTTACTTTTACACAACATAAATCAAGGTTGTCATCTAACTTTATGTGCTTAGAAACAATACCTTCCCTAACTGCAATGGCAACTCCTCCTCCCCTATTATTAACCGGTTTATCATGCCGATAAACTTTATATTTCCCATTAAACAGTTCACCATCATGTATACCTTGATGTAACCATGTTTCTGTAATGAGTATAATGTCGTATCTATTTGAGATAACATTTACATAGAATTCTTGGGTTTTTGTACACAAGCCTCTTACATTTTGATAGTAAATTATCATCTCATTTGAAGTAGCCATTTATAATATTATAGGTTATTTACATCTTCAATCGTCTTTAGTACATGTACATCCCTATCGTCCTTTTTTTTCCTTAATCTTATATTCCCTGAACTATCTACCCACAAATAGGCATAATTTCTTTCATGCTTAATTTTTCTGGCTTTCCCATACACAATCTTTCGATACGGTGTAAGGCTTTGATTAATATAGATAATTTCATTACTCGTGTATCCTAAATGAGTACAATTCAAGTTTCTTTTTACCTTGCGTTTTACCAAAAAGTTTTCCTTATCAGTACGCCTAACAAACTTTACAATTATTCCAACTGATTTTTGATGAGGGAGTTTTTTCAATCTGTGACAAACATCAATCATATTGTAATCTACATTTACATCCAAGGCCACTCCCACTCATTGGGGGTTTCGGGTACACCATATATTTCCAACGTGTTGCGCCTTCCATATTGTTCTAGGTCATCTAATTGTAACTGCGTATCTGCTAGTTGTTTTTTTAACAGCAGATTTTCTTCCTTCAATTGTTCAACCTTCCCGACACAAGCGGCAATACTTTCCGATTGTTTTTTGATTAATTCTACATTTTCGTCTAATTTCTGATGGGCTAAGTCTAAGGATTTTCCTAACTCACGTTCGATTTCCTCGTTACTCTTCCTTATCTCTGCAATTTCTTTCTTCAACCCAAGCAACAGTTTGTAAACATCCATGAGGGTCGGGACTACAGATTCAGATTCCGAGGTGTCTGAAAGTGTTTCAGTGTGTAAACTGTGTCGTCTCGTTTTCTGGCAACTTGTACATCGACAGAGTTGATTTGAAGATTTCATAAATTATCTGCAAATGTGTGAAACCAACACAGCCAAGTTCCGCTGCAGTTCGCGCCGTCCATCTTCCATTTCCATCCATCTTCAACCGACGCCGTTCCTTTGGATACCTCTCCCACCAAGTCCTTCTCCACTTGGATTCTTCCAACTTCTGCCAGCGATAACACACGCAACCCTTATTCGCACCAAACTATTACATAAGGTAGTATGTGTGTGAGTTATGGTACGTTTAAGTATGCTTTAAATCAATTTACACTACTTATACACTAAAAAATCTATATAAAAGCGAAAATAATGTAATGCTTTTTCATCCATTTCCTCTCATGGATTTTTGAACACACATAATTCACGCCGAATCAGCCAAATTGTCCCTCATTACATATTATTTACATCAAGATTCCTTATACAACTTTCGAAATACAGGTTACATAATTTTCAAATTCCCAATAAACGAACAATGTAATCTACGTTAAAATTGATTACATCAAACATAGCAATAATCAGATTTTTCTTTCTTTTCACTATTCTTTCAAATGGTGACATCTAGCGAGTACATTTAGCATTATACTCCCGTGCTAACAGATTGCCTGCAAATACCTACCCCCTAGTGAGAATTCTCTCCACTACATGTGCATTAATTTTACGGGCAAGTAATATTAAATCATGTGTTTATTTAATTACCAATTTGAGAAACCCAATTAGCTGTTCAATTCTTGAATATGAAAAGTATTACCTCGAATGCAATTATGACCTAATATCGTCATAAGCTTAACGTGTGACCCAAATAACTATGTGCCTCCACAGGAATCGAACCCGGAAACTTGATTACACGCCGAAGAGGTTACCACTACACCACCGGAGAGGCTTTAACATGGTTGATAAGCGACTGGACCTACAGTTTAAAGTGGTATCCGAATCACTATGTGCCTTCTTTGTAACCCAGGACTCCTTGATTACAATGTGATATCGTTAACAATACGTAGGGAGCTTCAATCTTCGCAAACTGGAAACCACAGAAAAATGTTAATTGAAGAGGTCGGGTGTAAAACATGGTAACATTTTGGTTATGTCTGAGTTTCAAAGTAAAATGCGCCATCCTTAAATTTTCGAGTGAAATTGTCACGTTATACAATTTGCATTGGACTCAGTGAAGCCTTCTGAAATTGGTATACACAACACGAAAGAAATTTTTCTACAGTATAGCTTCTAATAACCTTTTTATCTTAATGAACTCAAAAATGACCAAAATGTAACTTACCATGTTTTACACCAGAGTCATTTAATTTTTGCCAAAAGAGGGGTTTATGCATGCGCAGTGACAAGTTCTCAATGCATTTTTCATACATTGAATATCGCGAAAGGAAATTTTCTATAAAATGCAAATGGTGGTCTTTTCCGCGAATTTCAACCTATTTCGTGTATAAAAACAAAATTGCAGTGAAAATATATTTCTTGTGTTTTTGGTTTAAAAATAAAAAGTACCATATTTATACGTGTGTACTCTTAATTTAGAATTTTTGAATTTCTTTTCAGGACACCGCTTCAATTGATGTCACTCGTCAAGAAAATAAAATCTGTAAAATTTTAATTCAACCAACAATGTAAATATGTGCCGCAAAAAAAGTTCCCAGTGAATGAAGGTAGTAAATAGTGTCCAATGTCGACAATAATTCCCTGAAAGCAAAGTTTTGTCAGTTGTCAGACCTCTACTAGGAGATCAAAATTCAAAAACTGGTATCTGTAGCACGAGAAACCTTTTGAGTTACCGAACGAAGGGCCGCGGTTTTTGGCAGATATCGAGTGCGCACATCTACAATCACACGGGATCTATAACATGGGTAGAAATAATGAAAAAATAACTTGCTTGGAAATAGTTTCATCCGTAGACCATGTGACCTACAAATTAAAATAATAATTTATAAACAATAAAGGTATAATTTTACGTACAATATGCAAAAAAGTGTGATGAAATTAAGACTCAAATTTTGTTATAAAAAACGAACAATAAAAAAGTGGAAAAGTTTAGAACACCCAAAAATAAATGTGCCTGCCAATATGCCATTGCGTAGACCGTGGTGTGACTTTCAATCACCTAGTTTAAGTTTCAAGGACGCACTTGACCTTTGGCACGGAAGCAAAGCCATTTGCCTTTTATAAAACCGCTATGACATTCTGAATTCTGAAACATTAAGTGCTTAGATTTTCTTCTAGCACATTCAAAAAGAGGTCACCTTCGCGGTTATATACAGAGTGAACCAAGAGTAGGTTGACAGTAGGTGGAATAGAGTTTGTGTTAGGGTTATACTATAACAATGGTGTTCATTATAACTATGATGTTTGTGTTATAATATATTAAACTAAGGTTATTTAAATTGAATTGTTTTCTTTTTTCTATATATAATTGTATATGTAATCTCAAATAAATGTTATCATTGACTCTCCACCTATTTTTGGTTCACTCTGTATATCGTTAATAGTTCCTTAGCAACATAAGCCTATTACTTTTCCAAGATATGTAGAGAACATGGAGAACCACTCGAAAATTTTCTTCAATGCTCTAGAAGGAAATTCTAAACAGACATATATATATTTTTTCAAAACATGGAAGTCATAGGATTTTTCGAAAACAAATTTTCGGAAAAGTCTCTGCTGGCACTGGTCAAAGATCCAGCCTGGCTTTAAGCAGCAAATTCTAAAAAAAAAAAAATACTATTTCAGGTCTCGAGACAAAAATAAATGCACTACATCGATTTTTATTGCGGGCCGAAAACTGGACTTTCTTTTTTTACCTCCGCAAGAGTTCTCCACCTGGGTTCTGATTTAAGCGAGAGCGACCACAGATTTATTCATTCTGCAGTCTACATACAGCTCGTTAAAAGGTTATACCCAAAACTCAGCACCTGCTCCCCATCTATTAAGTGCAATTACTATCTCGTTAGAAAAGAAAGCTTGGTAAAGGAAAACCCTTATCTGGAATACATTGTTCTTAAACAGAGGCTGAGAAACAAGAGGAGGAAAAAAAATGGCGATGCTTTTTTTTTTTCTGAGAAACCTGTTTGCGTTCTCAGTAATGGATTTAAAGGGTAAAAACTTTCAGCACGTTGGCAAGTCTCCAATAAAATTCCGTATTATAAAATAGGGTGGTCCGCGTCCGTTCCTTTCTTTTAAAGAGGCGGGCAATAATCCCCTTCTCTCAATACAGATATCATAAATTTCTCTTAAGTAAGGCGGTGGGCTTTTAAAGTTTAATTTCTTTCTATCCGCAAACTGCGACCAATGTTGCCAGTAACAGACAAGTTTCACCAAACTTAGATTTTATTTTTTAAATTGCTCTTTCTCTCTGCAATTTAGGGACGATAAATTGTCTTCTTAAAGTTCTTGGCCTTCTTCTGGGTTCGGGGGAATAAGGGATCCAACTTTACACTGTAGATCCATTGCCGATTAGCATATTTTGCATAAAGTGGACGACTTTGCCTAAAATTGTTTACCATTTATATCATTTCAATTCCCATAGCGTAATTTGTGGAATATTTTTTTTATGTGATTGGTTTTTTGAAAACCTATTTCTACGAAACAAAAGGTCCAAACTTCGAAGCTCGTTCTGGCATGGATGTGTGCCCTCCAACCCTGTTTGTTTCATTTTGCTATTTAACCTCGTATTTCTGTCACGTTTGGCTAATCGCGACGATGTGTGACGCTTCCATGAAATTGATTGTGACAAAACTTTGGTGGTGAAATCGACAGTCCAGCACTTAACAGTTTTGAGTTGGTGTTGTAAGTCTACTTTATACACAGTAAAGCTAATCGGGACTGGACCAAGCGGCGACGGTACCACAGCGCCATTGGAAAAGCCCTATCACTTAACGGTCTTGGTTATAGAGTTGGTACCATTACATCACTTCATTCATCCACCAAAGAGGTGGAAAAGCTACTAATGGAAATACAGGTTTGGACCACACACCCTAATCTGTGGTTGGACTGATTAAATGATGTGAGAGTGCTATTTAACAGGAGAACTAACTAACTAACTCTCTAGACTTCTTGAACCCGAAGGTTCATGGCTGCAGCAAAACAGGCCTTCCATCTGTCCCTATCCTGAGCAAGATCTATACTCCCTTCAGTTTCTACCAATTTCCTTCACGTCTATCTCAACATTATCCCTCCGTCTTGGTCTTCCTACTGGTCTGCTACCATCAGGTGTCCCAACAAGAATCCTGTAAACTCCTCTTTCCTCTCCCAGTCGTGTCACATGACCTGCCCACCTATGTCTTCTTGATTTAATCACTCTAATAATATCTGGACATGAATACAAATTATGTAACCTTCTCCACTCACCTGTCTATATCAGGAGGATACTTGAAAATAACTACATCTGTGACAATTATTAATAATAAGTCATTTGCAGAGATTTTTCTTTTTCTTGCGAGCAACCATGTTCTCGTCTTTTCACATTGCAAGGAATTTATTCTCTCCACTTAAGCTGATGAAGCAATTATTATAGACACTGAGTGCAATATGGTTCACAGCATTTTGTGGAATTGCTGACCATATGCTTGACAAATGATCAGCTTGACAAATAAAAGACAATACGTTTCCGATCTAAGAGACTACCTAGATATTACCTTGACGTAAAGCAGTCTCAAAACGTGGCCAGTTTGATTGCGTACCGCCACAAATTAAGCACGAAATCAAATATCCCCTTTAGTGAATCATGTCTAACTGAAGGTACTGCTTACGAGGAAAGAGGTTTCGTTTCGACAGCTAGAGCGAGCGATGTGGGAACACACACGTTTCGTTGTCAAAATGACAGAGCACTGGCTTTCAAGAGTTAGATTGAGAAGTCTCCTCCCCCCCTCCCTTACTGGACGTTCGACGAGAAGAAACATAACCAGGGCTGATCTCATTTATACGATATGTGCATTTAGGCTAACCAAGACTGGACCTGAGATCGATTGTGACCACTGAAATATGCTTCTCTCAGGAATCTAACCCGGGAACAGAAATAGCCAAGCCGACTATGTACAAATATAAACGTTTTTAAAATGTTTACCCTAAATCCATCCTCTGCACAGATAAATAAATTCTAGCCAATCAAATTCTATGACCGAGAAATTGAAATGACTGAGCAAATACTAATATTTTAAAGTGAGCTATATTTTCTAGTTCTGAAATTAATTCTCATTTTATGACACTTTTCGCAAATCACGAATATGAGGATGATGTGTTTAAATTGATGAAGAGACACGCATACCCATGCTGGGATTCAAACCCGGGACTCCTGACGATGTAGCGTGCTGTGATAACCACGGACGTCGGCACAACGTTTGGTAATTGCGGCGATGAGGATAAATGATTTTTACATGAAATTCATGAAGGACTGTAGCCAGAAACATTACGTGGAGAAGTCGTGAATCGACAATTTAACACGCTCGGACGCCGATGCAGCATATTTTAAATAGACACTAGATTATAGTGCAAGCGGTGTAAACACGCACGTGCATTAAGTATTTCGTATCTCATGCCAGGAATGTATTTAAGGATCACTTATATTCTTTCCAAAACGAAGCAAAACTATGGTCAACAGCAAAGATATTAGTCGGCAAATTGTTCACCTTGGTGTTCAATTACCCTCGTGTCTACAATGTGAAGTTCAATAGAAACGTAAACAAGCAAGGAGTAACCTGCACTCACTAGAAATATAGTTTCTCCAATTACCGGAATTAAGCAGTATCTAAAAGAAAAAAACTAACGAAAATAACTGTGAACACTTGCTCACTGTTATATTTGTTCGATAAGTACACCTACCTACCTAGTAGAATTCAACACATTCACGATCTATATTGTAGTAGATGTAATCAGCACCACACTCCCACCATCTTTAGTTCAAAAGTAAGTCCAAGAGAATTTTAATTTTTGCTTGTAAAATTCCCGTCAGAGGTCACTGACGCCTGGAATCGAAGTCCGCTCTCCAACGAGGTATTTAGACCCCGTATTGACTAGATGAGCATGGATTAATTTATAGGTAAAATATAAAACAGTCTAAGGGTTCCTATACAGTTAACGAATTTAGAACTACTGTGTTATTTATACCGCTAAATTTTGAATCATTTGTTTGGACGTTTCGTAATATTAATTAGAAAAATTGGACGTTCATTAACACGAACTAAAGAGTTCTCCATCAGTGATCGGTTAGTTCGAATGAACTTTCCAGCCTGATCATTACCTGTGCGTAATTAGAGATCGGTTAGTTCATTGAACTCTCCAGCCTAATTATTGCCTATTTTTGTGGGAGCAGGAAAAGGTTTATTATTCATTTTGCCTTGACTCATCTCACTCAACAGGTCGCTAGGTGCCGTGGCTTGCCGCGAGTTGATAGCTTCCTGGAGATGAGGCCTTGCTCGAAAAGGTTTATTATCCAACACGAACTAAAGAGTAATTACACGAGGTAATTCAGTTCCACTAAAATGGGTCGAATTGAACTGCACTTTTGACAAGAAACGCTGTGTAAAGAAGCGAATTACGTCACTATTAACTGGATGGAGTGTACAGTCACCGACAATGATAATGAGACACCTAGATCCTGAAATATTTGCTTCAACGCATGTGTGTTGCCTAAGTCTACAGCGGCGGCAGAAGTTTCCATTGAAAATTTACCATTATAACTCACTCGGAGTCTTGCTTATTTGCCTTTTTTTTCCTTTGTAGGAAAACAGTCTTCAATGTTAAAAGTTCATTTCATGATGTTTGTAGTCCAAAAACCATTTTTTATAATGCCTATAAATCCCTATTTTGAGGGTTAGTGCCTATTTTGCTTAATCGTGCCTAGACATGCCTATTCTGCCATTATTTGATAACCAGCTCTTTTTATGTGTCTTTGAGTTTCCCTACATTGAAGAACGTAAGCCACTGTTGTCATTGAAGTGATTGAAATCTGGTATTCGCCAGATTTGAGGGTTTCAAGGGATGTCAGATCTTCAGAAATACCAAATGTCCTTGAATCAGGGTAAGCAAACTGGACAACCTGTTGGTGATTCATACTTGGAAAAAACGACGTCAATCCACCCTTTCCTTTTTACCACCTGAAAGCCTATAGGAATCAACCAGGACTCATCTGCTTTGTTATGCGTGTGAAAGGAGGTAGGAGTTATGTGTGGAGATATCGTGTTCATATGTTTAAAAGTGCCAAAGCACAAGGCGGCCAGAAGTGTATTAATCAAAAAATGGATTGCTGCAGAGGTTTTTTTTGCTGACGAAACACTTGCTTTTTGTTATTTAGCGCCGCTTTTCACCCATTTACAGACCGGGATTCCAACCGTGACCCCTGGGTTGTAGCCTTGTGGTACTAACCACTTCGCCACGGAGGTTGCCCCCACACGGAAAAGTAATTTTCTGTCAAGCTTGTATGAAGCAGACATGTTTAACTGTTAAATTACTTTACAAATAACCTTTTTCTTTCTCATGAGAAATAGTTACTACACATGTATAGTTTATGTAATGGACTTGTTCAAAACTCTGAGCTGTTCACGTATAATTTACCACTCCCCCGAGCGCCTCCCCAATGGCGCAGTGGTAGCGTCGTTGCCTTGTAATCAAGGGGTCCCGGGTTCGATAACCGGTGGAGGCACATAGTGGTGTGGATCCCACTTTAAACTGTAGGTCCAGTCCCGATTAACCTTACTGTGCACAAAGTGAACTTAAAACATCAAATCAAACCAAACCCACTCCTCCGAAAATGTTTTAATACCTCTGTACCTCTCGCGATATTCGAGAAGAAGGATAAATAGTGAACAATGCACACTGTGACGAGTCTTCATCTTACATTAACTCAGTTCTGAATATAACAATGCTAAGTTGCCGACCCCTGTGGCAAAGTGGTTAGCACATCGCGATATGACACCGGGGGGGCAGTGTTCTAATCCCATCCTGGGCAAGGATGTTTGAAATAGTCCATTCATCAATTTCATCATATCATCACTTATCTCCATCTTCACAAATTAGCCAAAAGTGGCACATAAAGCGAAGTAAAATATAGCAAATCAATCAACAATGCTAAGTTATGTGAAAAATTTTGTTTAGTATTATTGTGTTGAATGTGGAGAATTATACTAAGCAGGGAGTCTTGGGGTTAGTTGCGAGGATGCCATCCGCTCGCATGCTCCCTCACTTCGAGCACTGACACTTAGTCAAACGAAAGAAAGAATGAAATTCATTTCTTCGGGGAAATTTTAATTGGAACATCCTTTAAAATACTTTTGTGTTAAAATGGTGCAAATCGTTCTTTTCATCACTTAAGAATATTATTCACGTAACAATCGTTAGCACAAGTTCTTTTTGCGAGAATTACTTTAACTTACGATTACCTGAAATTTGTGAATCGTTAGCGCACTTTTATATATACACTGGAATGCTAATACAGTATGCATGTGCATTGGAAGTAGTAAATGCCTATTTTAATGTTTGTTATTCTGGGTACCTTTCTAAGTGCCTATTTTAGTGCCTTTTCTTATTTTATAGCGAAATTTTAAGTGCCTATTTGCATCAATTTTGGTGCCAATTTGCCTGCCTATTTGAGAGGCTTTTAGTGCCTATAAATCCGCACCCTACTCATCACTGTACTGTTAGGCAACACGCATAGTGCCATGCAGGGAAGCGAGTATTTCAGGATCTAGGTGTCCCATTTTTATTGCCGGTGACTGTACAGTGATTCCTTCAGTACAGTAATTTATGCAGTGGTTCAAATTTCTCCCTTACCTTTCCAGGTTAATTGTAACAATGATTATGAATGCTTATTAGAGAAATAGCTGAAAGCAGAAACACAAGTATAAGTTGCGTGTCATATGCAAGACTCTAATCCAGAACCTTTGAAACTGTGCCTAGTTATGCATTCAATACATTCGGTTACTGAGTTACAAAGTTTATGTCCACTTTATGCTTAAACAAAGTAATCGGAACCAGACCTACAGTTTAAATTGAGTTTCGAACCACTCTGCAATGTGCCCACACCAGGGATCCACCAATATCCGTTAATTACAAGGCAAGAACGTTAACCACTGTTCCATCGGGGAGACCCACGTTTGGCTGTCTTTCCACATAAATTTAGTAGAGAAAATTTGCAAGCACTGCTTTAGAAACAACACGCCATGGAATTTTATCTAATTACGCGTAAGGATCCTTTTAAGCTGGAATGCTCCACGATATATTCTCACCGTCATAGCTTTTGGAAGAATCTGGCAACACTGGTTTCACTAGCAATCTCTCCAGCGTGACTCAGACTTGGCTATAGAGATGACCATTGCGAACAATTACTGTCCAAGCCAGAGAGAAAGAAAAATAGGTCCTCCCATACCCTCAACTGTTGAGTGCGACTGCTCAGACACCACTCAGAGTGGTGGAGTGGTCGAGGTGGGGCAAGAGAGAGAAAGAGAAGGGGAGGGAGAGAGAAGACGAAACCAAAATATGGTCTGAACTTGGTCCTAAATCCTAGCCGTGGCACGGTGACTCTATTAGAATTGGAGAAAATGGTGGATAAGTAGAATGAATTGGAAGACTACAAAGCTAAAGAGAAGATAAAAGAAAAAGCGGAGAAATTGAGATTTATGAGAGATTTCGGGATGAGCTGGAAAGGGCTTCTGTCTCGTTCGCGCTTAAATACTTTCCATCCGTTCTCTGCCGTGGACCTTCTGGCCTTTTCTGCTAAAAGGAAGACACTGCGCCATAAACTTTCTGGCGCTGGTCTCTTTTGGCTACACTGCAGCTGAACAGAGGCTGTAATAACTATTATCTATGTGTCAGTGTAAGTTATCAACCCTTTTCGAAGACGAATTATGGGATTGCATGAAATAAACACAACACCTTGGCTCTTTCTCGTAGCATGTAGAAATTTAAGCCTCAGAATGAAAGCTCCAACACGGGTCTCTGCCATTATGTGCCAGAGGACAAACACAAACAGTCATATCTTACTCAGGATTCGAATACGTTTTAACTTTTCTGTTATAAATATATATATCCAATGCGATAATTGGCAAATCGGTTCATGTAACACGATCATCCATCATACATGTAATCAGGATATGTCCATATATTCCATTTGTACTTTAGTATTATTATACTTCGTATTAATCACCCAGACAAGGATTTGCTGTAAGAGAGTCCCTCAATGCCGAAACACACCCGCTCTAATAAAGACGATTTAATTATTATTATTATTATTATTATTATACGGGACTCCATTAGCTACGATGACCACTCCTTCACAGAGAACGACCATTTTGGAGTTCCAAACGCGAATTGAACCCGGGAACAAAGACGAGGGAGCTAACCATTTAGATAGCCGGAGAGCCCATCAACAGAGCTAGCAAGTCAGTCCTGATTTTCACTGAATTTTCGCTTCTCTTGTTTCACCTGTGTAGAATTGTCTCAATCAGTTATTTTGTAGCGGAATGATGACTTCGACTGTGTCATGTATTTCTTAGTGTGAAGCTTACCTGTGCTCATGACATGAAAGCGTATAGGGGGTGTGGAGTTAGGGCCACACACTTTCTTGGTCACGGCCGAAGGTGAGGATGACGTGATCGGCACCACGCCCCTGGCTGCCTTTACCCCAGAGTCTCCTCCAGGTACCCACTTCATACGACGCTGGCTTGGCGCCGGATCAGCTTGAACAGCTGAAAAAAATCCCGGGTCTCCCCCGCCGAGTATCGAACCTGGTTCTCTCGCATGGTTTTCAGACGCCCTAACGACTGAGCTACCACGGAAGTATTAGCGTGAAGCCATATACATATTGCCTTGCGATCTGGCACACCTGGGAGATGTAGTACGTAGAAACTGAAGTTCTAACAGCACTCGAACGCGGGTCTTGGTCATACACATGCATTTGCTCTACCAACTGAGTTACCGAACCATGCCTGGTTTTGTACCATTTATCTCTTTTGTAATTCTCGAGAGCCTACTTCACTTCACATGGATACAAAACGGTGAGTGTAGAGCATAGGCTCACATTTTGATATGAATAAAAAATAGCATATTCTCAGAAATTGAGCAGGAGCTTACACACACACTGATTCACAATCATGTACGTACGCTTATCTCCAAGTTATGGAAATGTTGATATAGGTATGAGAAGTCGCTAGGTTGGTATCTCTGCTTGGGACTTCCTTCATACAAAAATTTAGCTCCACGACCCATTGGTATTTACATCTTTCTTATTTTAAGACCTTTCTCTACGATCTTTTGGAAATCGTGGCGATGAGGATGAAAATTGATAAGAACTTGGAGATAGTACACTCACAGAGGAACCTCCCTGGCGAGGACTCGAACCTGGAAACTTCGGGATCAACCACTGAACACGATCGGCCACAGTTACATCTAGTGGTATTTACTCGTACCACGCTTCTTGAGGCCTACTGTCACGAGTGGGTTGTAGGTTAAGCTGAGTTAACTCAGTTTCTCACTCGACTCCTGCCCTCTGGTCGTCTGGAGTAGAATTCTAATTAAATATTCTTTTCTGAGAGAAAGAAAACCTTCTTCATTCAAACTTCATTGTTTTTTACTCTTGGACTTCACTGCCAGTTTGGTATGTTATGACAGAACATCACCATTATCCGTAGCCTTGCGAAATCAGATAAATATAGCCGTAAAGTCAGCTGATAGGTCTCCGCATGCCAAGGTCTTTCGGCAGCTGAAGCTAGCTTTGGAAGTTTCCCTATGGATTCTTCTATGGGTCTAACCAAGCGACAGCTGAGAAATGTATTTCTAAGTAAAATCTAATATTTTTATATTATTTGGTTGGGAGAAATAAACAATGGAAATTGCATCGTCATTTAAATCATATTTATACATTACTATAGATTTTACACAACTTACAACTTTTACATAAAGTAGGAATTTATAAATTGTCGTGGTTCCTACACTAAAAGACGAACATAACGTAAGAGTTTATGAAAAAAAATCGCAACACACGTATTTGAGTGAACAATGCATAACGGGAAAAAAGTGCAAAAAGCACAGGATCTATCAATAATAAATAAAAAAAACAATGTGCACCACACTGTTGCCAAACATGAGGAATATCTCGAAAAAAAATTGTTCCGATTAATTCTCACGCGTCTGTGAAACTGGACTACATTATACATTCATAATGAAAAATCTACATTCATTTTCATGTAGCAGGCATGGAGGAGGAAAGAATGGCTTACAGGATGCTTGTTGGGAAAGCTGATTGCAAGAGAACCGTGGGAAGGCCAAGACGAAGATGGAATGCAATATTAAGATGGATCTGAAGGAAATTGGTAAAGATGACCAAGTGGAATTGATCTTTCCCAGGATAGGGAGAGGTGGAAAACGTATGCTGCAGTGGTCATAAACCTTCTGGATTAGGAATGCCAGACAGCTATCTTGTCCATCATATCTTTTAAAAATTGTCAAATTGCTCCTTTGGAATGATAATTTATTAGAATAGTACGCAAATCTATACGATTATGCAACCATTTCCTCTTATCTTCTTTTAAAATTAGTTTTCTAGCGGCATTAGTTTGTCGTGGAAATTTCGTTCCCGTATGTCCTACGGTGTGTACTACATCAAACTCTCAATGCGTGGTTGAATCTTCTGCTGCTCACCATGTGGCAACACTGTCGCCGTATGCTCCATGCCACACTCTTAACTGCCGATCGCTAATAGTAGTCTGTGCAGGCCAGGCTGCATAAAAATCATGCTATTCATTTTAAAAAATATTTTTTGTTTTTGTTTATTTAAGTCGGATTTTCTGATTCAAACCGATTCTTTAATATCTTTAAAAAAACGCTTAATATTGCTTGCATGGTTTTTGGTAGCATGCACATAGATGTACGTATTTATAATTTTTCTAGAAAACGGCCCTGTAAAATATTTGAACAGTTTGATTAAAGCAAATAAAAAAATATACGTAAACATAAATTTTTCTGATACCGTAAGTACTTTGGAAATGATTGTTGAGTGTGTTAATGTGCTCCCCCCCTTTTTCGGGTACATAAACACCTGCAAGCTTTGCACAGGGGTAGATTCATGAGATAACTCGGGGCAATTAAACCTGAACAACAATTTAAAGGTTTAGAAAAGAAACACCATAATTTTCCACTGCAGAAGAGTAATCCGAGATATATTTTCTGAAAAACACGTTCTATATACAATTCATACACTTAATCAATTCTTAATAATTTCTATACATCGTTTCGTGTTCCAAATTTCCTTCTATAAACTTCTTTCATTACAGTCTTCTTCTTCTTTGATTACCATCTTCTTCTTCTTCTTTGACTAGACTTCTTCTTCTGTGGCAACCTTCTGTATTCATATATATTTCTTCTTTGGCTACAATCCTCTTCTTTGGATACAAACTTCTTCTTCTGTAGCAACCTTCTATATTTATCTCCTTTTAATCATCTGCCCAAAGATCTAAAGCCCCACCTTCGGCTCGCTGCTGGAAGCACTGCGCCACCGCCTAACTCAACCAAAAGGGGTAATCGAAGGGCGCCGCCGATCCCACACTCAACCTCGACTCGGAGCTGCAATAAATGCGCTACACGAAAGTGTTTGGGGGCTGTCGAGGACTTGGCGCCACCACAGGACAAACAACGAAAAGGTCTAACGGAAAAGCTCGTTCCCGTTAACCAATAAGGGCCCAGAATCATACTTCCCATTTAGCTTCTTTACTTTTCCTACCAAACCATATTTATTTATTTATTTATTTGCCTTCTACAGAGAAAGGATATCTCCAATTACAGAGGCATTAATATAACATAAATAATGTGAATATGAATATAAGTGAGATTAAATAGCATGCATACATATTACATAGTTATTAACTATAACATAAGTATACTTATATACCGTAATGACGTGCTCACACAAATATATATATATATATATATATATATATATATATATATATATATATATACAACACATAAATTATCCTTATATCCACAACAACTAATATTATCACATTTCTCATGAATGTACAGAATAAATATGACCATAATAGGATAGAAACAATAATGAAATAAATACATACACATATTAATGGACACATATCCTTAAGCTTATCCACATACATATATTTACATTGTGTATATATATACACACACACATATATGTGGATATAGGGATACATATAGAACATATTCTACAATAATTAATAAATACAATATATAATCAACCATTTGTAAAAGTATCTCTGTTAAGTGTGGCTTTTATAGCATTTTTATATTCCAAAATATTAAGATTAAAATCAATATTCTGATTTGTGGATGTTATTCTATTATACATACTACTCATTCTAATTAATGGTGATTATTTGTACTTTTCAGTTTCAGGGATATATGATATTAATGGCAATCCTTTATTTCTGACGCCTTGATTCAATTCCTTATTGTTACATATTCACAGATTAAAACACTTATAATTAACTTTATTATATACAAGTACTTTCATATGTTTTCCTCGCACGTTATTCCAATAATCAGTGTTAATTCATCGTTTCCCGCGCGCTGCCATCTATCGTCTGCTGTATAACTAATCTTTGCGTTCGGGCACGTAACAAATGAAACTAATTATAATTTCAGTAACTTTCTTCCAGTGAAAATAAAACATTCTGGATGTACTATTTAATTATAACTTAGATAGTCTTTGTAGATTAATTTTGGAGATTGTTTTAATGATAGTTTATAAAAATATCAGCTGCCATTTATATTTACAGTTTAATGCTAATGACACTATTTATGGTTTAACATGATTAATATTTTGTATATTTTTCTACAGAAAATGTTTGCTATTATTGTTCATAAAATTATTGCATTTTAAATCAAGAGAATTCCTGTGTTTACATTTACTTTCGTATGAGCTTCACACCATCAATACATATATTTTATTTCCTTTATTTTCCTATCTTAGAACCTAATAATAACCATTAAATGATTACGAGATTAATGTACTTTAACCAAAAGTGTTTCCGATGTACATTATTCTAAAAATTATTAATTTAGAGAGATTTAAATCCGTGATTTAAAAAATTAACCTCATTTCAATCTTGATTTAAATCGCGATTTAAATGAAACTGATTTAAAGCAATCCACGCTGGTGCAGGCAGACCTGCTTTGACGGAGTGAAGGCAAATTTAAATTACGTTAGTGAAGAATACAGAATACAAGAAAGGATTATTTTGCGGTGGCCAAGACTTCTCCATGTCAGGGTTAGACAGGATTGCCACATTGAATTGGCAACTTTTAATTATTTGCTCAATATCCTCCAGTGCAAGTAATCAACAACCATCACTGATCCGTTACAAGTAAGACGTTGACACATGTTTGTGCAAGACAAATTATCGGACTTTTACTCTCAGTAATTTTACTAGAAATTTTCGAAATGAAAATTAGAATAACAACCATGATAATACCTTGGTCTGATGTGCTTCTCTAAACTATGCACTTTCACTCCATTCTCCTCTGTGCCCTTGGATTAACAGACTCCAGTCTATCGATTTTCACTGGAATTTCAATGACTCAAGTGCTTGGGTCATATCTATAATTAAACCCTGAAAGTCACCCGTTTAATGTTTTATTTAAGACCGGCCATGTTCAGTCACTACCCTTACCACCTCACCGGATGAACATGTTGATTGGTAGGCTTAAGATCTTTCGACAGACTGCTTCGAGTTTGAATGTGGACCTGGTGTTTCTGTGTTAGTGTATCTTTATCTGTTGCATCTAATCATCCTCATAGGCGTGATCAGTCTAAGGATACTAAAGTACCTGAACCCGATATAACCTACCGGAGGCTTACAATTGTTTCTAATGGTGTTCAAAGACAGAAAGGTAAAACTAATTGCAAGATTCAAAAGAGGGACCATTTCTGGACGTTTACTGAAAATTGGAGTCAGTTCCAAATAATAACATGGGTTCAGGGAAGATTTTATTAAAAGTAACATTTAGGTCATATTGGGTATATACGTAATATATTTTGTTTTTCCAAATCAAAAAATGCAACAGAAATTGTAAAGAAAGTACCACAATGTTGTTCTTATAGATAGATTCTGATGCTACAGAATACGTGGAGAGAAATTGAATTCAGGATGGACATCCTCCGTATCACAAAAGGAGCTGAGTTGTGCTGAGTTTTAACTGCTACCAATAAAACTTGGTGAGTTTATCTTCAAAATGCTTGCTTTTCTTTATATCCATCTCTATCCATATTAAAGCCACAAACTTTAAAAATTGTCAGTCCCATTACGGACACCCTGTATATTGATACACTTACATTCTATTTACATAATGACTTATAATATTTGCACAAAGAAATAAACAAGAGAGTGACGTGTCACAATTTGGTACTAGAATACTATGGATTACACATCACAGTCTGGGCAAATGAAAGGTTCTTCATTATTCTTAGGGTCTCCCACACACTCTACGTAAACATAACAGTAACAAGTGACACATTTGCGCATGTTCTTCACGATATATTCGTATATAGACCATATTGACTCTACCTTACATGGTGTTCTTTTTTCTTTCGTTATGAAAAGGATTTTAGAAAAAGGGCCTAAACTAAGCCCCTCGAAATGTTAGGTACATTGTTGTAAAGTATAAGCAATGAGCTATCATTGTTCGTTTCCAAGGACTTCTTCTTAAATTTCATCTAATCATCATCATCATCATCATCATTTCAATCCTAAAGAACCAAGAGTGGTCATTTTGTGAGTGTTTCAACATATCATCATACATTCTCATAGTAGAGATCAGTGTATAAAATCATAGATGTCCCTTTATGATTGATTTTCACTCAACCTCATCGTCGCGATCAGACTAAAAACGAAGAAAAGCGACCTTAAATAGGTAACACTAAATTCTCTTGAGGACGGGTTTTCTTGAGCAGTTCGCGTGAACACGTGATACAAGCCAGTTCAACTAGCTTGTGTCCATCCACCTATAATCTCAAGCAAACACCATATATGTCCAACACGAGTCACCCCACGATAAGCCCCGTATCTAGCTTGTTACGTATTCCAAACCTATTCGTGATTACATAACGCTAGATCATGTTTATTGTTAAATATATACACAATGTCCCTGACTCCCCACCCCCTTTCTCCTGGTCTCCCCTACAATTTATCGTTCCTTTTTTCTCCCCCTCTTCGTTTTAGAGATATCTCGTGCAATGTGTGTTGATAATTTGTATTTACTTGCCCTGATTCAGTCGGTAAAGCTACATGGGAAATTAATCAAAGGGAAATTACGGGGTCACGCGAGAAACTTGTCGGCGCAATTAAACTTGGATACTGAAAATATATATTTATTCTCTCACTTCCGTACTTCTTTGTTGCAAGGTGGATGAGAAAGTTCACAAAAAAAAATTAAAAAAATTGCAGTTGTTTTTTTTAACAGACACCCAATAGCGTATCTGCAGTTCTTGACGTAGTGGCGCTAGTGTCGATTGTTTGGCAAAACCTCAATGGCTTTAGAACAACGGAAGCAGATCTGTAACACATGGGTTTCTCTTGTGTTGACAAATCTAGAATCGGATGCCTGAGCGTTACAGCTACAGTCATTATTATTATTTCAAAATAAGACATATCTGGGTCAGATATAAAATACTGGTTTATTCAACTAATATTTTAAATTATTCATATACAGTAAAACTTCGTTAATCCGGACCCCGATAAGCCGGACTTCGCTTAATCCGGACGGGCAAAAAAAGCAGAAGGCAAGGTTTTAAATGTGGCTAGAAGTTAACAAGAGAACTGCCCAAAGAAAAGGCAGTCAACCACTGATGAAATTCTGTTACCCGCAGACTTTGCACTGTACTGTATAGTGTATTTAGGCCTAGGTCCTTTAAATACACCAAAATAAACGTGTTTTGTTGTTATATACGGAGTTTTAATGCACTTTCTACTGTTCTATTAGGTTATTTCCGTTAATCCGGTCAACTTATCATCCCCATTAATCCGGATTAACGAGATTTTAATGTACTATAGAACTGTGATAACACATAATAAAGAGAACACAGTGTTTATATATAAAAAATGTAAAGTGCTCCCCTGTGCTATGCACCACGCCATTGTTATTTATCATCCCTTTTTTACCAGTTTTGGCTAATCGCGACGATGAGGATGATTGCTGATATGATGAATGAAATTGATGAAGGGACACTTCAACAGAACACCCATACCCGCGCAGAGATTTCAAACCGGAAACTTGGGTGGCGAGATCGAAGGTCGACCACTTATAGCGCTCGGCCTCAGAGACGGCAAGAAGAAAGTAAAATTAGAAAAAAAGAGAGAAAGTTACTGGCATGATAGCATCGAGGTTGAAATAAATGTGGAGTGGCATGGACAGTAGCGGGAATTATTTTGAGAGGAGAAAATCATCAAATTGTATCCTTCAGTGGGATATAATGACGTCATGTTTACGTGCCATCATAACAAAAGACGTGTTAAAGGAGAGGTGAAAGAATAAATGGAACATAGGACAAAGGAAGAAATAGAGGTTAATTGTTTCAGTCACCACAACCTCCTTGCTGTACAACATTACAGTTTGCAGCGTGTGATGCGATAAAGAGGATGGACACTTGCTAAGCCTAGATTGGAACCCACGACAACGTCACGCTAACCTCCACATCACGAGTGTCGTCTGCTCGCTAGAAAAATAATTCCATGAAAGCAAAGCTCATCTGGCTTCTTCCAATATCCTTCCCAATGTTAATGGCCAGAATGAAAAGAGTCTCCTTCGATTAAATTGCTCAATAACTGTACCAGACGCTATATCCTCCGAGTACAGCCTGTTATTGGCCACTAAATGTCCGGCTTTATAGAGGTTGTTCGGCGGACTTTTTTTTATTGGACTTTTTTTTATTGGACTGTTTGAGCCGCTCTGTCCGGAAACTGGGCACATGTGATGCTTTCGCAAGGAGGGGAGGGGTCGGGATATTGGTGTTGTTTTTGTACATGAATTTCTAGAGCAAGTCAAATTAATTTATTGAGGAACTTGTAAACCTGTTTCGTGACACGTCATAACTCTTGGGAGCATATACACTCCTACATTCTGGGCCTCCCCCGTGACGCAGTGATAGCGTCGTTGCCTTGTAATCAAGGAGTCCCGGGTTCGATACCCGATGGAGGAACCTAGTGGCTCGGGTCATGCTTTAAACTGTAGGTCCAGTCCCTATTAGCCTTACTGTGCATAAAGTGGACTTCAAATATCAAATCAAAAACAACTCCTACATTCAGGTATTGACATTCTCTTGTGTTAATTGAATGATTGATTTCGTTATTTGACGTCGATTTTATTCCACATTTGGCTAATCGCGATAATGAGCATGAGTGATGTGTGATTAATGATTAGTGATGAGGGGATACTCACACAGTAGCGCCCATGGGTCCTCCACCGAGACGAATTTTTATTCGTGTATGAACAAGAGTTACATGTACAGTAAAACCTCGTTAATGCGGACCCCGATAAGCTGGACTTCGCTTAATCCGGACAGGCAAAAGGCAAGAAATACAGCAGAATGCAAGGCTTTAAATGTGGCTACAAGTCAACAAGAGAACTTTCCAAAGAAAAGGCAGTCAAGCACTGATGAAATTCTGTTTCCCGCAGACTTTGTACTGTACTGTATAGTGTATTTAGGCCTATGCCCTTTGGATACACCAAAATAAACGTTTTTTGTTGCTATAAACGGAGTTTTAATGCACTTTCTACTTTTCTTTTAGGTTATTTCAGTTAATCCGGACTTTCGTTAAACCTGTGAACTTATCCCCCCCATTAGTCCGGATAAACGAGGTTTTACTGTATCTACAAACACATCCACTCTCTTTTGGGGGATATACGTGTACATTACTATTATTCTGTTATTTTTAAATGATTACTGTATTGAATTACGAATTTCAATGCTCCCGCTTATTAATTTTTTGAACATTTAGTATTCCAAAATTTGCCCTACTGCATTATTATAACATTATTGATTTTCTAGTTTTAGGGCACATTTAGCAGGTTTTATGGAACCAAAGTTTAAATTAACACCTAATGATGTAGAGGAATAATTCGGTAAAATTGCTCGACAAAGGATTAACATTTTGATTAGATAAGCTAATCCGAAGTTCACACATAATCGTGTGACTTGACACATTATGCAATTATCCTTGGTCTACGTCAAATCAAGAACCGCTTTCTAACAGCATTAACCACCACACTATCGACGAATGCTGAATAATTAAATGTTACGGTCTGAAAATGACTACTACAGACTGATTGACAAGATCTTGATAGGAACTGACTGGTAACTTTCAAGTCTGGCTGGAGCGGTTTCTGGACTCACGATTTCAACACCGACTGTCTGAGGTTCGAGTCCTGGCATATATAGCCATATATCATTGAGGGTTCGCGCTGGTACAATTTGTATAAGATCTGACTGGCACGCTGGAGACCCGAGTTCGATTAAAGGGGTTGTTGATTTCAAGTGGACATTTTTCAAACTATATTCTTTCATGGAGGTGCTCTGGGGTTCGCCCAGATTATAATGAATGGGTACCCGAAGGCAACGGACCATGGTGCTGATCACATCCATCAATGGGCGGGATTTGGAATAGGCTGAGCTACAGGTACCTCCACTCCGAACATGCGTTCTCGGCATGTATCAATGTATGCAGGATGTAGCTGAATACTTTACCTTTAGCACCATACATCTTCATCGTCGCGATTAACTTAAAGAGGCAGAAAAGTCACGTTATGTATGAAAATACTAAAGGAAAGGGTGTGTCTGAAATTCTGGGAAAGAAACTGAACTTACTGAAATAGATTTTGTTTTAGGTCCACTTTATGTAAAGATAGGCTAATCGGGACTGGACCTACAGTTTTAAGTAGTATCCTCCACCTGGCATCAAACCCAGAATCCATTGATTACGAGGCAACGACCTTCCTAATATGTCACTGGGAAGGCTCTGCTAAATCGAATAACTCTCAGAAACTATCTAGAAATAAACAATTGAAACTGATCAACAGAAGGTAACAATGGAGACTTGCTGAAACCGAAAGACTGAAAATACCGAGAAATATCCAAATTCCTTTAGAGAAGCTGAATAAAACTGGAACAACCTTTGCAAGACAGAAGTGGAGCAGCACTTGCATTCAGAATAAAGCATATAAATCTCAACGACCCGTGAAAGATAATTCACCTGAACTCACGTCACACTCAAGGCCGAGAACCGAAAACTTTTTATTCAAAAGTTAAGAAAGGTTGGAGAAGAAACGAAAACTTGCCTCTAAAATACATCAAGTACTACCACCTTCCACGATCAACATGAAACTCGTTTCGACCGTACCAATTCACCCTTTTTTTTCTTCTTTTCTTAATTCCTTCTTTTCCTCCATTTCCGTCCATGGCCATTTTATTGATTAGATCAACGCAACCCTTTCCTTCTTTCTATTTCATCCAGGCGGCAGAAACGCCCTCTCATCTTAAACTTACGGGGGCTCCCTCCCCGACCCGGGGTCCCCCTCCACGATGCGCCTTCCACCGCATTATTTTAAGGGGTGCCTAGAGAAATAGCGTGCAGCCAGGAACAGGAAATTTGTTAACAAATGACGATCGAAGAATGGGAAGGAAAGAAAGCGAGAAACTCGTTGCTTTTCTTCTTCCCTCTCCGATTTGCCTCTGCCCATCTTACTGCTTTGTTTTTTTTGACGTGAGATGGCAGCACTGACGTCTTGTCAGAAGGTTCTGGCTGTATGGGAAAGAGGAAATAGTATCTATAGTAGTAGCCACGAAACTTGGCGGCTGGGCAGAAGTCCGCTGGAGTCACATATGAGGTTAAAAAAAGAGGGACATAGTCTGGCAGGAGCTAGGTTATACCGCAATGTAGTCTGTAGTTAACCTCCGTAGCGGAGTGGTTAGCATAGAGCGCTACACCAGGGATACCTGGCTCGAATCCCGGCCTGGGCATGAGTGTTCTTTGTGTGTCTAGGGCCTCCCCGATGGCGCAGTGGTATCGTTGTCGCCTTGTAATCAAGGGTCCTGGGTTCGATATCCGGTGGAGGTACATAGAGGTTCGGATCCCACTTTAAACTGTAAGTCGAGTCCCGATTAGCCTTTCTGTGCATAAAGTGGACTTAAAGAAACAAATCAATAAATCAACCTTTGCGTGTCTCCCTTCATCAACTTCATCAAATCTTTACTCATCCTCAACTTCGAAAATACACCGCTGGTCAACCTAACCCATCTTCCCCCCCTAAGGAATTAGTAACACTTGCCTCATTATAAATGTTACTAAAAAAAGGAATTCAATAAACATTGGTTACCACATGGAAAGTTGCACTTTAAGTAACTATGAGGGTAGTGTTATTTATTTCAATAAAGACGCAATGGTTTTTAGTTTGGGCCAATGACCCCCCCCCCCAATCAGAAACCTACTAGAACTCTACACATGCATATTTTTGCATGGAAACAGATTCTGTTTACTTCAAACGTCGTATGAGAATGGAACTTCTTTGAAACATTTCTACACATGCTCTCCCTTCACCGCCATGTGCAAGATCCTTTGTCTTTGGGCCCTGCAGCCCCTTACGCAATTGCAAGACGAAAACTGAAGCCAAACAACAAACTCCATAGTGTATTGCCTAAGCAGTGTCCCAGTTCGGTGGGACTCTCTTCACTAACTCTGGGAGCATCTGGCATGAGTTTCCGAGTTCTTCCGCAAAAAAAAGAGAGTGAGGGAGGGAGAGGGAGAGAAGGAGAGAAGGAGAGGAGAAGAAGGCGGAAGAAACAGGCCTGGAACTGGCAGAGGACTTGGCCAAAACTTTGTACATGAAAAGTACAGAAACTGCATTGGACTTGGCGCAAACGAAACCGTGAGACGAAGAAGAGAGAGGGAGAGAGAGAGGGAGAGAAGTAGGATGTAGAAAGTGTTAGAAGGGTCGGTCGGAAGATCTTTGCCAAAAGGTTGTCTAGTCTTCAGGTAAAGCAGGGGAAATTGTCTGAAAAATTGTGCTGGGTCATAAGGCCCAATTCTCTCTTTTTTTTACTGCTATTTTTCGTCGACAAAATATTCTGGAATTTTATAAGTGAGGAATGTATATGGTGGTTATTAGAGTACTGCATGGGACCACTTGCTCTTGCTCGTACTCGTTCGAATCTATTGGTGGTAGTTTCAGCCCGCAATCATCTACTTCATTTTCATATAGCGCTAAGCCAAGCGTCAACTTAATTTTGCAGCAGGTTTTTAGCATATGTAGATCCAAACTTGCCCGCACAATATAGTTCCGCTGAGACGTGTTCTAATTTGACTTAATTTGTAAAATTCAGACAAAATAATACATCCATTAGCAGGTATGGACTTGATCTGTTGCAATCACTGTGGAGACGAACTTGGATCCGCAGACACGCCAACTGGAATGTCTATTGCTCTGAAGAATCGCAGAAGCTCAAGAGTGAGTCGAGCGAGACTGAATAGGTTGCAGAGCGCGTGGAATCCGTGATACCAGTGTTGCACATTCCACTATTTTAACCCTATATTTATCGTGATTAATTATCGTGCTATACACCGGTGAGAATGGCTGAATCGAGGTCTCCTGTTCAGCGCGCGGTTTTACCCGAGTGTTATTTTGGGCATCATTCGAAGAGAAAAGCTCTTCAAAGTCAAGCAACTTGTTATTCCTTCTTACGGCAACAAGATCAAAATATAACAGAGCGTGAGGTGATTTGCAGTCGATGTGCACACGAACTGTATCACGGCTGTTGAATGATTTGCGGTTTGAGTTTAGAAAGGAAACGTTCGTTTATTTTTTGATGACAAAATAATCTCCGCAATATTAAAAGATATCGCCGTGAGAAGAAACATGTTATTATTTGGAAGAGATGTGCGTCAACGGGGGGAGGGGAAGAGGGGCGTGCATTGAATCAAACATGGAAGTGGAAAGATACCACCGTCAAAAACCACCACCAGGGCTGAAAAACCGACGAGAGAGGGAGAGGGGGAGAGGGAGGCTTATTGTTTTACTAACTGGTAGCAATTAAGGTTTTGTTGAAGGCGCATGTTTACTCTTCCGTGCAAAGAGAGGGAAGGGTGATTATCAGGAAGAAATGGACAGACGAAGATTTGAATCCTGGTTTAGTGAAGTGATTCATAAATTGAAACCAAACAGAGTGATAGTAGCAGACAATGCACTCCATTGTATATATGACCAATAACAAATCATTCTTTTTTTTTGGTGGTATAACTTGAAGTGCGTGTGTCTTATAGTAACGGGTGTATTGCGAACAGAGCAATCACATTTTTCATAAACGTATTTATTTCTAAACCAAAAACAATATTTTGTCATTAAATTCAAGAGATCTATCATTGCTTACTTTTACCTTTGTCTTATTTCTTTTTTGCGTGCTCGAAATATACACACATGCTCTCATATTTCGAAGATATTTCGCGATTTATGTTAAGTAATGACACATTTATTAAATAATCTATGCGTAGAAAGTACTTTAAAAATTTTATGTTTCAGGAGACAAAAAGAAGTAAAAATACATTCCGCTTGACATGCATGCGGGTTTTGATTTGTTGTGCGGTTGGCAACACTGAGGATTTTCTCAGTGTCTGCGATGTAAGCAGCTCGGCGGTTGATGCAAGACTGGCACGGAAGATTCTGAGCTCAGTTTTTTGCGCGGATTGATACATAAAACCTGCTGCAAAGTTAGCTTGACGCGCGATTTCGTATTGGTAAGACAAACAAAACAAAAATTTAGCATGGAGATTATGTCTATGTTCACTTAAGTTTCAATTTCACTGCTTCTATCACTTCACGATACATATTTGAGGGCCCACAATCACAGACAAATTACGGTTATACGTGTACAACTGAGCCTCAAGAGTATATCGCTCGTTTTATCCGTTCAAGCATTATTCGCTCGAGCGAAGAAGCTCTAAATTTCGTACGCTATCTGGCGTAGTCCGTGCAAACTATTTGGCGCTGGAGCGAAATCCTCTCCCAGCAGCACTCTGGTGGTTATCGTTGCATAACTTTTCAGCAGAAAATAACGCGTACGCCAAATGCATAGAATGAATCTCCAATTAATGTTTCAGGTTCAGCTCCCTTCATCAATTTCATCTAATTATCATTCATCCTCATCATCTCGGTTAGAGTAAGAGGCAGAAATAAACATTAAAATGCATGTAAAATGACTTAAATTTGAGAAATCACAGATTCAAATCCAGCAGTCTTGTAACCAAGAGGAGCCGTGTCCAATCTCTGTTGGATGCACATTGAACGGTGGTTCGTATTCCACTTTAAACTTGGAAAAGGTTCAGCCCTGATTACCACATCTAGGCAGAAGTGGACTCTGACAAAACCTCGCAGGCTGTAGAAAAGTTTCCCGTGGTGTTCCTCAGCCTCTCTTCGCGAATGCTGGTGTGATACCTTCAACCGCGTCAATGTACGCTTCAATAAGAGCATCCTCTCAGCTCTTTCTATCACCTTTCCCCATGGAGCTTAACCAACCCTCACGAACAAGCGGTGATATCATTTCAGTCTTCATCTTGATGAATATTTACAGGGTTTTCTCCCCCTCTGGTTTGTGATGCAGGAAATCTGTTTGGAAAATGACTTTGGAGAATCTTTCCTGAAGAAACACTCACCTTCTTTTATATCCTATAACATTACGAAAGTAGATGGATACAGTGAAACGTAGCAGGTTTTAAGCCGACTCACCCCTTTATTGTTTCTTCCCCCACCCCCATATGCGCCCCACGAAAGAGGAAAAGGGGCGAGGAGAGAGAATCTCCTAAGCGATCTTAAAAATAACTTTAAGGGTATGAAGGCTAAAGAAGTAACTGACAAAATTGCCGCTAGGAGGAGACACCTGCCGTCTGTTCCTATAAGATTATGAAAATGCAAAAGGCATGGCGAAAGATATGAAAGCGTACCAAAAGAGGGTTGAAAGAAAAAAAGGAAAAAGCAGGGAAGGAATGAAACCTTGTAGAACGTGGAGAAGGTAAGAGAGGAGAGAGTAAAAGCTTATAAAGGCCTATTAAATATGCATGGTGCGTTATACAAGGATACATTCCTCCCCAACCCATCGCCTCGCGGCTCCTTGATCACGTGGTCATAATTCACTTGTCATGGCGAGAGACCTCCGCTATGGCTGCGACGGACGCATTAACGTTCCTACTACACAACACGTTGCCCCCTCCTCCTCTCCGCCCCTGCATCGTCTCGAGTTCTAAACTTCGTCACTTGATATGCAGAATAGGCGTTCTTGCAAAAATATGTAAAGTGTGCAATAAAGTTAAAGAGATTGATTTTTAAGAAGATTCTCCGCAGAGCCATATTTTCCAACCACCTTCGAGCGAAATTTAGGAGAATGTTGTACTGATTTTTGAGCATCACGGTTTCTTTCATCATAGAGCTAATTGCCTCAAGGTTTGGAGGGGAGATGGTGTTCTCTTGTTGCCAAGAGTTCCCCTAAGGATACGGCACTCGCTTGCATAAACCTCCTATATTAATATTAACTTACAGGTGGTAGTAGTAAGGGAGGGTGGGGCAAGTGAGACAGGTTGGGCAAGTGCGTCCACCCAAGCTGAATTCTAGACCACGACAGGAAATGACCCCGCGAGAAGCTAGTTGGGGTCATAGAAACTGGAAGCAGTTGGACGTTCCCTTGAAAATTGATGATTTTATAGGAATATGTTTATTTTCGGTTTTATCTTTATAAGAATAATGGTTCATACAGAAATCTGCATTACATATCGTCAATACATTTTAACACTTGTAATATATTTATTGCATAATAGATCTGTTTACGAACCCATACTGACATACTGTGAATGTAGCATTATTAGACCCACACAGACGGGTCGAGTAAGTAAAATATGTGAGGTGGTTTAAGAGCGTCCATCTAGAATCCAAGACGGTCGCTCTTGTCCCAGGTTGGTTAATTCACTGGTAGGTTATTTTGCGTTACTTTACTACCGTTAGGTTAATTTATACGACAATGCTCTCCATGTGTATTGAGCAGTGTGCGTGCTAAATTTTTCGTTCTGCGGAATGCCCACTCATTTCTTTTGCCAGTTAATTTTGCTGTCTGAAGGAGTCCCAGGAATCCCCCCCTGCCGAACCTCAGCTTCCTATAAGAGTTATCTGATTGTTATACTTCCATTAATTTGGACACATTATTTAAGTGATTTTGATCGTTTGTCTGGTGAAAGTTATTTGCCAAGTTTCAGTGTTCAATTTCTGTATCTAGCTGGTCTCATTTGCCCCACCCGGTGAGGCAAGTGCGTTCACATGCACACTTGATTTATTTCAATTTTAACAGAAGAGTTAATTATTTGTTTTGTATTTGAACTAGATACAAATGTTCACAACTGTTCTAAGTGTAGGCTGCTAAAAGTTTGTTTCCTCTGAAATAAATAATGTGCACGCTATGACCTTTCTTTGCTTCAGGGGTCTCACTTGCCCTACTCACTCTACGACCAATAACATATTCGTATCTTTTGGATAGATAGTTCGGTGTTGTTCGGTTGTCGAGAATGCTCAGAGTAGTAGTCAATATGTACCTTTGACAACAATTTTGATTTCTTGACCCCACGACCGCCAAACCCTCAAAAACTCATTTTCTCTCCACGTTCCACGCCTCATTTATTGCGCTGACGATGTTTCACGGCGCAAAAAAAGCCGTGATGAGTGAAAGATGAGCTCTCATCCTCTCATCCTCTCATCCTCTCATCCTCTCATCCTCTCATCCTTGAAGGATGAATGCATCTTATTGTAATTTTCCAAGTCCCGGTCAAATGTTTGTATATCGTGACCTTTGTAAACCTCTCTCTTTCGGGAACGATGTGCCACACACACGCACACACACGCGCGCGTGTGTATCACTTTCTCCCCACGTTCCGCGCCTTATTTATTGCGCTGACGATGTTTCACGGCGCAGAAAAGCAGTGATGAGTGAAAGATGCACTCTCATCTTCTCATCCCCTCATCTTCTCATCCTCTCATCCTCTCATCCTCTCATCCTTTCATTCTCTCATCTTCTCATTTTCTCATCCTCTCATCCTCTCATCCTCTCATCCTCTCATCCTTTGAAGGATGAATGCACCTTATCGTAATTTTCCAACCCCGGGGGACCAAAAATGTTTATATATCGTGACCTTTGTAAACCTCTCTCGGGGAACGATGTGCCACACGCGCACGCCTGCCTCTTATTATTTCCGTATTGTGACACAAACAAACAAATAATAATTGTTGTTTTTTAGGATTCCTGGCCCCTATAACCTCGCCAGGGTGCGTGGCGGCGAAAATCGTCACGAGTTTGGATTTGTATTGCAAATGCTGCCAAAAATTCAATCAACATTGTTTGTTCTCAATGCTGGAATCTTACGTAGATTATTCCATGAAACATAAATCGATAATCCTATACGAAACCTCAACGGTGTTTATTACCATCCGCTTCCGCAGTGGACGACTCCACCCTCGGCAACCACAAACGACAACAAACTCCCCGAACCTAATCATCTCGCATCTGCTTCCGCCTGAAGTGAATCTGGTTGAGGAAAAATGATTGAATACCATGACAAACACGCATAAGGTGGAACTGTCAACGGTGTTTATTGCCATCCGCTTCCGCAGTGGACGACTCCACCCTCGGCAACCACAAACGACAACAAACTCCCCGAACCTAATCATCTCGCATCTGCTTCTGCCTGAAGTGAATCTGGTTGAGGAAAAATGATTGAATACCATGACAAACACGCATAAGGTGGAACTGTCAACGGTGTTTATTGCCATCCGCTTCCGCAGTGGACGACTCCACCCTCGGCAACCACAAACGGCAACAAACTCCCCGAACCTAATCATCTCGCATCTGCTTCCGCCTGAAGTAAATCTGGTTGAGGAAAAATGATTGAATACCATGACAAACACGCATAAGGTGGAACTGTCAACGGTGTTTATTGCCATCCGCTTCCGCAGTGGACGACTCCACCCTCGGCAACCACAAACGGCAACAAACTCCCCGAACCTAATCATCTCGCATCTGCTTCCGCCCGAAGTGAATCTGGTTGAGGAAAAATGATTGAATACCATGACAAACACGCATAAGGTAGAACTGTCAACGGTGTTTATTACCATCCGCTTCCGCAGTGGACGACTCCACCCTCGGCAACCACAAACGGCAACAAACTCCCCGTTCCTATATAACACACCAGTTTCTCTTTTTGTACATCATTATCATAGTGAACCTCAATCGTGGCAGTTCAGTATTCTTAATTGTTTGTCTGATAGTATACATATATATCATCGTGGAAGTTTTAGTGAGCTACAAGTTTTATTTTGAAGTCTCTCTATCTTTCTTGAAAGGTGAACGTCAATTGTGGCAGTTCAGTATTCTTAATTGTTTGTCTGACAGTATACATATATCATCGTGGAAGTTTTAGTGAGCTACAAGTTTTTTGAAGTCTCTCTATCTCTCTTGAAAGGTAAGTTTTTTTTTCAAGTGTGTTTTATTTTGTTTTCACGATATATATTTCTTTTGTTTTGCGTCTGACTCACACACACGCACATATTGAGAGGCGTCATAAAAATTGACACACACCTCCTACAACAGTGCACACACTGTTCGCGTCTAATATATATATGCATTTTTGTGTAAGGAAAAAATATCTAGCACTTTTCAGCTTTTTTGATCTATTTTTTTTCCTTCTGTTTCAGTGCGCTTTCCCCTACCACCACCACAACCCCCCTCCTCCCCAAAAAAATTTCTCTGTATATATAAATAACAGAGAAAAAAATGGAACCGCAACCAGGTCCCTCCGGTTTTTGCGGGAAAGTGGCATGTCGTAACTGTGGAAAATTAATTTCTAAACCCAATATTGCCAGGCATTTGAAAAAATGTCGTCTACCTGAACATGATGTCGCCCCCCCGGCAAAGAAATCTCGCATTGATGCGCATGAAGGCGGTGCTTTGAATAAAAGTGCACGCATCATGACGTATAAATCTGGAGGTGACGAAAAATGTGACTCGAGCACCTTCCTCGACAATGTGAAATCTCTGGTAGTTGATCAATTACGTGATTGCCTCGTCAATGTTTCAATTAAAATTCATCTCGTCTTGACCCTCATGTATGAGAAAGTTGTCTCATCCAAGACAAGCACTTTCAGCTTTTACGTAGGGTGTGAAGACTTGCATGAGGGCAATCACAAGGATCTGGACGAGATAGTGACACGGCTATTTGAGCACCTGACACAAAAACAAGAAGAGTTTGAAGGTAGAGGAAGTGGATGGACCCTTTGCGGTCGCAGCCACACGTTACAGCTTCGAGTGTGCAATTTTAAACCCTTACGTAGCGCTCAAAAAAACAAGCAAAAAAAAAGCAAAATGCAGTGTTAAACATACAAAGTAATGATGAGAAGAGTTTCCTATGGTCTGTCATCGCCGCATTACACCCAGCTAATAATATTAACCCCCAACGCCTGTCCAATTACAGACGATACGAGGGGAAATACAAGAATGTCATGCGAGGAATTTCCTATCCTGTGCCCGTGAATGAGATCGATCAATTTTTAAAAAACTATAGAGAGGAAAAAAAAGAAGATATCGATATTTTTGTGTTTGGGGTTGACGATTGCGACAACATTCGTGTGTTAAGACCTGCGAGAAGCCAGAATAATGTAATTCGACTCTTGCTTGTAGATGGCCGTTACAGTTTGATACGGAATTTCTCACGATTAGTAGGAAGACAGATCAGCAAGCATCACGATAAGATCGAAATTTGCGATCGATGCTTGAGAACTTTTCGCGTGGGAAAGAAGATGAGAGAACAGCACAAGTGTTTTGGTTCCGTGAATGCAGAACCCGAAGATGTCATGCCGGAACCCGGAACCAAGATGAAATTTCAGAAACACCAGGCTCTTCTCCACCATCCCGTCGTTTTTTATGCCGACTTTGAAAGCTTCCAAGTTCCCATGACCTCTTGCAACCCTGATCTCTCTACCTCAAGCACAATCCAAATTTTTCACCACGAGCCTTGCAGTTTCTCCATCTACGGAGAAAAATTAAATGATGTCATCTTGTATTGCGGACCCGATGCGGCAAAACATTTTGTTAAGAAGATAGCGGAATGCGCGAGAGAACTTGCACCCAGCCTGAAAGGCTCTTACGTTTCTCCACCTGCTCTCACGACGGAACAACAGCGGAGACATGACACGGCGACAAGATGCGCGGAGTGTAACCAGATTTTCACCCCCGAAAATCACAAGGTCGTACACCATGACCACCAGAATGGATTATTCCTGAGCACCATCTGTAATTCGTGCAATCTTAAAATTAAGGAGTCGCATTTTGTTGCCGTGTTTCTGCATTACACGGAAAAATACGATACGCATCTGTTCGTCAAAGAGCTCTACAACATAACAACTCGAATCAGCATCATTCCGAGAACGAGCGAGAAGTATATTACAGTGAGAGTGTGGATCCCTCTCGAAGAAGGAGGAAGTGTGGAAGTTAGAATCCTGGACTCTTACAATTTCCTGTCCTCCAGCCTCGCTACTCTTGCAGCTCAACTTGGCGACGAAGATCTTGTGGCCACCAAACAAAAATGTTTTTCGGGGAGAGATGAGAATTTGAATCTGTTGCGTCGCAAGGGCGTCTACCCCTACGAGTACGTCAACGATTTCGACAAATTTGACGAGGCGGAACTTCCACCCCGGGAGGCATTTTATTCTCATCTCACGGAGGACGTCTGTTCCGAAGAGGACTACGAACACGCTCGTAGTGTGTGGACAGCCTTCAATTGCCAAACTTTTCGTGATTATCACGATCTCTATCTCAAATTGGACGTGACTCTTCTCATGGACATTTTCGAATCGTTTCGCAAGAGATGCATCTCGATCTACAAGTTGGATCCTGCGTATTTCTTCACGACGCCGGGATTGACTTGGGAATCGATGATGAAATACACCAACGTGGAACTGGGACTCATCGCAGAGAAGGAACAGTATGCCTTCATGGAGAGTGCGATACGCGGTGGCATCGTCCAATGTCCTCGACGCCATGCCCAGGCAAATAACCCTCATACACCTGGTTACGATGCATCGAAGACCAACACCTACATCGTCTACTGGGATGTCAACAACTTGTATGGCCACTCCATGTCCCAGTGTCTTCCCATCAGCGACTACGCGTGGATGACCGAAGAGGAACTCTCCTGCGAGGATTTTCTCAACTGGAGCGAAGATAACGAATGGGGCTGTTTCTTGGAAGTGGATCTCGATTATCCCGAAACGCTTCACGAGAAACATCGCGGATTGGCCCTGGCCCCCACCAAAGAGAAGCCACCTGGAGGATCGGAGCCAAAACTAATACTAAGCATGGAGAACAAGCGGAATTACGTTCTGCACTACCGACTCCTCCAATTTTACGTGAGTCACGGCTTGCAGCTGAAGAAAGTACATAGACGATTGAAGTTCCGACAGAGTAGGTGGCTCGAACCGTACATAGCCGAGAACACGCGACGCAGAGCGCAATCGACATCGCCTGCAGACAAGGATCTGTACAAACTGTTCAATAACGCCATCTACGGCAAGACGATGGAGAACGTGCGTAATTACATCGACGCAACGTTGGTCACGGACGAAAAGAAATTTGAGAAGATTGTCGCGTCTCCCTACTTCAAAAACTTCACCATTTTCGACGAGAATCTGGTATTCGTCGAGAAGAACAAGAAGCAAGTGATGCTCAACAAGCCGATTGCCATAGGTGCCACCGTCCTTGAACTATCAAAATTGCACATGTACCAATCGTACTACGATCAGTTTCAACCTTTTTATGGAGATAACATCCAAATATGTTACATTGATACGGATAGCTTCATTTTTCTAATCCAAACACCACGCCTCGAACATGATCTGAGTTCGATGAAGCATCTTTTTGATTTTAGCAACTTACCATCAGGCCATCACTTGCATTCGACAGAAAATAAAATGACCATAGGAAAGTTCAAAGATGAAACGGCTGGTAATTACATCAGCGAATTTGCAAGGCTTCGTGCCAAAATGTACTGCGTCAAGATTGCAGAAGAAAAAGAGATCAAGAAAGCGAAAGGGGTAGGAAAAATAAGTACCAGCAAATTTAGCATGAAAGACTACAAAGAATGCCTGTTTCAAAGTAAAAGACAACTCAGCACAGATCATCGCATTGCGAATAAATTACACGAACTGTACACGACGCGCGTAACCAAGGTCGCATTGGATGCCAGAGACAATAAGTTACGTGTTCTCGATTGTCAAATCCACACGAGAGAGTGGGGCCACTGTAATGGAAGCGATAAATGTGACGTGTGTTAACCGTAACCCCATAGCCATGAAGTCCGCTGTGTCTTTTGGCATTCTTCAAAAACATATGGAGGAAAAGAGGAGCCCTCGGGGGATGAAAAGTTGGAAGTTGTTATTATGTCGTTAAGCTCGCTCTAAACGAGGCCTCATTAAATTCAACTTTTATTTTTTTCTTCTTCATCCTGATCTAATGACATAATTACACGTTCGAGTCTTTTGAATTGCATCGCCGTAGATAAAATCTTCTCTTCTTTTTATTCGATCTACAAAGGGGCACAGCATATAGAAAATTTAAATAACTAACAAGGACAATGAATCTTTTTGGTTTCCGGAAACAGATCAACATGGAAAGTGCACCACCAAATTCCAATAACCTCTTACCTTCCATGTTATCCAAACTCAACGGTCTACTGATCGTTCACCTCAACAGTATTTGGACGAAATTGGACGACGATGTGGGCAAGATGTTTTACGTCTTCAATAACAATTTACATTTCTACGAAATTCCGATCGACGGGAAACTTCGGATCACCGTGAATCCGGAAAACGTAGGCGAAATCAAAATTTCTACTGGCAAGAACATTTTTCGAATCAAGCACGACAAGATGCTTTCTAACATTACGTACGATGTGTCTGCAGGAGGATATCTTTACATGGAACTCCTCGGAGATTACGACAAACTTATTCCTCTCTTCCTAGAATTACGAATCGTCTATCCTATTATAAATAACCGTTAACCAAAAATGCCTAACGACATTTTCGGCAACACCAAGCGTGTAGACCACGCAGAAGAGATTCTCATGTTGGACATTCGAGTTAAGAAGTTGAGGACCGATTTGATCGCTTTGCAGGAAACCTTAAACAAAAGTTTAGAGTCGGAAATCGCTACGCTCCAAACGCAATGTCTCGACCCCATTCTGAAAATCGATTCCGAACTGAAGACGCTGATAAAAAATTATGTCGACGTACCTTCTTACGACAACGTTCAAAATATACAGTTGAGCGTGGATTCGCTTCAAAATGATTTGGCCAAATTACAGCAATTTCAATCGAAAAATGAAGATTTGGAAAAATTGAAACTCGAAATCGAAGAACGAACTTCCGCAATAGAAAAGAATTTCTCTGAACTTCAAACCGTCGTGAACGATATAGACGCAGAACGCTTGCATGTCGTCGTTTCCAAATTACAAGAAGAATTCACCGGCACGTTGGAAGAAATCAAATCCAAGTTACAGACTTTGGAAGATACCATGACGAACCTACCATCGTCGGACGAACTGCAGGTCATCGGTAAAAGCGTCGCGAACATAAAAATTCAATTGGAGGCGTATCAAGATTTCGAACACATTCAAACCACCATCGCTACGCTTCAGGCGTCACTGGAGTTGATCAACGAAGAAATTAAAAATATTCACGCTGAAGCGAGCGCGCTGACGAGCATACAAGACACGTTGAGCACGGTTCAGCATAAAATCGAATATTTAGAAAATTTAAACGTCGAATCCAATCTTGCTCATTTTCATCACGTACTGGACAACATACAGGGTGACTTGGAATCGTTACGGACGAGCGTGCCTTCGAGCGAAGATTTGGAAAAATTGAAAACGGCGGTGACGGCACTATCCGAATCGAGCGACATCAAAAGTTCATTGAGCGATCTCGAGAGTAGGGTGGCCAATCTCCCCACCTCCAAAGAATTGCACGCTTTGAAAAGAAACATATCTCGAATGCTGAAACGACTAGAAACGGAAACGGCGAACGTGGAACAGATTCGAGACGAAATTAGTTCGCTGGTGTCGACGCTGCCCACTTCGCAGAGCGTCGCCGACCTTCACACGCAGTTTACAGAGATGCGAAGCATCGTGAACGATCTTACTGAGAAGAGCTCGAAATTGAATCAAGTCGAGAACCTTCAGAACATCGTCGTCAACATCAGAGATCAAGTCGGAGTGCTGGAATCCACGCAGGAATCGACGTTGGCTTCTTTCGGTGCCAAGTTACAAGAACTCAACGAAAACTACAAGCAGTTGAACGTGGAAGTGAAAATCAAACCGTCGTTGTCTGCCGTAACGGATACCATAGTCGAGCATTTGCTGCCCATCGAAAATAAACTCGGACACGTTCACAGTAATCTGCTCGGCGTCGACACTAAATTCGCTAAACTGCATTCTCTGCAAGCCATCGAAATCAACAGCGTACCCAATCAACAGAGAATCTCCACGTTCGTTGAAGGTAACAAACTGTACATGTTACATCCTTATCATCCGTACTACAAGTTTCTCCTCGATGGCACGATTCAGATAAACGAATTTTCGTACTGGTCTCACGGTAGAAAAGCTAGCGTTCCTACCATGACTTTGATATCGAATCGTGGTGTCCAGAAAGCAGGAAACATTCCTCTGGCACGTTGGAACGAAACGCGCAACATATATGAAATACACGAAGACGAAGATCTTACCGTTTTCGACGTGAGTGCCGGCGATAAGCTGATCATTCAAAACACGAGCGAGGTACCACCCTCTTTGAATCCCATCACGCTTGTGCTTCTCTTGAAACGTAATCTCTAAAAAAAATGTCTAGGCAAGCCATCGTAGAAGAATTGCATAAACCTGCACGCCGCAACTACGAACGTTTGGCTGTGGTAACCAAGGGCATCGACGACCTCTGGCAAAGTGACCTCGTGGAGATGAGTAGCGGCAATTTGAAAAACGTACATAAATTGAACAAGAGCAACAAGTACCTCCTCACCGTCATAGACACATTTTCGAAATTCGCATGGGCTCTACCTTTGAAGGCGAAAACGGGAACATGCGTCACGGAAGCATTCAAGACAATTTTTCGCGAAAGCGGTGGCAGACGACCAGGGTTTCTGCAAACAGACAAGGGGAAGGAATTTTACAACGCTGTATTCCAAAAGTTTATTCAAAAACATGACGTTCAACATTATTCGACCTTCAGTCACATCAAAGCCAGCATCGTGAGTAGTATAAAAGTATATAGGATAAACCCAACTTACAAGTGTAGAAAAGGCGAGGCTATTTGATTGAACAATCAGATTTGCTTACACTTAAAACAATGCCAAGATGGGGCCTGTACCCCAATTCTTCAGGTGTGATATGCTCTGATTTTTAAGAAATTCTGAATTTCTAGTGTAGAAAAGGCGAGGGCTCAACAGATAGATTTACCCATACTTAAGACAATGGCAAGAGGGGCTTATACCCTAATTTTTCAGGTGTGGAGGTTCGGGTTTAAGTCCTCATAAAATATGAAGCCTCCCCTGATGGCAAAATGATAATATTGTTGCCTTGTAAACAAAAGGCTCGGGGTTCGAGTCCTGATAAAATATTTAAGATTGAAATACATGTGGCAAAATAATATGTCCACAAGTGAGATTTTGAGAATAATTACTGCTAGTTGATAGCCCCCAAATCTGAAACCCTGGTAAAACAATGTTTTACAACAATATATTGTACAAAAACTGAATTTCTCAATTTTCTTATTTTCTCATGTTTTATAACCACTTGCTCAATACAATAGAAGAATAGTGGGTAGGCATAATTAATTGCCTCCATGTCCTGCCGGCACGCAAGAGATAAAATCTACACGCTAGAAGGGAGCATTAATGATTTTTCTGTACGATTCACTGAAGGGGGCATTAATCTTTCTGTGCGACAGGGGGAAAAAGTGTAACATGTTGCAGACATGTAAAAGTGTAACAAAGATTATTGAGATAAAAATACATATTTTCACACAGTGGCAATGAACTGCACCCCCTTCATGCTGAAAGCAATTCTATTCTGATAATATGAGCCTAGGCAAAGACTTAGAAAATATTATGACAGTTCAAAATCCAATTTTGTCTGTATAAGGGTCTCAGAACCCAGTAAAATGTGGGCATATTCCATATTGAGAAGTATTAATATTGTTGCATTGTAATCAGGGGCTTTGGGTTCGAGTCCTGATAAAAGATTGAAATATATACAACTGCCCACACATAAGATATTCACTGCTAGCTGATAATACAGTTGAGGTTTCAAAGCTGGTAGAGTGTCTGGGGCCTCTCTGACAGCAAAGTGTTGGTATTATTGCTTTGTAATCAAGGGGCTTCTGTGTTTGAATCGGACCTCTAGAATTGCTCCGTGACTCTCTCATTTCTTACATCATAAACATATGATTTTTCCCCTATGAGAATGACGCTACATATGGTGTCATCTGGTAAAGCCTCGTGGAATTCACAGATAATTTTAATGTTTGTCCTGTCATTCACCACAACTTGTTTTCTTTTTGAAGTGTTGATTACAAACATGGGTCTCTGTGTTTTGAATTCATCTGGTGAGTAATACATATCAGTACTGCCAGTAGTGACACGCTTGAAAGCCGAAAAAGCCTCATATAATTTAAGAAAATCATCCTTGGACATGTCTAAATTATAATTTTCTCTAGGAAATACCTCATTTCTGCCATTTTTAAGATATATATTCTTGATGTTGCAGCTATCAAATTTACTTGAATTTTTTTCCTGATTATTGTGTCTTCCAGTCTGAAACAATACCACCACAAAATCAGGCATGTCAAATTGAATGCTGGAGAATGAGTTTGTAGCATCAAACTCATAATATGTGCCAGATGCGGGCTTCTGTACAGATTGATATGTGTAAAATTGCAGAGGAATCTGTGGATTTTTTACTATATCTGCTTTGTGTTTAAGAGCGTAACTGGCCTCATATTCAACAACAGGGATTCTTAGCTCCATAGTCTGAATAAGGCACTTGCCTGCATCAGGTAAGGTATTAGGCAGAGCTTCCCCTGTAGAGTTTAATGTGCTGTATCTCATCAAAGCATTATTATCATTGGCAGCTCTTCTAAATGTAATTCTTAACCCGCCTTTCCACATAATTTCTTTGTAATCCGAGAAGAATCCTGGCAACAGGCGCATGGGGAACAGCACAGTGTGGCTCTTGGTTAATATTTTATCACCAGCCTCAAATCCACCGATTCTGTAGTAAGAAGCCTCGGTTTTGGATAATTTTAGTGTGGCCAAAGCTGTGGAGGTAATGCCGGGATAATCCACTCTGTTTATAACAACGCCATGTTTTCTGATCTCAATTTCAGAGAACAGATGCGGCACAAAATTATCTACCAATCTTATATTTGAATTTGCCGGATAATCTGTTCCATCGAGCTTTACAACATCAAATTTGATGTATAGATCTGCTCTGTGGGGGTGTATAAATCCATCCCCTACATCAAGATCAACCTCAATTTCTGTGTTGGGTTGATTTAAATTTGCAAATGTCCTCCTGTTTGGGGGGAATGATTGTAGCTCATAACTCTCAATATTTTCCATTGTATGTATTTTTATTTAAATGTTAATCTCTATGATAGCAGTTGTTGTGGCTCCAGCAAAATCAACTAATTCTTCTTTTTCATTAGTGACCATCAATTCAATGTAATCTATTCTATTATGGCACACAGGAAAATATAATGTTGGGGATGGATTGTAGATGATGGGCTCCATGAATTCAGAATTAGGTTTGAATGTTGCAATGATGCCAGTTTGTTTGTGAGTGCCTATGCCATTTGATTTGGTGATCATACCCTCGGCCACATTACAGTGAATATTCAGAGTCTCTATGGCTAAGAATTTGGGTATATTCATAGCAGTGTGTTTGATGGCCGGTTCAAGTTTTGTGTTGTTCTCAAAGCCTAACAGCTCTCCTATAGTACCCAGATCCACTGTTTCTGTAGCAGATACAATCTCTACTCTGTGAGTGACAGAATTTTGACTTAACACTACACCTCTGGGTAATTGAGCATTTAGAGTGGACAGATTATATTGCCCTGGAGTGATGACAATTTTTTGATCCCCTACTGCAATTGTGTTGTTGTGGTGTGTAATATTAGGGATCAGGTACATGCCGTAAAATGCTCTGAGAGCTATTGTTTTGGGATACACAATGTCATCATGCAATTTGAGTTTCAATATTGAATTTTGGCTGGTGAGATGGAATACCCCCATGATGTTTTAAATACCACAAGGCCTTTTGAAAATCTTCAATTGATGGTTTATTTATTTGAGACAGATATCTGAGAACAGATAAACACAAATGTCCGCAATTAACATCTTTGAAGTTTTGAACACGGGCATTATTGTAATAAAGATTAGGTGATTTTAGATATTTTACTAAATTTTCAGGTGGAACACCTCCAAATGAATCAAACACAAATGCCTCATTTTTTAAATATTTAAGATAACAGATCCAGTGAGTGCCCTGATTTTTGTACTTATCCAAATTAACAATGCCACACTCTTTGTTGAGTGGTTGTTCTGGTAAAGAATCAGACATGTACACACCTCTAAAATTTTTGATGCCCAGTGGCTTGATTAAAGCTTCAATATCTTGGTTTGTAAGCGGCTCTTGTTTTTTTTAAACTTATTCATGGCTCTCTTAACACCTTTGCCTTTTTTCTCCATGGCCAGGTTATGGCGCTTCTGCTCATATAATTCTGCCCTATTTTTCTTGGCATCTATTACTGTTTTTGCTATGGCAGCTGATCCCCCAGCCAAGCTCCCAACAGCCCCGAGAGCTGCTAAGATGGCAGGGATAGTAAATATGAATCCCCCCACATGTGATTTTTTTCTTGATTGCTGTAATTTTTTTAATTGGGGGGTACTAAGCAACAATTTCATACCATGTCCCTTTGCAATACAAGAGCTTTTTTTCTTGCGCTGCTTTTTGGTCAAAAGACTGTCAATAGTTTTAAGAGATTTGAGACCTGCATAAGGTATTTGATACATAACACCCTTGGCCTTCATTGTAGGTTTATTATATACATATTTACAACCCCCACCCCAGTTTTTGTTTGGTGCTCATAGCTATGGTGGTCCCCAATGCTGCTATTTTTTCACTCAAAGAAGCATCTTTGCTTACAAATCTACCAAATGCAGCCTCTTCTAATTTCTTGTCTGCAACATGTCTCTTGTCAAGATCAGAATGTGTGTTGTATGCTATGTCATGGTCTCTACAAGCAGCATCTAGGGGATTTACACCAGGATCCCCTCTGTTTAATCTATGGTCCAGTTTTGTGCCTGGACCACAATACTGATAGCCTGGAATGTGTAGTTCAAATGGCAGCTTGTTTATAATGTCATTAACCAAGCCCCGACCCTCAGAAATATTCCAAAATTTGGGGGGTAGAGTATTAATAATTTTTATGAGATATCCAATCCCCTTAGGGTCATTCACTATAAAATTAGACAATTTTGTGCTTATCATGTCCATAATTCCAACCTTTTCATTGTAAAAATTGTGGTTCCCAGCATTTTCCTCCCCAGCTATCACCAGCAACCTATCTACAAGTTTCCTGACATCATCAACCCAGACAAATTCTTTAGGCAGGGTGTTGTATTGTTTGATTCCACTGCCAGTCTTGATCTGTGACCATATGGGCTTGATTAAATTATTGTATTTTGCCCCACTGCTCGACTTGACTCTTTTTTGTGTGGGATCATTGTTCTGGTATAGAGCATCTGATTTTATTAATATTTCTTTGTAATACTCATAATCCTCATCTGTATAGCTGCCAGGCCTTTTCCTAGTCATCAGTTCCCACAATCCAGGTGTGCCGGGATACTTAACAAAACCACCTTTTTCTCCGAGACGAGATTCTGAATATACAATTATATCATCTCCCATAAATGTTACTCTAAAATTGCCAATTCTATGAATGATGCTGCCGTCAAGCTCTGTATCGGCATATAAGCCAAAAACCTCATCTTTGTTGTCTTTAGGTGTGGTTAAATATTTTTGAGCAAGAAGACCCAATTCAATAGGATCCTGAGTAGCTTCAATTCTTCTAGGAGCAATAGGACTAGGTGTATGAATACTGGAAAGTGGGGTGAATGGATAATCTAATATGTTCCTTGCAGCTACAGGCACAAGCTCTGTGATCAAATCTTGATTTTGCTCTGTAACAGTTTTGATATTCTTACCTAAATTATTAATAGCATCAATTACAGGCTGTTCTGTTTGTTTGTGTTTTTCATAAATTCCTCGGTTCTCTGATTTCCATCCCTTGAATCTTTTTACAAGATAATCTCTTAACTTAAGATCATCAATGATTGGCCTTTTCATGGTTATTTATATACGTCTCAACGTCTAGAAAATCGTTGATTTTACTTCTGTATTTTCCAGTATTAGGTGTTCTTGTCATATCAATTGTGACAAACCCATAACTGTCCTGATTCCAGCACCTGCTGCAAAACTTGGAAAAATCATTGTAGCTCAAGTCCCCACCTACATATTCATCATGTACGTGTTTGAGGTTGGTATGATCTTGATAAAAAACACATATAAAATTGCTGTTGTCTCGGATCAGCTGCTTCGGTATTTTTGAAAAAGTCATGTGCCAGGTAGAAACAATCAATGTTTTTGTGCCGGCCCTGTGTAAAGAAATTTCTAACCTTGTTTTGATTATCCAGTATAATGTCATCAAACACAACAACAGAATTATCGAGACATTCATGAAGTGGCTTAACATCTGGTTCAAAAGTAGCAATATCTAATCCATCATATAGCTTCATCAGCTGCTGATATTTTAATTGTTCCAAGCTCTTAGAGAAGACATACAAGTGCCTGTTTTTCCAGTCTAACCAGTTGGGTGCCAATAAAAAATTATCAACCATTAGTGTAGTTTTACCACAAGCAGATGGCCCAACAATAAGACACCTAATATTTTCAGGCAGCAAGTTGCCATTTCTCTTATTCTGCTGTTCAGGTTCTGGCAGCCTCTTTATAACATCCCAGGTGCTCATATTATCACTTTGTCTGCATCGATCCAGCTGTTTTCCGGATGACCCAGCCATTTGACAAGTAACTTGTTGCCTTTTCTGCGGATGATTTTTTCTATGAGATAAGTGTCAGGCTGTTTAGTTTTGCTGAGCTCTTGTTCATAGAATCTGCCTTTGAGAATTTCTCCTCGGTGATCTTTTATTATATATGTGTTAAGGGTCCCGGGTTTAACTTGAACCACTGTAAATAATTCTGTGCTCCAGTTTCTTGTAAAGCCTCTCTTGAATAAGTGCTTATATTTGCTGATTCTTACTTGATCACCCACCCTGTATTTGGCCCTTCTTATTGTTGGCTGGTATCTAGGATAATAAACAGTGCTGATCAATTTTTGCTCATCAGATGAAGTTACTTCAGAGGGTTTCATGTTGATTGTGGAATGGACCGAGTTGTTATATTTATGTAGAAGTTCTGGAAGAATGTTAATCCATTTATAATTACCTTGAAGTGTGAATTGTTTATACATAAGATTTTTTAGGGTTCTGTTGAATCTCTCTACAATTGAGGCCTTGAGATCACTGTAACTCGAATAATGTTTTATTGACTGGCTTTTAATAAATTGTTGAAACACTGAATTATAAAATTCTTTGCCATTATCTGTTTGCAAATAGCGTGGTGATCTTCCTGAATGATTGATGATTGTCCTGAGGGCTTCTGTAACACATTTTCCAGTCTTGGATTTGAGTGGCACAGCCCAGGCAAATTTTGAAAATGTATCTATTACAGTGAGTAGATACTTGTAGCTCTTGTTGATTTTGTCTAAGTTTTTCAACTGTCCATTTGACAACTCAATCAAGTCGCTTTGCCATAAATCATCTATGCCCTTTGTGACTACTGGGAGTCTCTTAAAATTATGCCTGGCTTGTCTGTGTAATTCATCAACTATAATTTCTCTAGACATAATATGTAAACAAGAATATTGCAACTATGGGGTATTCAGCAGCTGATACTGCAGGATTTTCTAAATATAATTTGTCTCCTATTTGTATATTAAATTCCAGAGAGCCATCATCTTCAGCATAAGATGTTTCTAATGTATTGGGGTCTGTAAAATCCTCTAACTCTACACTGGTGACCTTTGCTTTGTTCTCAGCACTTGTTATTGATAAGGTAGGGTAGTGGTGTGCCTGTGGCTGATGCCAATATTTGATCTTGATTGGTCTCAATGTGCCCCCAACAAAAAACTGGTAATAAAATTGTGCAGGGGACAGCATATATATTTTGCCACCTGGTGTAAATGGTGAATCATATTCTTTGTTGGGGATGCTGTACAATTCAAGAATTACTGTATGTTTTGGATTCTCGATTATGCCAGTTATTTCTTTTTCTGCTGTAAGCAATCTGCTTGTTACAGATTCAAGATGCTCATTGATGGTCCTAACAACATCATCGTGGCCTGGCTTGATTTTTATGTCCACAACAAGTTTCTTGTATTGTTGCACAATCTCTTGAAGCTGCGTGGCAAAAACAGACAGAGCATTTGCTTGATTGGATTCCATGGTCCCTAGCTGTTGCTTGATATTAGCTACAATTTGCTGTAAATTTTCAACAACTGCCAATTTTGAATTTTGAGCAGTAAGATCATGGACCTGTCTTCTGATATCCTCAAACAGGGCATGCAGTTCATTAATATGTTGATTGGTTGGAAGAGTGGCCACTGTCTGAGTGAGTTGTTTGATCTCTGCTTGGATATTCTTGATATCTTCTGATTTCAATATGCGATTCACTGCTCTCTTAATATTTTTAAGTTCCTGTGATGTAGGAAGATTTGATACTGTATTTTGCAAAGATTCAAGTGCCAATTTTACATTGTTTAATTCAGAAGCATCAGCCACATTTTGCATAGCATTTTGGAGCAGGGCTATATCTGCCTGAGTGGGTGTGGATTGTTGTAAAATTTCAAGTTTTGTTTGAATATCATCGATCAAATGATGAAAATGAGATAGTTCAGATTCAGTGTTGAGGTTTTCAAGCTTTGTGATTTGTTGCTGGACACTGACAAGAGTATCTACAATCCCAGGCAGGCGAGTTTCTTGTACATTTGCCAAATCACTTTGCACTGCTGCTATTGTACCTTCAAGATGGGTTATGGTACTTTGAATTTTTCCAAAATCTTCATATGTTTCAAGTTGCAGCTTAATGTTTGCTACACTCCGAGTTATTGCACTCAAAGCATCAGAAGATGGCAAGTTGTTCATAAAATTTTCAAGTGTCTCAATTTTTTCTTTAACCTCGGCTATGGCATTGTGCAGAGGATCCAGATTAGGTATTTGGAGTGATTGAATCTGTTCTTTTAGAGTGGAAATGACTAGATCAAAATCTTCTTGTGATTTTATGCTTTTGACAATTGTTTGGAGCTGTGTCTGGACATTATTTATCTGCTCTTCCAATTGCTGTTTCAATTGCTCAGAGTTGGTGGCCTGGGTCTTAAATTTGGCTTGAAGAGCTGCTACAGCTTCTTCTAAACTTTGAAAATTATCTAATGTTGCCAAATCAGTATATTTTTGAAGCAGCACTTTGAGTTCTGAGTCAATTTTAAGAAGAGGGTCCATGCATTGTGATTGTAAATTTGTAATTTCTAGTTGAAGACTGGCATTGAGTGTGGTTTGTAAAGCTTGTAAATCACTTCTTAATTTCTTGACTCTGACATCAAGCATCAGAATCTCATCACTGTGATCTTCATGTCTTGTATGGCCAAATATATCATTAGGCATTTTTGTTTTAGTGGTTATTTATTATTGAATATCTGATTCTTAATTCTATAAAAAAGGGTATAAGCTTGTCATAGGATCCAGGGACCTCAATATATAAGCAGTCACCAGCAGAAACAGTATATACAGTGCCAGAAATCATGTTTGAGTGCTTAATTCTATAAATATTTCTCCCTACTGAAATCTTGACATCACCCTCAGGGGTTGTAATAAATTGCAATTGCCCACCTACAGGTAATTGGTAATGATTTAAATTATTGTTAAATATGTACAATGTTTTACCTGTTTCTTCATCAACATCTGTAAGTATGCTGTTCAGATGAATAATTAACAAGCCACTTAGTTTAGACAGCATATCAGGAGAGGGTTGTGGTGTTGGCAGGTCCATAATAACCTGTTTTTTGAACCCAAATAAGTTCATGGGCATGTTTATTTATTTCAAATCATGCTCTGTCATTGGGCATTGTTTGCCACTTCTCAAATCACAATGACCCCATGGTAAAGTATGTATGCCACATGATAAAATACATCTCTTATCATCATGTGGGTCCAGGGCCACTTTTCTTACAATATTTGAAGTCAATAAGTGATCCACACTCTGGATTCTGGATTCTGATGTTTTGATTGAATTCTGGGATTTGAGGCAATTTTCATAATCTTCAAATTGAAGATCTTTTTCAACAGTTACTTTGCCAATACCCTTGGCCTTTTTGGCAACAGTGCCACTACATGTCTCAAAAGTGTACATCTTGGCACTTAACCCAGCAAATTTCACAATAACATCACCACATGTCTCATCTTTTAACTTGCCAGGCACCTTTTTGTTGTGGGGTTGAATCTTTGTATGTTCACTGGTATCAAAGTATTGAAACAATTCAGGCTGTGACATATCTTGATAAACATCTTCTGTTTGAATATCAAGAATAAAACTATCCGTGTCCATGTACAATAATTTTACACGATCACCATAAAAAGGTTTCAACACATCATAATACAATGTTAACATATGTAATTTGGCCAATTCCAATATCACAGCCCCTACATAAATAGGTTTATCAAACTTGATCTTTGTTTTCTTCATGTTGAAAAGTGCCATGTGCTCATCATAAATTTTTCTGTAATTGAAATTAGGCTTTGCAACCAATTTTTTGCTCCGGCTGGGGTCAGTAATTATTTTAACATCGGTATGTTTTCTGACATTTTCAATAGTTTTGCCATAGACAGAATTCACCATCAATTTAAACAAGGCCTTATCAAATTGGCTCTTTGCAGATGTTCGAAGCTCCGTGTTTGTATCAATGTATGGTTTCAACCATTCTGAGTGCCTGAACCTCAAAACTTTGCCAACTTTGGTCACTTGAACACCATGTTTCATCAGGAACTGGAGGTTTTTGTAATATATGACATAATCCTGTTTTGGCTCCAGGGTCATCATGAGCTTCTTCTGTTTAGAGCCAGGTGAGCACTGAACCTCGGGAATTGGGGGCAGATCAGAAAATATGTTGTGCAAATTATCTGGAATTGTCAGATCAACCTCTAAGAACAGGCCATAGTTACTGTCATCAAAGTCCTGAAGATCTTCAATATTGTAATTTTCAACCCACTCAAGCCCTGCATATGGCAGTTTTTTCATCATGGCATAACCATAGAGGCTGTTTGCATCTACATACAGTATAAAATTTGATGGCCGTGCTGGATCATAATCAGGCAGCATAATATGCTTGTTATTTGCTCTGGCATATCTCTGGGAACATTGCACCATCCCCCCTCTTATACATTTCTCCATAAACAGATACGTATCTTGATCGTGGATCAGATCCAATTGCATTTTAGTGTTGAAAAACATTGCGGCCCATGCTAGGCCCGGGGCACTGTAAAAATACACTGGGTCCAGTTTATAATTTTGCATAGAAGATTTTCTGAATGCCTGCAATATATCAGCTAAGAGGGTCACATCAAGTTTCAAATATGCCATGTGGTAATCACCAAATGTCTTGCAATTTAAATTGTTCCACATCAACTGGGCATGGTGATAATCATCATCAGTGATTCCAGATCCTCTGATTTTGCTGTAAAACTCTTCTTGTGGTGGCAGGGAACACTCATCAAATTTAGAAAAATCTGTAACATAGTCATATGGATATACACCCTTCCGCCTAATTAATTTCAGGTCCTGATTTGGAAACAATGCACGTGTGATTTTCAAGTGATCATCAGGTAATTGAGAGGCCAGTGTAGCCAGGCTAGCAGATAAAAATCTGTAAGAATCAAGAAATCTTATGTGAATAGGAATACCATCAACTTTAATTATTTTGCTAATAGATATATATTTTTCATCATTTTCAGCTAAAATGTTTAAATTCTGCTTGTCAAACCCCTCGTACCTGATCAGATGATGGAAATCATAATTGGATGCTCCATGGCAAAATATGGGGACAAATTTTGGTCTCTTGATCTGAATATTGCAGCTATTACACAGGGCCATTAAGAATTTACCATCTGTATGAGAATGGTGTTTCACCTTGATATTTGTATCTGAAAATTCAGAATCACATACCGGGCATTTTTCTGCATTGTTGAAATCTTCAATCTGTTCCTCTGTTAAAGGCAACATAGGCTTTGATTTTAATAAGATGTTAGATGCTATGTCACGGCACACATTTTCTATTCTATGTGCAAATTCTTTGATGGCATCTGGTCCCATGTATAAGTGTGGCTCACTAGCTACACCATCCTGTACAACCACATAACAAAAACTGGAAGGTTCATGTAGCTGGTATGGTGTACTTGAAGATTCTTCAGGATCTGGATTGCAGAATTCAAGAGGTTTGACGTTCGATTCAAAATCACAGACAATATATACTGGGTGTTCCAACGAGGCTTCATACTTTTTGAATTTGCAATTTTCACTTGGATTGGGCATCACCATATGAACAGGTTTATGGTTGCCACAGTATTTCAGATGCTCAATTAACTTGTTTTTAGCAATTTCTGCATTCACTTCCCGAACCCCATTTATTATTTTTTTACCATCAAATTCAGTTAAACATCTTCTGCACGACTTGAATATTGTATTGGATTTGCCTTGTTGTTTTCTCACTAAAGCTTCAAGACTGTGTATCAGAGTGTAATGATATGTATTATTCCCTTCAATTAAGAGCAGATCAATCGGAACAGCAGAATCATCATCAAGTGTACTGATTCTGAGAGGTGCTATCAAGCAATTGCCAGTGGAACAAATAAATACATTAATAGATAATTGTTTGCCATTGATGTGCCTGGCCTTTTTTTCAAATTTATCAATATTCTGAACAGACATTGGATATTCCAAACCCTCCATTGCATCGTCAAAAAGATGTTCATGTTGTTTGTAATAAGTTATTCTCTCAGGATGCCTTGAAACTGGATACAAAGCAGCTAAAATACACCACAAAAAGCATTTCTGGTCGGTATTTTCAATATTGACCACGGCTCTTTTGTTTTTGATATTGGCAGGTAATGGCAGATATGTAGAACCTTGTAATGGGTTGAATTCAGAAATATTAACATATAACTTGTGTGATGAACCGCATAGGCTCCATCCTGACTCTTTTGCCGCAAATTCAGAGTGTTTCATATTCAATTGATCTATCAACCTGCTTATTATTTTGTCCGAATTTGTATTTGAATAAACCGGTACAGTTTCTGTTATGTGGGGCTGTGTAAATTTTGTGCCATTTGGTTTCTTATATTGAGTATACAATTTGAGGGACAGCTTATAAGAGCCATTTTGTGCATTTAGAATTGCCTGTATATCAGGTTTTTTACTGTTCAAAAAATTCTCAATGCCACATCTTGGCTCTGATACAAACCGATAATCCCTAAGTTGGGCATTAAAACTGCTATGGATAGGTGCATGGCGTGGCTGCTTTGCAGGTGAAGCATTAACAGGTGTTTCATGCTTCCTTTTCAGACCAGATGTGGATGGTTGTGAGGGCAATGCTGATGACTGTACATAAGAATTACACTTATGCCATTTGTAATATGCCTTGCTTAATATTTTATGGCATCTTGGACACATTTTTGTGGCTTTTCTGCATTTCTTAGAGTTACAAATACGGCAATGCCTAGCCCAATGAGAACTAGATATATTTTTATTACACCGATTGCAATATTTTTGTTTTGGCATTTTTTCTTGTTGTTTATTATATAAGATTTTCTGGGCTTCAATTCAAAACTTTATACTTAATAAAAAATATCAGTTGGGTTCAGCAGTTAGTGGCTGAGCTGGTGCTTTTATACCCAAACAACAGCAGTAACTAGGTTTTGGTGATAGTTTTGCTGATGTACAACACACTTCACCAGGTTTAAAACCTCATCTCTATATCAACTAAATACAATTCAAAATTGGATTTTGAACTGTGCAATAAATATTCTGTAAGTCTCACTTGTGTTTATATTAACAGAACAATACAAAACCAGAATTGTATTCAGGATTGTATGTGTTCATACAAAAAAGCCATATTTTTGACAAGTTTATAAACAACAATCACACAGATATAGCTTTTACACACATGGCCGAATCTGTCTGAGCAGAGGAGGGAGGGGGGGTTTCAGATTTGGGGGCTATCAACTAGCAGTAATTATTCTCAAAATCTCACTTGTGGACATATTATTTTGCCACATGTATTTCAATCTTAAATATTTTATCAGGACTCGAACCCCGAGCCTTTTGTTTACAAGGCAACAATATTATCATTTTGCCATCAGGGGAGGCTTCATATTTTATGAGGACTTAAACCCGAACCTCCACACCTGAAAAATTAGGGTATAAGCCCCTCTTGCCATTGTCTTAAGTATGGGTAAATCTATCTGTTGAGCCCTCGCCTTTTCTACACTAGAAATTCAGAATTTCTTAAAAATCAGAGCATATCACACCTGAAGAATTGGGGTACAGGCCCCATCTTGGCATTGTTTTAAGTGTAAGCAAATCTGATTGTTCAATCAAATAGCCTCGCCTTTTCTACACTTGTAAGTTGGGTTTATCCTATATACTTTTATACTACTATCGTGGAAAGATTCAATCGAACCTTGAAAACTCACATGTGGAAACGATTCACGCTTCGGGGAAATTACAAATGGGTCGACATCCTGCCGGAACTCGTCGACACCTATAATGATACGGTACACAGAACGATAGGCATGAAGCCAGCCGACGTTACCAAGTCCGACGAGCAGCGTTTAATTTCTGCAGTTTACTGTCCAAAGTACACACCCACGACAAAAAAAGCTAAATACAAAATTGGAGACCAGGTGAGGATCAGCAAATTCAAACGCACCTTCGAGAAGGGATTCACAAAAAATTGGAGCACAGAACTTTTTACCGTGGTTCGAGTTCTACCCGGAAACCGACACACGTATATAATAAAAGATAGTAGCGGCGAGATTTTGAAAGGACGATTTTACGAAGAGGAACTCTCTAAAACGAAACACCCCGACACGTACCTCATCGAGAAAGTATTGCGTAGGAAAGGTGACAAACTGTTTGTCAAATGGCTGGGACTTCCGGAAAAGAGTTGGATCGACGCGATCGAAGTGATCTTGTGAGTACGTGGAACGTGGTGAAGCGTCTACCGGATCCGGAAAGTCAAACGAGAAAAAAAAAAGAACGGCGAGTTGCTTCCCGACAGCATCCGCTGTCTGATCGTAGGTCCTTCGGGGTGTGGGAAAACGACACTGCTCGTGGACAATTTTCTCCTCGCACCGAATTGGTTAGATTGGAAGAACAGGCACCTGTACGTGTTCTCGAAAAGTTTGGAGCAATCCAAATACCAGCAACTGATGAAAGTGTACGATGGTCTGGACATTGCAACGTTCGCTTCGGAAATAAAACCACTCGACGATTGTCGTGAAAATTCAGTCGTCGTGTTCGACGACGCCATCCTGGAAAATCAAAATGAAATTCGCAACTTTTTCACGCAAGGTCGTCACAAAGGAATGGATTGTTTCTACCTAGCTCAAACGTTTTCCAAAATTCCAAAACAGTTAGTACGCGACAACGCTAATTTCATATGTTTGTTTCGTCAAGATCACACCAACCTCAAGCACGCGTACGATGACTACGTAGGCGGAGACATGAACTACAATCAATTTTCGGAACGCTGCTGCTCTACTTGCTGGAACGGTGACGATTTCGGATTCGCGACGATCGACATGACGAGGAAACCCAACGACGGAAAATACAGAAACAAAATCAACGACTTTCTAAACGTTGCAACGTTGTGAGAAACGACGTATATAAATAAACGTCATGACGAAACGAAAAATCGAAGAGGAAAATCTCAAGCTCCGCGATTACCTCGCGAAACGCTTCAAAGGTAGGAAATCCGAGAATCGCGGATTCTACGAAGAGAAGAAACGTCAGGATCAACCTGTGATCGATGCCATCAGCGGTCTAGGTAAAGAAATTAAAAGTGTCACGGAACAAAATAAAAATTTGATCAACGAACTCGTACCGCTCGCAGCTAAATGTTACGCTGTACCCACGCCCATTTCGAGTATTCCTTCGACACCGTTCGAACTGAAGGATGCACCGGCACGACGTCGAGCCATTGGTAGCAAGTCGTCTTCGGATAAGATCGAGTTGGGACCTTTGGCACGAGACTACCTGAGTACGGGGAAATTCGACAAGGATGAAGTGTTCGGTTTGTATCCTAGCATGGAAACCAACGAAGGCGGTGGTGTGGTGTGGAAGATTGGGAAATCGAAGGTGACCTTCGAAGGCAACGACATTAAAGTTAATTTAGGCGAGAAGGATAGTTGGACCAGGTATCCGGGTACGGTGGGACTGTGGGAACTCGTTGCCAAAAAGCAGCCGAAAGATTACACCGACGAAGATTACCAGAGTTACAAGGAAATTTTGATCATGACGGATGCCTTGTACCAGAACAACGATGCCTCGCAGAATAGGGTGAAATCGAGCAGCGGCGAGAAGTACAGGAATCTCATCAAACCGATTTGGAACCAGGTCAAAACAGGCAGCGGCGTCAAACGCTACAACACGTTACCCAAAGAATTCGTTTGGGTGGACGACGTGAGGAAGCTCGTGGACCGATTGTTGGTGATAGCCGGCGAAGAGAATGCAGGCAACCGTAATTTCTACAACGAGAAGGTTGGCATCGTGGACATGATCAGCACGAAACTTTCCAACTTCATCGTGAACGACGACAAGGGCATAGGTTACCTGATCAAAATCATCAACACGCTACCTCCGAGATTCTGGAACGTGGCCGAAGGAAAAGGACTCGTGAACGACATCATCAACAAGTTACCTTTCGAGATGCATTTACCTGGCTACCAGTACTGCGGACCGGGTACCAATCTCGAGAAAAGATTGGAGAGAGGAGACAAGGGTGTGAATCCGTTGGACGCCGCATGCAAAAATCACGACATCGCTTACAACACCACGCAGACGGATCTGGATGCACGTCACGAAGCAGACAGAAAGTTAGAGCACGCAGCTTTCGAAAGGTTCGTGAGCAGAGACGCATCGCTGGGTGAAGGGGTCGCCGCACTGGGTACCACCATCGCCATGAACACAAAACAAAAATTGGGGTGGGGTATATAAATAACATACAGTAAAAAAAACAACATGGCTTGCATAACTGATTTGCCGCACGAACTACTATCTAAAATATTCAAAAAGGTAGTTAACGGAGATGTTAATAAACTTGTGATCATAGCTAAAACGACGCCGGCATTTCACATGGGATGCGAAATAGTTCTCAAGGACCATCTTCGGGAGATCAGCGGCCTGAGGTGCGGTGATCTCAACATTCTGCTTTTGGCTGCAGGGGAAAAATTAAACGATAGGTTAGATGAATTGCACGAGGCAAGGCAGGGAAGAAGACGGTACACAGTAGATTGGCGCAAGTCTAAGCAGGAGACGGAAGATATCATTACGCACATCATCGCGTTTTCCGAAGCACGGACTTTCTTCCTCTGTTAAAAAAATAATAATATATATACGTGTCAAAAAAAAAAACTTGATATATAAATAACACACATCGTGAAAAAAAATAATCTTCGGTATATATAAATAACACACATCGTGAAAAAACAATTAAATTTCTCTCTAACACTCTGAAATTTTTTTTTGATATGACGACTGAAAAAATGAGTGATCTCCAAGCATTAAAACAAATGCTAAATTTGTCAGTCGAGTATGTAAAAATTCGGGAATTGGAAGTCGACAAACCTTACACGATAACTTCCGGTTCAATCGTTTCTACCCAGTATGGTCCCAAGGTACGCCTGTTGCTCAACGCACAATACAGTCTATTTTTACCAGATCGATACGCTAACATGTTATCCGACGAGAAGCTATCTATTTTAATCGAGAACAAAACTCGAATCGTGTACAGGGGGACAAAGGAACTTCTTGGCAAGAAAACGAAGCACGTAATAGAATTTGTGTAACGACTGCGAGGCCTTGAAAAAAATCTCAGAACATTTATATATAAATAACATACCGTAAAAAAAAACTACACAAGAAAAAATCTCAGAATATATATATAAATAACATACCGTGAAAATAACACATAGAGCATCAACATGAAGCCCAAGGGTGTCGTGTACCAGATACCATACTCCAATCTTAAAAATCTAGGTGCCCTCGATGGGTTACTCACCAAGAAACAACGCGAGAAGAAACGTTCTTGCTTGTCGAAAGGACACGGAATGAAATTACTTCTCAGCACACCTCAATTGAGACGCTTGCAGCGTTCGCGGAAACAGCAAAAGATCGGAGGTTTCATATTCAGCATCCCGGCCATCCTAGCAGCATTGGGGGCCGTTGGAAGTTTGGCTGGCGGAAGTGCCGCCATCGCGAAAACCGTCATCGACTCGAAGAAGAACAAGGCGGAATTGGAAGAACAGAAACGTCACAACCTGGCCATGGAGAAGAAAGGGGGGAAGGGCGTGATGAAGAAGTTTAAAAAAAAGAAACAACAGCACTCACCAACCGAGACATTGAATCTCTGATCGAACCGTTACAAATCAAACACTTCAGAGGAGTTTTCATGTCCGACTCGTTACCTTCAAGCGTTAAAAGAAGAGAATGCGGAGTAGTCAACTTGGACGGTCAAGAAAATCCAGGCACGCATTGGATATGTTACCACAAAAACGACAATGATAAAGCATTCGTTTTCGATTCTTTCGGAGGTGTTCCACCTACAAATTTAATTCATTATCTGAAAACGAACAAAACCTCTATATACTACAACGACGAACGCATTCAAAATTTCGGAGACGTGAACTGCGGCCATCTCTGCCTCTCCATGCTCGCGTTTCTCTCTAAAATAAATAACCCTACGATCAAGGATTTCCAGAAAGCATTGTGGAACCTCAAACAGCATCACTAGGATGGGCGTGTTCCATCTCACGAGCGAATCTTCAATCTTGAAACTCACGCTGCACGACGACATCGTTTATCCTAAATCCGTGGCTCTGCGTGCATTCTACAGCATGTACCTCATACCTAACGTCACGCAGCACAACAACAAAATTAGCGTCGGAAGCGAACACATCGTCGTCACGCCAGGACAATACAATCTTTCCACTTTGCAAGCTCAATTACCCAAAGGCACGTACCTTTCTCAAAATTCGGTCACGCACAGAGTGGAAATCCTATCCGCGACGGAGACCGTGGACCTGGGCACCATGGGAGAACTTTTAGGTTTCGAGAACAACCACCCAAAACTCGAAGCTGGCATCAAGCACGTAGCAACCAACATTCCTAAATTCTTGGCCATAGAGACTCTGAACGTACACTGCAACGTGGCGGAAGGCATGATCACGAAATCTTCGGACGGATTATTAGGAAGTCACAAGCAGACGGGAATCATAGCCACTTTCAAACCAAGTTCCGAGTTCATGGAACCGATCATCTACACGCCCTCTTCGCCGATCTATTTTCCAGTATGTCGCAACCGCATAGACGACATAGAGTTGGTGGTGACGAACGAGAAAGGGGACGTGGTGGATTTCGCAGGTGCCACTACGACGGCCATCGTGGAGATCAACATATAATAAATAACCATACATGTAAAATGGAGCAAATCGAAAGTTACGAATTGCAATCTTTCCCTCCCAACCGTCGCACGTTCGCCAATCTGAACGAAGCGAACAGGGAGATCGAATACGACGTGGACGTAGGCGACGGGTTCATTCATCCTCACAGAGCGGACCTCTACCTTCAATTCGACGTGGTGAAGAAGGAAAGCGGAGACGCGTTTCCTGCAGCAGCAAACTTGATACTCGTGGACAACTTCGTGCCTCACCTGTTCTCGCAGGTGGAGGTGAGGAAACACAACACCGTCATCGACAGAATAGATTATCCAGGCATCACGTCGACGGCAGTGGGAACGTTGAAATTATCCAAAACGGACGCAGCGTACTACCAGGCCGGGGGATTCGAAGCCGGGACCAAAATATCGACGAGAAGTCACACGGTGCTCTTTCCCATGCGTCTGCTGCCTGGTTTCTTCTCGGACTACAAGGAGATCATGTGGAAGGGAGGACTGAGGATCACGTTTCGAACAGCGGCCAACGACAACAACGCACTGATGCGATACGCTACTTTGGGTCCGGACGGCACCACGCCGATAGCCAACACTTTACCCGAAGCAGCAAAATGCGTCATCCGGAGCATGGAATTGAGAATGCCGGTGGTGGAATACGAAACGAATTACGCCCTCAAGTACAAAGCGGAGATCTTGAAAAGTCCGCAGGTGCCGATTCACTTTCACGGTTACCAGTGCGTACAGAAGGTGGCATCGGGAAGTCACATGGAATTCGACGTGACGACGCAGTTCAACAACATACAGTTCGATATGCCAGATTTCGTCGTAGTGCTTTTTCAGACCGGGAGGGACAAGAATCAGGAAAAAGATTCCAGCAAGTTCGACGACTGCAAGATCAAGAACATTTATCTCAAGAATGGACGCAACGAAGTGTTCCCGCGCGAGAATTACAACCTCGACATGACAAAAAACGATTACCTCAAACTTTACGAAGCGTTCTCGGCTTACAAACGCGTGACCAAGGGAAGCGTGGACATGTACTACACGCCCAGCGAATTCAAAGCACGGAGACCCATGACCGTCATCAACACATCTAAGAGAAAGCAGGTGGTGGTCAACGATCGAACCAACATCAAGGTCGTCTGCGAGTTCCACGATGCCTTGCCCGAGGATAACCTATGCAGTGTCATCCTGATTGCAGAGAAGTCCTTCGCCTACGACGTGAAGAACGAGAGGGTCACAGAGCAGTTTTAACAAGTTTTTTAACATCTTTTCTTGCACAAATAAGAAATTTTTTGTACTACAACAATCAGTTACAATAGCACAATACGAATTTCACTAGTTCAGATCAGTTACAAATATCAATTTCATTAGTTATCAGTTACAATATCTTTTTTTGCACTATAGCACGAGAGTCAAATCAGAAAATTTGCACAAAAAAATTTGTTGTTGTTTTTACACAAGAAAATTAACAAAAAAATTCTTTCTCTTTTTATCGTTTCAGATGCTGTCGAAACATCAAAAACACATACACACACACTAGAAAAAAAAAGCATGCAACCTTATTTGTAACACACACATATATTCTCCATCTTCATCAAGAAAATATTATAATAAACATAATTATTTTTATCTATATCTCACAATAAAACTCTATATCCAAAAATATTACAACATCAAAATAACACTAGAGTCGTTAGCACACGTTGCATGCATTACGGAGGTCCTCTGTAGAGTTTCATGGAAGTTTGAGAAAAAAAAACACGTGAAACTCTACAGAGGTGTGGTTATCTAGAACCGCAGCCGTTAGAAAACCTTTTACTTTTTTTGGTTGGGCACCACGCACCCTGGCGAGGTTATAGGGGCCAGGAATCCTAAAAAACAACAATTATTATTTGTTTGTTTGTCTCACAATACGGAAATAATAAGAGGCAGGCGCGCGCGTGTGGCACATCGTTCCCCGAGAGAGGTTTACAAAGGTCACGATATATAAACATTTTTGGTCCCCCGGGGTTGGAAAATTACGATAAGGTGCATTCATCCTTCAAAAAATGAGAGGATGAGAGGATGAGAGGATGAGAGAATGAGAGGATGAGAAAATGAGAGGATGAGAGGATGAGAGGATGAGAGGATGAGAAGATGAGGGGATGAGAAGATGAGAGTGCATCTTTCACTCATCACTGCTTTTCTGCGCCGTGAAACATCGTCAGCGCAATAAATAAGGCGCGGAACGTGGGGAGAAAGTGATACACACGCGCGCGTGTGTGTGCGTGTGTGTGGCACATCGTTCCCGAAAGAGAGAGGTTTACAAAGGTCACGATATACAAACATTTGACCGGGACTTGGAAAATTACAATAAGATGCATTCATCCTTCAAGGATGAGAGGATGAGAGGATGAGAGGATGAGAGCTCATCTTTCACTCATCACGGCTTTTTTTGCGCCGTGAAACATCGTCAGCGCAATAAATGAGGCGTGGAACGTGGAGAGAAAATGAGTTTTTGAGGGTTTGGCGGTCGTGGGGTCAAGAAATCAAAATTGTTGTCAAAGGTACATATTGAATACTACTGCTCAGCTATAGGGAATGAAAGAGGAAAGCTCCCTGTTCCTACATGCCAAATCGTACCACAGATAGGCTCCTCTTGACTAAGATACCTCTCTCTCTCTCTCTCTCTCTCTCTCTTGTGTCGATTTCTCTGATCTCATCCCTTTCCGGGGTGTAAGGATGTAACACTTTCGGAAGACACCAAAACATCAACCTCCTTTCCACGTAAAACACCCTGAACTGCATATACCAGGTTACAAGGCCCTGTCGTCTCGACCCACAGCCAATATAATCCTCTGCGGAACCAGTGTCGAGTTCTGTCCATCCATGCCATCAGCATTCATCCTCATCTTTACTACTTGCTCAAAGTTGGAGAAAGGCAAAATAAAATCAATCAATTCACTTCCTATCACTACCCTGACACCTTTGTCGTCTTCCATCTTCAGCATTTCCAACCAGAAGCGACCAGATATTTCCAACAAGAATTATTTTCTCAATGTTTTCATCACTTTCATATTTCGAGATTCATAGCAAAACTGAGATACATTCCACGATGTGTAAATGCAATGTGTTTCTCCCAGCAGAAACAGCGTGGTCAGAAGCGTGGGCACTGAAAGCAGAGGGAGTAAGTTAAGAGGGTCAAGCACTTCAATCCACAGTCCAATGCTCACTTTGTAATCAAGGGGACGCATGTTTGATTCTCGATTAAGGCATTACACATAGGTCAATCAACATGGAGTGAAGCAAGGATGAAAATTAAACTCTACGACATTAAGGTTTTGTACCGGAAGCAACCCACTAGCGCCAGGTTCGATTCTGTATGCTTGGCTTCGGCTTACATAAGAGTGCCTCCTTGAGAATTAAAACCCGTTGTGGATGTTTGTGCCCAGCGAACAATCTATTTGTCTTGAACGGCCAGTAAACGAGATTACACTTCGCAAACACTTTCCATTACAACTATGTGTTTGTTTAGTGCTACGACAACCATTCATAAAATATTTCTTCTTTGTATTTTATATCCACCATTGTCCCACAGCTGACAATATAACGCCAACGCTGAAAATCGAAAAAGAAATGAAAGAAATATGAACGGATCTTACGATACCTTGGAATTCTAAAACATCGAATCATTAAACGGAGACGATAATAAATTAAACGTGTACAGAACTCGCAAAAGTCCAAACGGCATGCAAATCTATTGCAGGCTGCCTGGACAAACTCGGAACAAACAAAGCAATTTATGCCCGAAGTAAAGAAACCTTGCGGGCATATTGCTTAAACGACTTCTGACTGAGAGCGTTTATGGCTTGCAGTGGTTGGGGAAGAGTCTTCAAGATTTACAGACCAGTTACTTCTCATTTCGAAACATTCTCTGTCTTCGAGGCGAAAGGCTATTAAGAGAGGCCCACCATTAATGATAGTACTATCTGTAATGACCAGGAAGCATGCTGTGAGCAGAGCTTGCTTAATGATATCAAATCGCGCTAAAAGTCAGATTCGTTACGAATAGGATAGACTGGTGAGAGAGGACGTAGAAATCGTGAAGAAGAGAGGAATTATATATTCCTCAATATATTAAGAGAGGAAACACAAACATATTTATTATGAATCTATTACTGTCGCTAAGCCAACCTGAACGATAAGCTTTCTTAAACATTATTTTCTAACTTTTTCCTATGTTGATTACGTTCTCCTTGATGGGTTCTGGTGAGTGTGAAAGTATGATCTCTAACTCGAATTAAGATGTATCATTGGACGAATAAATTACATCTCTTGGTCATTAATTTAGGTTTGTTAAACCTGTCTTATTGAACACAACAAACTGAATGTCGTTGGCCTTTTGACCCGTTGTACTGTACTTGATCAAACAAGATATTTGAACAACACCTGATAATCTTACGTCACTTTTATGCCTCCTCCAGGTTATTCGTGATGGTGGGGATGAACAAGGATTGAACATGCCCATGCTATGAGGCCTGGTGTCGAAAGTTTAATTTTTTAAGTCAACCTTTATGCACAGATAGGCTAATTGGGACTGGACGTAGAGTTTGAATTGGAATCCAAACATCTATGAGCCGCCACCGGGTATCGAACCGGAACTACTTGAATACAAGGCGACATTGCCACTACGCCATCGGAGAGTCCCTTGGTGTACGAAGCAAGCTAGAATTTTTCATGAGCGCTCAGGAAAGTACTACTTTTTGAAGTATTCTAGGATCGCGTTACTTAACGGAACTGCTCGAAGGACATGAACGGAAATACCCATATTTTATATTTATTCCAAGCACAGAATACCATTAGCCTATATTAAAGCGACACAAATTAAAAATAATGAAAAGGACTCCTTCCTTAGCGAAAATTTATTTTGTAAGACTACAGCAAATAGACTAAACCACTTCGTAATAAGTAGTTATTCAATCTACAATATCAAAATGACATAAACAGTTGAGTGTACCTCGGGCAACAATGTAATCCTTCCCAGCGGCAAATAGCCAACGCAAGACGTTGCCTTGAATAATGCAAGCGTTAAGGTAAAGATGGGAGTATAAACCTACCGGTTATTTTTGATATCTTAACCAATATTAGAACAGTTTTCGTGTTTCACACAAGAAGTACTTTAGAATGCATCGGAGGCTTCTTTCAATATTCAAGCTCATTTCGACAGAACTGAAGTAAATGTGCATTGCATGCGAAACTCTACTTCATGCCCTTAACCACAACAGTTGCCCGTCTCTGATATGGATCAACATGATCTCCACTAAACCTTTATCTGGCGGTTTCTCGCTGAAGATCTTGAGAGGCAAATCACGTCCTGTAGCTATGTCTAATTTCAAGCATCCAGGTGGACGCAAAATAGCTCCTTCAGTTCCCACTGCTCTCCTGACTGCAAAAACACTCGTGCAATGTACAACTTTATTTATCTATTTTCGACCAGAATTTCGATCCGTTGTTCTAGTTATTATTTTACAACTTCTCGGTGGTCTAGTCGGTAGAGTGTATTAGTGCCGCCTTAATCTAGCATAAAGTGGTTCTGTTGTTCACCCAGCCTCAAATAAATGGTATCTGGTAGCAATCCTGCGAAGAGGTAAATGCAGCTACAGTGTGATGCTGATCACATCATCTCGAAAAATGGACAAGATTGCGATTGTGTGGGATCCTATCTTCACATCCACCTATATGTAAGGTCTGTAGATAGTTAGTAAGACGTCTGACTGCCAGGCGGTAGACCCGGGTTTGATTCCCAGAGTAGGCTTCTAAAGTGGGAAAGTTTCCGTTCTCGTCCGTACATTAATACGTACCTGAGGAGTACAGATGGCCAGAGCAGAGCCCTGCTCCACCCCTTCGCCTGTGAGTTGTCATTATCATGTGGTAACTTCACATTTTTATAGTTATTTTTGATTCAACTGTACAGTCAGCGTACGAAGTTATTGTAGTTTGTAAAGAACAAAGGTTACATATCCTTACAGATTGGCTATCAAAATTACAATGAAATATTCAAGGTTGCATAGCATATAAGGATATAACTACTTAGCAGAGAAGGAAAGGTTTCATTTGATTTCATTTTTTATCATTTAGCATACAAGATTTAGATGGGCAGGACATGTGGCACTAATGGGAGATGATAGAAGAGTTTACAGCATTCTTGTTGGGAGACCTGATGGTAAGAGACCTGTAGGAAGACCAAGACGAAGATGGAGGGTCAACGTTGAGATTGACTTAAAGGAAATCGGTAAGGATGTAAAAGATTGGATTGATGTTGCCCGGGATAGGGACAGATGGAAGGGTTGTGTTGCTTCAGCCATAAACCCTTGGGTTTAAGAATGCAAGAGAGTGAGCAAGCGTCCCGTTTTGCAACTTCTCAGTAATCGTAACAATGATGATGAGTGATGGAAAGAGACTCAGAAAGAACACGGCGTCACCCCTGGCGTCGTTGCACGTTGTGCGCTAGAAAACGTAGTTAGTTACTGCGGAAACGAGAATACTTTCTACGCCAACTGTACATTGTAGTCAAAATTAGAAATACAGCAGGAGCTCAGTATGACATATTAAGTGTTCATCAAAAGCAGAAAATAGAAATGAAGTCACGAATGTTCAAAAACAAAATGAATTCTTGCAAAGAAAAAAAAGATGACCTCATGTAGATGATTGTTCCAGGGCAAAAAAAAGAAAGATAGACAGGATCGTATAACAGAACCACAAAGCCCATCGATAGAGAACACAATAAAAATTGAACTCAACCGAAACGAAATGAATCAAATTGAAAGAAATATATTGGGTGGTTAACGTCACATGGTAGGTAGAATGGTTTTGCTTTATTAAACTGGCTCCATGACATGGAACGAACAGCCGATGCGAGCTGGAAACCCTACCGTTCTACCAGTCTTCTATTTATACACATTTTTATGTGGTGATTTCTCCTCTTTCAGACGACGACTTTAACAAATGATGGCGGGGCACGCGAAATCCATGTGGTTGTGGTAGGGTGGGTTGATCGACCTTCAGAAAAGGGTGGGGGAGGAGGAGGTACAAGGTAATCCCGCAACCTTTTCATGTTTGGAGAGAATAATTGAATGAGTTTTAGGTTTGAATACCAGAAAAAATTATAATCGCTAGTGGTTGCAGCAATAACCAGCCACAAAGATAATGTACAATTGAAATTTAAGCATTTATCATTTTTTTATCAGATACTAGCTCCTTACCCGGCGTTGACCGAGTATTTATTTATCCCAATCTTGTATTAGACAGGAAAACAATGAATTCTAACTATAGTGTAAAATGTAACTAATTTTCAATGCGATCGTGAATGTCACCAATTAGCTTAGCAACTCCGAAAACTATGAATTCGACACTAAAGTAGGTCATTTTGACATTTTATTTTTTACCCCCTCTCACCCGCCATGCCGATAGGTGATGAACTTGAAGTTGAACCGCATTGGAAGTGTCACGAAAACTATGGATTCTACACGTACTTGCAACACAAAATCATATCAGCCTGAATGTTAGACAACCCGAGAAACATTATCGTTGTGCGGGATTGCATAGAGTCACGGATGTAAGTTTGTGCGGAATTTAATATCGTTCGTTTTCGATTATTTTTACATGTCACCCCTTCCACCCCAGCCCTAGGGTTGCCAGGGGTGTCTTACCCCCAAAGTATTATTTCCAGATTGCAAGTGATACGCCTACCAAGTTTGGTTGAAATTGCTCCATGCGTTCGAGAGTTATGCTATAACAAACAAACATACACACTCACACACACTCCCACGCAAATACATCCATTTTTATATATAGAAGATAGATAACCTTCACATATTTTGTTCTTGTTAGCAGTTATTCCATTCACACCTATTAATTTTGTTAGCAGTTATTTCTTTCATACCTGTTGATCATTTTAGCAGTCATTTCTTTCACACCTATTGTTCTGGTTAGCTGTTATTTTTTCTGCGTCTACTGTTCATGTTGAATGATAATCGTTCCACGCCATTATTCTTGATATCAGTTATTTCTTTAACACCTATTGTTCATGTTAGCAGTTATTCTTTTCACCCCAGTGTTCATGTTAGCAGTTATTCGTTTCACACCTATTGTTCTTGTTAGCAGTAATTCTGTCATCGCCTACTGTTGATGTTAGCAGTTAATGTTTTCACGCCTATTTTTATTCTTATCAGTAATTTTTTTCACACCTACTGTTCATGTACAGGAAATGGAAACGGATGGTACACACCTTGAGACAAGTCAACGAAACCTTAGCAAAAGAGGCGCTAGATTTCAACCCACAAGGTGCAAGGAGAATAGGAAGACCCGTAAACACCTGGAGGAGTACAATACAAAGACGGGCAGAGAGACAAGGGAAGAGCTGGATCAAGATCAAAGAAATGGCAAAGATCAGAATCCGCTGGCGTGCATTTATCAAAGCCCTATGCCTCCAAGAGGGGTGGACAGGACAGTAAGTAAGTAAGTAAGTATTGTTCTTGATAGCAGTTACTCTTTTCGCGCCTAGTGTTTCTGTTATATGTTATTACTCTCAAGTGTATTATTCTTGTAGGCAGATATATATCCCTCACAATAACTGTTCTCGTAGGAAGATAATCCTTTCACGAATACTGTTCTTAGCAGATTATTCCCCCACCCCCTTGTTTCTGTAACATATGTGTGTTTCTTTGAGTGCGTATGTGTCAATCAGTCAGTCAGTCAGCCGATAAATAATAAAATCAAATCAAATGTTTTAATTCATTTCATGTAAACATAATTCATATTGTTAATAATCCAGGGAGAGAGAGAGAGAGAGAGAGAGACAGAGAGAGAGAGAGAGAGAGAGAAAATAAACTCATTGTAAGAAAAATTGAAATGCAAGGAGTTACTTTGTCAATGACTCCAAAAGGACGTTAGAATGCAGTTCATGTCGAATTCTTGAACTTTTAACTGCTGTTTCTTACTTTCGATTCGAACTACGTTTCAGAAACAGATTCTGTCTCCGTTCTCAGGTTTTTGTATTTGCGTTTTTAACATGATTCGTTCACCACTGATTAACGTCGAAAAAGAGCTGCTTAGTTGCAGTGTCATCTTATTCATCTTCTATTCCCAGTAGAGTCACATTTCACAGTGGTCCAATTTGAAGATTGCACTGTGTGTCCAATCCCACTTATCCTATCTGAGGATAAAGGGGGCTTAAAGAAAATCACATTGCAAATCTACACGATCATAGGACGTCGGAAGTATCATTATTCATTTAAAAAAAACTCACTTCACATGAACGCCAGTGCGAACCGTGGATGTCAGCTCCATAATGTGTTGTTTTGGTTGGCGTACCTACACGATATATTTTTACTATTTTTTGCTCCAGAAGTAACAATCTCTTTCGAGGTAGCGTTTATTAGGAAGAACTACTCATTTCTTCATAGTATCTTCCACAATCCAACTCATGTTGAAGTTGTATTTCACCCTATACACACACAAGTGCGCGCCCATATTATATATGGTGGTAGCAGTCACGGATTTTATTCCGGTACAATTACTGAAACATTTGTCTTTGAATGGGATCATAACAATCTAGAAGTGTTCTTGATGCTACATTTGATAGGCTTCGCTGCGCAACGGGCTCTTGCCCCATGAAGTTCAGTGGGGCAAGCACACCCACCTCTGACCCAATACACACACATATTACTGGGTATATGTTTTACGTTTCTGTTCTGGTTATTTCAAGTCGCTTTTCTATCTCTTCGGCTCATCATGACGATGAGGTTGAGTAAGAGTGATGAATTGAACATTATGATACAACAATGTCTGACCAGGGATTGAACACTCTGATTTCGTATTTCGTATAAATAGATATATTTTATACAGGGTGTCCCACTAGCCTTCGAACCCGAAAAAAACGTTATAATTTCCGAACAAACATACATAGGAAAATGAAATTCACAATACACGTACCTTGTTTCATGTTGAATACATGATCGCCACAGGAGGTGCTGCAAGTGTCTTCCCTGGACGTCCAGGCATGTTTATACACAGCGTTCCATATTGTGAAAAGTCCGTAGTAGAGGCTCCGGTGTGATCTCGTGAATCGCATTCTCGATGATTTTTCGCAACTCTTGCAGTGATCGTGGTTTGTTTCTGTAGACACAACCTTTAAGGAAACATCATAAAAAGAAATCCTGGGGTGTCAAATCTGGGGATCTTGGAGGCCAAAATCCATTGGAGATGATTCTGTCACCAATAAAGGACTCAATTTCTGCCATGGAGACGTTGGACGTATGGCATGTCGCTCCGTCTTGTTGGAAATAACCGCGGCAGTTATTCATCATCCAGCTGATTCACAAATGCACTGAGGATGCGCAAATAAACTTGTGTGCTTACTGTATCTTCAAAGAAGATGGGTCAAATGATACGCTGTCGGGAAATTGCACACCAAACTCTCACCTTCAAAGGTCCTTTACGGCGTCCAAATTCACGTTGAACGATCTGATACGATCCCGATATCCAATATTTCTTTATAATGAACACGCGTTCTGGTACGGTGTACCGATCCATCCTCGCGATGCAGGGACTTGCGTATCACAGTAACCCACTAGCATCACTTCCCCTGGCGCCACCTATCGGCTTTGTTTTGATGCGTGCGTTTATTTTCAACCCTGCCTCGTGTTCAGCATGAAACAAGGTACATGTATTGTGAATTTCATTTTCCTATGTATGTTTGTTCGGAAATTATAATGTTTCTTTCGGGTTCGAAAGCTAGTGGGACACCCGTTATATACACACACAAACAGACACATACATACGTACAGTGGCGTAGCAAGGGGTGGGCGAATGGAGCGACCGTCCGGGTCCTAGCGCTTGAGGGGGGCCTCGCGTCCATGAGGTTCATACGAAAAGTGTAATACCGGTAAATAAAAGCGAGGGAAACATATGGAAAAGGCTAATTTGTGGGCAATAAAATCCAAAACATTCTGATTTTACTAGTTTTAAATTGTAATTTGAATGAATACGTCAAATCAGGGACGTAACATACAGACCCTAAGCCTAGAGGGGGTCCTAAAAGATTACAAATTATCGGCGTGTTTCTCATGTGTAATATCTACGTCAAAATTCACGATACTTTGCTTCAACATTTTTACTCCTTTAACCTATTCTTTGTGTGGTATTTTTTTATTTATCTTGAGCTTGCACTCCAAATTTCAATAAGTTTATAATAAAACAACTCCCACGGCGACCTAGCAAGCGTCAGGCATTTAAATGCCTTCGTTTCTTCCTACAGCAGGCTCGAACCGAGGATTTGTTTAGGAGAAGGGGTAACAGATCCGAAAATGTGGTACAAAGGGAAGATCAGAAATGCTATTAGGTAATTTTGCGTAGAATTTCTGGCACTTCTGGCTAATCGCAACGATGAGAATGAGTGATGATATGATGAAATTGATAAAGGACCATTAACAAAAAATACCTCTGCCCAGCCCGTAATTCGAACCTGGAACCCATGGTGTCACGGAATTCGGCGAAATGCTGTTGGAACATTAGATATGATCACCAATGTTAGTATTGTAGCTAGTGAAGAGTGTATACCCAACGGCAAAAGTAATATGTCAATTACTATTTTCATTCAGTCTGTTTTTCACTGTGTGATGCTAGTGGGTTAAAAATATAAAAATTCTACCAAACAGATGTCAACATCAGGTTCACATAAACAGAATTCCATCCCTCACTCTTCGACACAAAATGTAGAGTAAAAACAGAATGAAAATAGAGGTGAACAATTTTCCTACAATTATCTTTGCTATTGGCTGTGGAATTGTAGAGTTGCAATGTCATGGTCCCAAGTAACGGAAAAATCTACTCACCTTTCCGGATCCCACAATCAGCAACACAGTCGCTCGGCGTACAGTTTGGTGCTTAGGTATTGTTTACATTCAATTCTCAGAAGTATTCGAATTGTACTGTGTTTTTAAATAAACATTGTTTTCATGTTTTAAAAATGTTCTTGTATGTACCAGCACCATTGAACATCCATGATAAGTCTATGGTTATAACATATTTATAAATTAAATTATACATATTAGCAATGATTATTAAAATGAAGAACTTATCTAAATGTAAGATTTTCAATACGACTGAAATTTGAAATAAGTCGGAACAGGGATTAAAAAGAATGGACTGTCTCGACTAAATCTGCTTGTCTTGTAGACTTTCATCAATGGTTATAAAACAAAAATTACTCCTTGCAGACTGCCGACTTATGGAGCCTGCATCTCTCCCCAATCAACCCATTGCCTTCTTGTTCAATCTGAAATATCGTCAATGTTATTTTCGTAGATTTTTATATATTCACATTAAATACTTCAGGTTCGATAGGGGGGCATGACTCCTCCGCTAGGTACGAGCCTAGACATCTTTAGGAAGAGTCAAATTATTAAATATCATTTTCGTCGGTAATTTATTATAATTATTAAAGAATGATAAATTGCTGACGTATCTTTGAAGATTTTGTATCGATTCACATTGAGATTTCAAATTTAAAGCACGGATGGAAGCCTCACATTCTCTTTGAATATGAGAATAGCCCGTAAAACGGATAAATGATGAAACTGACGGATAAAGCACACATTCGGATATCCGGATTATTCAAATATTCTGATAATTCATACAATCTGAATATCCGATATCCGGATAAAATTTTATACGGATTTGGCCATCACTAATAAACACATAAAGAGCTCAGGTTGTGTTACGTTCATCAGAGACATACTGACAAATTTTGCATCTGGATGTACAGCCCTGAAACATTGACGTCACCCAATATTGTGTGTATGAGCGACACTCACACTAGTGTGGCCAATGTAGTAGACGCTTTTCATACACGACCCCATCACCAACACCCTTGTAGTTTGTGACACGCACGATGCGTCACCTGTTATCCAGAGCCAGATTAACACAAGGCCGGGTTGAAATTCCGAGGTTAATCGGGCGAAATTTTGTTGTTTGTTCAACTAAAAATTCAACATGCTTCTAATGTTTTGCTCGGGTTAACTCCGGCACGGTGATGTTGGGGGAAGGCCAAGCGATTCCCATGGCTTTTCGCTGGCGAATTAATAACATCCTGTGTACCAAATTTGCATAACATTGTCGGGAACGTCATATCCCCCCCCCCCACCCCGCTTGTGGGAAACCTCATACAAGCAGCTGAGATAGCCGTGGACAAAAACGTCACGGTCCGAAATGCATCGGTTTGTCGCTGAAAATGCTCGCACAAACTTCGTACAGGGTGCTTGAAAAATCTTGTGCCAAAGCTTTGTTAGGGGTATAAGTCATTATCGCCCAGGGTATGAATTAAGGAACAAGGTGTTTCTTATGGTTGAGGTGCGTTGAAATAATACAACCCGGCTGTGATTTCAGACCAAATGTTTTACGACTGTGGAAGTGTTGATAAACCTCGATTTATGTTTCTTGTAGAGTATACGTGTATGTTGAAAACTTAGGTGTGCAGGTCATGTGGCACGAATGGGAGAGGAAAGAAGAGTTTATAGGATTCTTGTTGAGAAACCTGATGGTAAGAGACCTATAGGAAGGCCAAGATGAAGATGGAGGGATAATGTTGAGATGGACCTAAAGGATATCGGTAAGGATGGAAAAGATTGGATTGATTTTGCCCAGGATAGAGACAGATGGAAGGCTTGTGTTGCTGCAGCCATAAACCTTCGGGTTTAAGAAGGCCAGAGAGTTAGTTAGTACAGTATACATATATATATATATATATATATATATATATATATATTATATTTCCTCCATCCATGTTTTCACTTCTACGTCTGGATTCGTAACTCCCTGATGTTCCATTGAGGGATTCTCTTCCATCACTAGATCGAAGTATCTCTAGAGGAATATGTTCACCCTTGTCAAAGTATGATTTATCTCTCTTATGAATAATAATTACATTTGGAACATTCCCCAAATGCAAACTTGTTCGTGGAGCAGGAACCATTTCGTACAGTTACAGACACTTTTTGGTTGCAGCGACCATTTTGGGTGATTGGGATCGTTACAACCCAAAATTGTGCGTTATTATACAAGTGTACAAATGCTGGTAAGACACATAAGTATTGTCAGAATGACGATATGTACCCAGATAACGATGAAGAAAATCTGTGCAATACATTACGTATTTGTTATTGTTGTTTAAAACAGCGTAATATTATTATAAATGTATTACTTGTAATGGGCTTATAATGAAAGCCATTATCCTGGCGTTTACATATCTACATCGTGTTAGTATCATATACATATCATACATACATCTAATGTACACCGTTGCAAAGAGTCTCATCACTCTCACATAAATTCTTATATGGTGCTGATCGATCCCATCCTCGCTGCTTTCTGGCTTTCGAGACTGGAGTCGGCTACTTTTTCTTCTCAAATACATCCCCACTTGTCCTAGCTCTAACCACACAGTTTTGTGACAGCCCTAACGTACAAAGTAAAGGATAAAGCTGCCCTCTAAATATTGCAACATTCAGTGTAGAAATATCGGGGGAGAAGAATATGAAGGATATTTGTGAAGATGATGTTGTCAGCATCACGCTTTGGCCGCCTGTATCCCTCATGATACATCAGTGTTGTCCACAGAACCGCACCATGTTTGAAAATTCCCATCTTAAATCACCCATGCCGGGTCAGAGCCCTGCGGTGGATCTCTGATTTACAAAGTACGATGATATAATATAAACTAAACAGAGGACTGTCCACAATATATATATATATATATATATATATATATTGTGGACAGTCCTCTGTTTAGTTTGTATATATATATATATATATATTCAGGGTAAGTGAAAAAGAATGAAACAACTGTAGACAGTTATTATGACGTAACTGGGTCTGCGTATAAAAGAAAGAACAATGGGCGGCCGCTTGTACGCGATGATTCTGTGAACAGAATGAATGGAGGTTTCACAAGAACTTCACAACACACAGATCCAGTCTCTTAGAATTGTATCCATTCACCGAAACGCATGAGAAAATGTTTTTTCACCATTACAATCGAATCAGTCTTTTCTAACTCCAACACACATTACGCCTTCTGCTGGGCACTCGCCATTTTGCCACACTAGCGATCCTGGCGGAGCAGCAGCAAAGCAGCACAAGAGCGCCAACTGGGAATAAAACTTCTAAATTTTTCTTTGTGTTCGTCTTGTTTGATTTTCTATCATAAATAGTTACGTCATAATAACCGTCTAAAATTATTTCATTCTTTTTGGCTTACCCTGCATAACGAAACTTGCAACTCACGAATGCTTTCCATACATTACTAAAACGACCCAACTGTAAGGTTCGCATCGAAGAGTTTTGTGGATTTTCGATATCGCAGGAAAAATATGACACTTCGTTATGTATTCATGGGGCACGATTGTACTGAGGAAGGGGAAAAAATCGTATGAATGTCAAACTAATTTATATGCAGACCATCTGACGCTGTAAGCATAGGGAATACCCCCATAAAACATCCGCATATTGATCTAATTGATATAACGACTTCTTTTGACATTTATATATCTCATTTGTCCCTACAGCAATATTAATAATTTAATTTACGATACACTCTGCCACCGAATAAACTTCGACTGTGATGAGCATAATTTAAGTTTAAAATTCAATTTATTTTAAGCATTTCACAGGAAAATAGTTCATGTACTAAGTGGCAGAAAACTTTCATATGAAATCTAGCAAATTTTCCACTCACTCAGTCATAACATGTAAAGGTGGATTAGCTCTTCTCTTAGTACCAGAGATATATTTTACTGTTTTTTTTTCATATACTATGTTATCTTGGTGACCAAGAACGTTGAGTTAGTTGTTGATTCATGATCACACCATCGAGGTTTTGAGGTTCGAATCCCGGTTTAGGGGTAAGTGGTCCTTTGGGAATGCCCTTTCAATAACTTTATGTAACTTTTTTATAACTTTATTATTATATAATTATAATCGTTCCTTCAGCTTCGTTGTCGTTAGAAACAAAACTGACTCTCTCTCTCATATGTGTGTGTGTATGTGTGTGTGTGTGTGTGGATATATATATATATATATATATATATATATATATATATATATATATATATATATATAGATCGATTTTTTATACTGGCGGTGCCAGAAGGATTGACAGGGAGGAGTGAACGCTTCCCGGTAGAACAGTCGCCATGGGAACAAGAAAAACTCTATAAATGAAAGATTTTTAAGCCCAAATATGCATATTTTGTTTTGCATTTATGTGTATATTAAATGTGACTGCTCCTCTAGAACACATTCCAATCCACTATTCCATGGACACGCACAATGATACATCCATTACAGGCGACATCTGGCTTCGTAGCATATGTTGTCCGCCTAGCAACGTAATATTATTTTACCGAGTTTTAATTTTACTTCCATTCGCAAAATTTTTGGCTTAATCGCGACGTCGAAAATGAATGAGCAGATGGGTCTGAGGAAGAGATAAAGAAATGAAACTCGTGTCCACAGTTGGAATCGAATTCACAACCTTTCATGGCGAGGCGTTTTCCTTTTGTTCGTTTGAAGTCTACTTTATGAACAGATAGGCTTACAGAGACTGGACCTACAAGTGGGGTCTGAACCACTGTGCAATCTACCTCCACCGGGAATGCAACCATGAAGTCCCTTGATGGCAGCGTTACCACTATGCCATCGGAGATGTAGGTGGAGAGTTCAGAACTCAACTCACTCTGCCACCGATTTGGCAACTGAATAAAGATTTGAGTAACATGTGAAAATTGTCTGTCTTTATAACAGAGTGTAACGTTGTACGAAGCCAGAGGACTTAAGTTCGAATTCTGTTTTAAGATGTGGGTGTGTATTGCCCCTTACAATTATTTCATCAGTTTGTCATCATGGTGCTTACACCAAGATACAGAAAGGCGATGCAAATAGGGGATAGATAACATACCCACTGGAATCCAGAATCTTACAATCGAGCGCGTTAAGTTGCCGACTTTCGACCTAGTCGCCGAAAGTTCGAGTCACAGCATGAGAATGGATTCTCTTCACGAGTCTCCCTTAATATTAACCTATTTCATGTAATTCTCATTCTCTTCTTCATTCTCGCTAATAGCTAAAAATTGAAGAAGAACGCCATATAATAACAAAAATACAGAATCTTAGAACAAGGTTGAGGAGGTGCGCAATCTAGAAAACGGAGCGAAGTTGAGAGTATTGACGGAATGATTTTTTACTAACTTAATGCTCTGCTTGGATGAACACAAGTGTTGTCTCTCTTAGTGGCTACGAAGGCAACGAGAAGCGAACTGGTAGCAAGCCGAGTGGATGATTTGGAAACCTGGAGAAGGAACGACACCTGTTATGTCTCTCTGCAATTTTCTCAGGATTTTGCGAGATAAGAGGTCACAGGAGGCGGAAAAAAAGAAACAAGAAATTGAAAGAAATTCCGTCTCAATCTTCTACTAGATGCAGGCCGTCTTGTCGTAGCCCGTTTCCATCAAACTTTATAATTAGTTCTATGATAACAGTCAACTACTTTTCTGTAGGATTAGATTGCAAATTTTGATTTAGGTCTTCGAGATTTTTATCAGGAGAGTGGAAGGATGCCCTTTCCAGTGGGGGAGGATGGAGATTGTTCCCTCTTTCTTTTGAAGAATGAGGTCCGTTGCTTCAAAATTGGATGGAAGGTAATGGGATCTTGTCGATAAAAGAATCCAGGACGTAATCTCAGTGTTTCGTTTCAGGCTGACTGGAGACTTGGATGATAACCGAACATTTTAGACGAGTTTAGTCACTTTTAGAGATTAATTATAACTTAAAGTTCAATCTCAATTAGCTTCTCTACACGTACAGTGAACTGAATACAGAATTTGTAATGTATTTTGTAATTGCATATGTCTTACTTTAGACCCTGATTGACACCCGGGAGATCCAGGTTCGATTCCAGAGGTGGGCGATCTCGGAGGGGAATTTTCTCAGAAATATCCCTGCATGGAGCTCTTGTGGAGTTTTCTGGCCTCTGATGAAATGAGGTACCTGAGCGTAACCAGGTGGAGAGGGATACATGATGCAGGAACACGGTGATAACCATATCGGTGGGAATAGTGAATATGTCGAGACCCTACCTCAACACTTCATATATGCCTTAATGCAATGTTAGAATTGTGTCGTATTTTACGTCTCTATTGTGCTTCTCTTTATCTAATCGTGACGATTTGGAGGAATGATAATTAAGAAATAGATAAAATTGATGAGAAGAATATTCGGCCACTTTACAGAGAAAAAACAGCGTAGTAGCTAAACAATGTGTTAAATTTGTTAAACATGGTTCGTACCCGATGCCTTCGTTACGTTACATTTGGTTGATTGAATTAGGTTATTTTACATCGCTTTTCTGCCACTGTTAGCTAATCGCGACGATGCGGATGAATGAAGATATAGTTAGATGGATAAAAGTACAATCAAAAACACATATGGACGACACAACTCAAGCCCCGCAGAGGATTGTCATGACTGCATGGTCAGGAGCCAGAGTCTCGTTGCCCTACAACACTGCAGTTTCGGGGTGATAGAGAGAACCATTGCGTTACGGAATAATGTTATTTTATCCAAGGGTGGGTCTCTGGTGACAAAGAAATGGGACGTTTTTCACATCAGTAGTAAATTTCACCTTCTGTTCAGGGCGGTCGGTCCCACTATTCAATAGGGAGCGAGTAAGAAGTAACGTCAAGATTTCCTGAACGAATAATACGAGTTACTTGTACCAAGTCCCCACAAATGTGGACGTCAACAGGAGCTTCTACTCATCTGGACTTCTGTTCTTCCTCTTGGGTGTTTGAGTTAAATCGTGGTACTAGGTCGAATCGGTTGGGCACCTATCCTGTTGTCGTTTCTCTTCATCGTGGCCTCTGTCTTCGGTTCCAAGGCTCCTGGTGAATCTGAGTCAGAGTCAGAGCATAGGCTATTGACTCACCCTCTCGGCATCTGCCGCACTCACACGCTAATTGGCTGGGGAGTGGATTCTGGCTTGGGCACCACGGCCAGTCTGTGGACTGAAAACCCTACCGTCCACATCGTATATAGTTGAAGTCCTGATTCGAACGCCACTATACTTCAAAGAAAGTTCCGAAAGATCAGTTTCCCTCGGACCACCATATGTCAAGTCCACGTGTAGCCCCTCAAAACTTTCCCACCAATAGCTCCCGTTTTAAAAACTGACAGTACTTGTCAAGTCCACGTCCAGTTGCCGATTCAGTTTCTTTAGAGATATAATAACATGAGGTTGCAGTTATCTTTGCTACACAGAAAAAACTGGTTTGTTTGGAATTACGATAAAAAGTTTGGTTGAGCTGTTTGGTTATGCATTTTGTTTCCGATAACCAAATGTTCCTTGTAATTACTAAATAAATAATTTTGTTTAAGTATAACAAAAAATTTGATACTCGTAAACAAAATGATACATACGTATGCAAGTAAAGAGAAACAAAAAGTTTGTTTAAAATTACTATATGTGCGTGAGTGTGCTTTCGAATTTGAAATAACGATTGTCCAGTTTCGTCGAATGTAGTATGAACATACTTTGCCGAAAATTAAACTCATATAGATAGATAATTACTCGAAGCGAGTTCTTATGTTGTTGTGTAACCTAATATTCTGAAAAAAAGGTCAGAATATACTTAGTTTATGAGTTTCCTACACCGGCCGCTAGATGGTTCTGTCGGAATGTGTAGAAGAAACATAAGTTTTTGTACAACAAGTAATGGTACTCTTGATTGTAATCATAGTGGAAAATTGTGCTTTAACAATCTTCGAAAGATATGTGGACAATAGAGCTACAAATTAAAGAAGAAAATACACTGCAGTAAATAAAAATGAATCTCCCATGAACAACCTTTTTGATTCTGGACTATATAAGTAAAAGGTAAGTGTGGCGCAGAAAAACAAAAACGCTTCAAAACCTGTTAGTTCATGTGAACTTCCTATTCTGAATGTGTATTTTGAGATCAGTTAGTTTCTAGAAACTATCCACCCTTGCTAAAATTAGCCAGATTGTAACATAAGTAATTATGAATAAATTATTTTAACAAATCGTTTGGTAATTTTGACTAAATTATTTGGTTTTCCTAAACAAATGGACTACATTTTGTTAGATTTACCAAAATAATATTTGGTTTTGGTAACCAAAAAATTGTTTACGACAGACAAATAAAACTTGACCAAATCTTTTGGTACTGGTGAACAATTGTTTGGTTGATGCCTATTTATACAAACGATTTGTTCACCACTACCATTTTTTTGGTTAATCCAAACAAATATTTTTCTCTGTGTAGGTTGTGTCATTGTGTTGAGCTATTTTATACACCATGTGGAGACCTTGAGAGTCTAACGTCGTCGCAGTGAATGAATGCAGGAAAAAGGAGGTGACAACAGCACTTCTCATAAAAACAGAGGCTGGCTCGAAACCAGATACGCATTCGGTCGGCTTCCCCTTGAAAAGATACCGAACTGGCGTTTGAATCAGGACTTCAACTATACCAGAAGCTCAATTTAGTTTCAAAATATTTCCTGTTCTGCAATGAAATGAAACCGCACAAGGCCAAGAAATGAAAAGAAAGATGGTATGTACTAATATCGAACAAAATCGACATCATTACATGCAGATAATTCCCAAGGTCAGGTGCATACAGATATAAAGGTCAGCCCAGCTTCATGCGTTGGGAAAGACCTCGTTATCTTGGAAACTACGCGTGACCTATGATATATTGCGACTGCTCTATTTCCTGCATGATAACGCTAATTGATAAACTGGCGTCCTTATCTCTTGCTGTCATGGTAACCAGTAATTACAGGGCGTTTTGCTTTTCTTTATTATTACGGGTCTTAATGCACGTTCCCTGTACGGCGTGTCTTGTTCTATGGAAGTCTAAGACTGGTCCCGCGTTGTTTCGACACATGGTTGCAAACTGCAATGTAGAACGGATATGTTAAGCACCAGAGTAATATCTTGTAATTTAACACGTGCTCACCAGGTAGTGCTGATTGTCCTAATTCTTTGAGGTTGGAATTAGAGCAACAGAAATGTGTTATAGTCATGGATGGAACAGCGGAGGGCTACGACTTCCTCCTAGGGCGTGGACGTCGGCAAAAAATATATATTTCGTTACATATTAATGGCAAAAGTTCAATTCATTACAATAAACACTGTTCAAGTAAGACTGATAAACATTACGTTTTGGGATACACAGGAGATGTACGATATATATATCTCCTGCACATTGTAACATTCCATGAAGCATATGGAGAGATGTGGAGGTAAAGGTTCGCATATTAAGAATGCCGATCATCTATGAAGATGGTGTGATCAACACCAGGCTCCGCCGCATTTACATTCCTCCCAGGCACCAATTTACTCGTATTAAAGGCTGAATGAACGGCAGAACCTCTCCTTTCAAAGGCATGGTTGGAAAGATTCTCAAGCCCCCGGTAATCGAATCCGGGTTTCCCGCCTGACAGCTTACCCACCGAACCACAATCGCAAATCGCCTACCGTGTGTCTCGCAACAGATGGCTCAGAATTTAGATATCGCTTTCCTGATTTCAGATGACTGCTGGGACACCCCCTCCCATGAGAGTGTTTTGAATTAAGCTTCTACTGATGCATTTATATGTGCCGGATCAGTCTCGAACCCAGGACACCTAATATTGCGAATTATATAACCACAACTTGAAATATTTATTAATATTATAACAAAATTAAATAAATAGCAAATTGTTCAATGCAGTAGCTTAGATCTCAAAGTCAAACTAAACTCAATTTCACAATTCTAGCTGACGCAAACAGTCCGTTGGGTGTCAAAGTGTTCCAAGCAAATATTCCTTTGATGGTCATGGCATTGAGTCTACCTGCTTTCGAGACCAGAGTTCTCTACTACAGCTTTCAAGTAACATATCAAATGACCACACGATGCTAGGCAAACAGAAATTTTTGAAGTTTCCACATGGGATCAATACCGGAGCCTCTCGCATCAAATGAGAGAGCGCTACCAATTAGACCACGCGAGAAGTTCGAATTCGCTCTATCTAAAGTGCGTTATTAATGGTTTAGAATAGAGTGCTTCAAAACCGTAAGTTTGCTCTGTTAATAATCGTCTGTGAATTATTATATACTATTTTAACATACTCAAATTAAAGGAAACTATTTTTGACAAGTTTGAACGTTAATCCAGATGGGACATAGTTTGTTAACATTCTTGAGAAAATGTAACATGCAATTGTAAAGGAAAAAATTGTTATAAATAATATTTACGAGGGCTATTTTTTTTTTAACTTCCGATAGGGCATGAAATCATAACCACAGTGAATAGTGAAATGGGTTTATTGACAAAAGTTACGTACACGTATAATCTACCTTTCAAAGTAATCACGAAGAAAATTCAGAGATTTTTCGTACCGATGCACCAGCTTTCCAATACCCTCTGCAAGGATAGGTGCCGCCTGTCTGTTGAGCCAGGTCTGCATAAGCTCCACATTGGTGTGGAAGCATCGTCCTCCCAATCACTTCTTCATCGCCGGGAAAAGGTGGGAAGCAGTGTTTCTTTCAGAAAATTTGCTCCAGGCGTGCAATTCAGAGAACCGGGAGGGCGTTGTGAATCTCATCTGCGAAGTACAACATATCTACGTTTAACATTGTGAATTAACAGTGGTCGTTCGTGGTTCGTCAAGGAACTTGACGCTGAGCGTTACAGGTGGGAAAGACGTACAGTAATAAAAATAAAGTAGGTTGCGGAGACCTAAGTATACTTAGTAATTTAATGTGGAAAGACATAGATTTTTATTTTAATTTGTCTCTATTTCTTTTTATTAGTGTGTTGTCTAACATTTACATATATTATCTTGTGCAATTAGCATTACAATAGTAAATAGTAAACTACAAAACATCACCTGCTTTTACATTTTATCATCCAGAACAAATTCCGCAATGGTGAACCAGGAAAAATATTACAATTATTAAACTCAATAGAACACATCATGCAAAGCTTAAGATGGCACGAAGAATTTACAGCAACCTTATCCTGCGAGCTTTCTTCGTGGCATATAAATCTACTGTTTTCTCCAGAAAATCATCAGTTGGAATCTTAGGTCCCTCAATGCTTATTATCATGCAATGAATTGAAGTTTCTTGTAGCATTCTACTTCTTGTCCTAGTTAGTATCATATAGGTATAGTTAGTACCTTTCTACGCCGGCTGTCTTTACGGGAATGGTTAGAAGGACTTCACAAAGTGTTTTCAACTCGCAATATCCCACGTCAGCTTCTAAGATTATCAACAATGGATTGCCAGCTTCTGTATTTGTAGGACTTGAGGTCAGAAAGAAGGTTCTTTATTAACTCAACACTTTTCAGTCAGTCCACCTTTGACTCAACAATCGATTTTCTTATCGATTACAAATATACTGTTGTGTATCAATTACAAAGAAAATACCTCGTCGGCTTTGATGACAACGAGTCGGCGCTTTTGGTGTGGAAAGTACTACTGTACATTCGAGATGGGAGATAAGAGATAAGGCTAGTGCGCTCGCCAGTTTTATTCTGCTTTTTCTGTAAGATTGATCAAGTGTGGGCGTTGTAATTTACGGAGGGAAATATAAAGGCAAAAATATTCGACACACAAAGTAATGCGGTCCGATGCGAGGGAAACAACGGTAGCAGAAAAGTTTTATACTTTGGTTTATTTGTTCAATTTTGTCCGGGGGGGGGGGGTGTCAGATGACTGAAAGAAACACTGGTGGGAAGTCACTCGGTACGAGGTCTGGCTTTAGGGAAGATGATCAAACATTTCCCAGTGGATTTGTTTAAGAAGGTCTTGCGTTGATGCAGCAACATGCGGTCGGGCATTCTCATGAAGCAAGACAATGCCCGAAGACAGCATGTCTCTCCGGCAGATAGCTCATTCGACCGTGAATTTGCGCTGCATTGTGCCCCTCTGCCTGTAGAAATCGTATCACCTCGTGCACCTCGCAATTGGCGGGAGAGTCGATTGTAGCAGACATCTCTACGCGCCCGTCGCTCAGCTGCAATTGAAGCTTTGGCCTTGGCAATGGTGGTGGTAGTAGCAGGGGGAACGCCAATCACGCTGCGTGACGCCCTGCTTCCTAGCACTTCATGGGCCTCCTGGCGGCACCATCGGAGGTTGAAAAAAATAGCCCTCGTATATAACTTCTGTAAAATAGGGGGGCGGGATATGTAACGATATTTTTAATATAATGCAATTATGTATATTTTACAAAGAACTCATGGGCAAAAAAGGCTTAAAGGCTGTGAGGTCCAAAATAAAAGATTGAATTTAATTAAGTGAAAGCAAACTACAACACAGTGTGTTGTTAAGAAGATATTGTCTTAATTTTAACACTTTTATTCTCGCGTTATCCACGAATATAGCTCGGCAGCTTCACATAGAAACAATTGTTATTATCTAGGGTTCAATCAGCAAGCAACGTAAAGCGATTAGAATATTAAGTAACCAAGCTGTGCGGAAACAACAGTTTCAACATGTTTACTCCCCGTTCGCCAAATTTGTCAAACACCATCGCACCAAGAAAGATTCAATGTGTAATTATAGAGCGAGCTTTGCTTGCCTCTTCCCAGCGAACCTCTTTGCCGCCAGGGGCAAACCCATCAGGCCCAGAGGGAGAGCAGAAAGAAGGTTAGAAATTTGAGGGGCAAAACTTCACAGTAGTAATTAGCTCTGCGGTGTATTTCTGTACAACTCCCACCGGGCATAAACTCAACTCAAGGCAGTTGCGGGGGAACCAAGATCGGTGGAGATTGTAATGTGAACACTAATTAGACGTCTGCAGTCTTTGATAACACGCGAACTTTCGCAGATAAACCAGGCCCGGCAATCCTCGGGCAGCAAGAATGGTGCTGTTCAATTACGTCTCCGCTTTCTCTCTCTCGAAAGCGTCTCTAAGAACTTCCAGCTCCTCTCAAATCTGCGTATCGCGGCTGATCGAAAACCGATATGGTTATTTTGAATCTCTGCGAAACAGCGAGATTTCAATTGCCAGAAAGGAAATAATGCTCTTCAATTGAACAAATAACTCCGTTTGAAGCCATTTTGAATTCCATCTCATATATCTTCTTTAAAAATTACATATGTACGATATTTTTAGATTACGTAATTTGGACGCAGACTCAATGAACTGATCTATAGTTTACGTTTTGGAAAATTTTGTTTCATGTCCATTTTATGAGCATTAGTCTTAATCAGGATCGGCCACCTTACACATTAGAAAAGGGTTCCGAATATATCTGAGACTAACTGCATTCGAGTTAAATTCCCCAAGTAACTGTTGAGATGCGTTCTCCAAGTTATTTACTACATTGGGGTTACATTATTCAAATAACTAACCGTATTTGTGTTATGTTCTCCTAGGACCTCCCCGATGGCGCAGTCGTCGCCTTGTAATCAAAGGGTCCAGGGTTCGATGCCCGGTGGAGGCACAAGTGGTTCGGATCCCACTTTAAACTGTAGGTCCAATACTGATTAGCCTTACTGTGAACGAAGTGGACTTGAAACGTAGAATAAATCATGTTACGTTCTCCAAGTGACTAATTCCCGACTATGTAGCCCACGTTCTGCAAGTAAGTAACTGAAAGCAAGTTACCTTCTGGGCAGTAAAACCTTCTCTAAGCGATTAACTGCATTCGTGTAACATTCTCCAAGTGAATAACTGCATGGAAACTACGTACCCTAAGGAAATAACTACATTTGGGCTACGTTCCCCAAGTGAATAACTGCATTGGGGTTACGTTTCCTAAGTGAGTAACTGCATTCGAGCTATGTTCTCTGAGTGACTAACTGCGTTGAAACTACGTACCCTAATTGACTAATTACATTGGACTTACGTTCTCCAAACGGATAACTGCAGCCTAGTTACGATCTGAAAGTTACTATAATGATCAGAGAAACGTACTCAAAGTGCTTAACTACATGCGTGCTGTGTCTTCCAAGTGACTACCTGCAATGAGGTTATAGGTTCTCCAAATGTCTAACCGTATTTGAGTTACCTACTTCAAGAGGGCAACTGCAATCAAATTACGTTCTCCAAGTAACTAATAGTTTCTCGAAGTATCTGAATGCAGTCAATACAGTGGATGATTTAATTCGAACTCCAAAAAGGACAAGGAAAAACAAATCAACAAAAACATTAGATCATTAAAGATAGTTTCATGGGAAATAAAAACTTCTGTTCGAATCACCGATTAGTTTGAATTATTCGAATTAAAAATAGTCCACTTTATAAGTAATCCAAGTGATTAACTGCGGCCCATATACGTTTCTCAAGTAAGGATATTCAATTTAAGTTCCATTTCTAACGAGGAAACCTTAATAAGTATCTCTGGAATTGACAGAAGTTACTCTCGAAGAAGAAAAGAACACATGTATTTCAAAAGCGTATGAAGTCACACGAAACTTGCCTGAAACACTGAAGTACGCAACAAACACGCAATCCTATTGCACGCATTCAGCAGGGCAACTTATTTAAGCCATACACCAAAAAATGTTTAGCAGTAGAAGTATCAAGTTAAGCGAATTATCAAACACCCATCACCAAAAGCTTCGTGGATGTTATCTCATTTTGCGGTGACGTGACCAGCTTCAGACGATAAGGAAATCCCTTGTTGCAAATGGTCGAGGGCGAAATGGGGAGGGGCAAAAAACAACATGTTACTGGGCCTGTTTCCTCTATGTTCAGCATTTTCGCCGTTCATATTTAGCTCTTTGGTTAGAATGATACTGTTCTCATAGATAAAACATGTAAGGACTTTCTCCCCACGCCTTACAACTCTAAGGATACTTTCCCCTGCTTTCTCTTTTAACCGTGAAGGCAGAGATTTAACAAGGAACAGAATTTCATTTTCTTCCTGTCTTCCATTCCACTTGATTCTCTTTCTCCTCTTTCACTATCTTCCTTTTTTATGTTTCTCTCTTTCGTAGATTGCCCGTGCTGTTTTTATTTGCATAGCCCACGACAACTCCCCGCAGCATAACGCTGCCTCCTACCAACTTATCAACATGTCTACTGCACCCTTGGGATGAACGCTGGGTCAGCTCAATGTTAGGAAGAAAATTTTTCCCATTTCGAAGAGTTTCTCTCTTTCCCAATCTCTTTCTCCCTCTTTCCTCTACCACCACCAACACTTTTTACCGCAGGCTTACAAACTTTCAGCCATGTTTTTCCCATATGCATTTCTTAAGTTCCCCCGTAGAGGGATAGTGTGGACGTGAAGATATCTTTCATTTCTAGCTTGCTTGCATTGATCGTAACTTCCCGCAAAGTCTCGACACTAACACAAAGTTACAAAACAGCACACAATCCTTTACGAACAACAGAATTAATTTCCACGGTAGTATTCATGACATTCTTTGAGAAACAATTCAAGCCATCACTGTGAAGTAACAATTCATTCGCGACAAGTACCACCGAGGCAATACCTTCTATGTATAAGGCCTGCGCAAACTTTCTTTCCTTGTTGACATACAACACCATAATTGGTAGGTCAGGATCGCGACACATTATCAACATAAAAGTCGCACATGTGTGTTGGATAGGCAGATAACGAACTCAGTTTGATCGTAGTGCTCTTAGTGTGTGCAAAATGTTGAAATCGTGTTGCGATACATCACCTACCATTGGTGACGTTGCGTCTGAACGAAGAAAGCCTGCACAGACCTTGTTTCAAGAAGGCATTGGCTAATCACGGAGGATGAAAATAACGAGCATAACAGTATACTTCAAAGATAAACATTGACCCATTTTGTGTCAGGTGACCGATTACATTAAGTTCTGAACTCAAATGGCTACCATTCGTTGTGAAAGCTTATCCATGTTGTACGGCGACGTCCTATATATTACACTAGAACTTGAAGTCAAGAAGATAACGCACAAAACGTAAGGATTAATCTGTGTCTAATTACAGGCACTATCTTTCCTAGATAGCTTTTCTGTGTTTGGGATCTGAAAACGGAAGAAGGGAAGGCAGGAAAAAACGGGAAAAGGGGGGAAAAAGAGAGTGGTTTCGATAAAGGCTGTTCGACACACGCTTACTCTCCAAGCGTGCCAGAAATCCGCTTCCATCCTGTCCGAACGTTTGTTGGAAACCGAATCACATTCTTCAGGTTTGCCCAACACATCGTACTTTTCAGGTTCCCCGTTGGGGGGCCTCTCCGAACTCCCCCACACACCCTCAGGGGGCTACCAGGCCAGCCAATTGGATAGGGATTCGAAGTAAGAACGTCGATACCCACCCATCCGTCAGCGCTGGGTCGGTTTTGCTAGTTGATCCCAACAAAGGCTTTGTGAAAAAAAAGGCGGGAAGCTTTCTGGCTCCTTCTCGGTCGGTGGTTCCAGGACCAAATCTTCCCCTAATTCCTCCTTCGTTGTCAGCAGTCGCAGGGTAGCGGAGATAAGGGATAAAGAGATAAACAACGGAAGATAGAAAGGAAGAGAGAGTTTCCGAAAGAATGGAGGTAGAGGAGGGAAACAGACGGACCAAGGGATAAAGGACTTTTTTAAAGACAAATCTCGTTGTGATTTTTCGCAACTATTCCGGTCGCTCTTGGTTGCCCACTTATAAAACACTTCCCTTGTTGCATTTGGAATGGATGATATTCAACGAACAACTCCCCCCACAATTCATTGCGCGAATACACGCCCGCCGCCATGATTCCGGCAAACGTTTCGGAGCGTGTTGGAAACACGTTTGATAAGTATTGCGCTCACAGCTTTTGTGGCAGTGATTCAAGGTACAAATATATCAATTATGTACCAAATGTAGTATTTCACATTTTGCTAAGACTCGTAACAATGACCAGAGTTTCAAAAAAATGCTATTTGTCACAAAGGAATGTTGTATAAAGCTACGTAACATACGAAAAAAAAATAGAGGACTACGGAGCCTGTTTCTCATGGAGTCAATCGGGCCTATCCGACAGTGCAGTGGCTAATGCTATCCGCTTGTAATCGAAGGATCCAAAATTCGATTCCCGGTGGAGGGAATTAAAAACAAAATTGTGTACTATGTTTTTTAAGGCAGTTTCGTATCTCATTTTTCGTATGTGTATTGAGACAGGCATAGAAGAGATGCTGAAAAGTGTATACAAATATACGCATACTGCGAATGCATTCGCTGATTGATAAGCAGTATTTCAAATTTTCTGTGAACATTATTAGAGATCGTACAGCAGCCACACACGTTTCAAAGCATTCGGATGTAAAGAGTAACACAAAAGTCATATAACGCTAGCCATCAACACAGTACTTGCCTTTCAAATAAGATTCATATTTCACCCCGCATTGGAAAAATCACGCCATCTTAACCACAGAAAAAACTGTATGAAGGTATGATGTTCTCACACAATTAATACATAAACAATGGCACACACATACAAACCCATACGCAACACATTAATTCACCAAACCGAAACTTCATTTGAAAATATAAAAAAGTGTTCCCCTGTGCATAGCACTACGCCATGAAGGCGTATAGGGGGTGTGGGGGTAACGCCCCACACTTTCTTGATCCGGTCGTGAGTGGGGATGATGTGATCAGCATCACGCCCCTAACCGCCTTTACCCCCCAGGGTTTCCCCCAGGTACCCATGTTATTCGACGCTGGGTGGGCGCCGGGGCCGCTTCCACCGTTAGAAAAGTTCCCGGATTTGAACCGGCCGGGGATCGAACCCGGGACCTTGAGCATGGTAGTCAGACGCGTTACCGACTGAGCCACCGCGGTATAATATACAATATTATATATTGTATATTAAAATATACAATACAATTTAAAATGTTAAACATCGGCTCATTTCCATGCATGCATTATTTGCCTCGCTTCACGCTTGCTAAGGCTTGCCGGACTGAATGCCAGACCATGCGGTTTTGGCCAGATTTTCCATCATGCTCTGCGCCGCTGACGTCACAATTGAATATCATCCATTGTCTATTACAAGCACTTTGTCTCAATATGACCATGCAGTATCGTAATGAACCAAGGTATCATCTAATTCTCTACACTGGAGGCCCATTATATTTCGTTTTCGCTTATCTTACGTTGCTTTTCTGACATTATAGCTTAACGGTTAATCTAACTTAGTGTAACGTCCTCCACTCGAATGCCTAACAGACACATAATTGTCCCAAAGTTAGCATGAAACTCCAAATTAACTCTCCAGGCTTGCTGGGTACTAAAACAACACGAATTTATAAGATTAGACAATGTTGTGTGATCACACATGCGTGAGATCAATCTGCACATATAAATTTACACCCAACATACAGATTTATTTTCTTTGCTTTACGTGAGCCACTTAGCGCCATAAAGGATGAAAAGGTCAATTCTTATAACATTTCAATCACTTGGCACGAAAAACGCGAAAGTTTCTGTACGTAATTACTCCTGTACTTTTGCGTATAGCCAAAAACATGCAACGCAAAAAAACACTGATTGTATTTACCAGTTCATGTTGACTTTTTATTTCTGACCCCAGCCCGCTGTTAAGTAGTAAAATAAGACACGGTCTTGCCAGTGAGAAGTGTCATTTTTCATTGGTAGGTCATGAAACATTTTAGAATATTGACGTTCACTAAGTTCACTTAACGGCTTTACCTTCTAATTAAAATGTTCAGTAATATAATTAATATTATTTGAAGTAACAAACGGTTATATATCTTAACAATTCAAACAATCCCTACACTTCATAGTGGGTCTCAGAAAGGACATACCATATTTTGTAATTTTACATTCCTTAGAACAGCATATTTGAATTCTAATTAATGGGATTTCATATCAACACAAAACTTGTAATTGTATCCTTTTACAAAATTGTCACTAGAGGTCACTACTGTTTAATAATAAACAAATAATAGCTCTGTTTCTAGGTAACAACTATTTTCTCATGATAGCAGAAATTCTAATATAAGAAAATATTATGTAATTGGGAAATGAATTTTAGAAAAATACTGCAGGTGTCTTTAACATTTTAACTATTACAAACTGATTTTTTACAGTATTTTATGCGATGTAGTTGAATAGAACTGGTGAAATAACTTTGTTCTATCTGAGACCCAAACATATAGATGGGCCAAGAAGGGCACTTGGGCCCAAAGTACACAGTGTTCGTCCTGAGGCCCAAACCCTTTGGCGGGCCAAAAAATGACACTTAGGCATTTAGGATTTTTTATACTATTTTTCCCCAAGATTACATAGTATTTTTATAATAGATTTTTTTTTAAGGGAAGAATAAAAAGTTGTGCAGTGTAGGGAATATAACCATAAACAGGCAGAGTTGTTACATTAGATTTCCTTGGAATGATACACGTTGCTTGATTTGTGCATGGATACTAAAAAAGCACATTGCACACAATAATGTACACACACACACACACACACACACCATTAAGAAATTGAATGGTTTGAGGGGAAAGTTCACCTATAGTCTTTAGTAAGGAAGTAGGATGTCATGTACTCTAAATTTTTTCTTCTTCCAGTACACCCGAAGTAACGAGAGACAATGTAGTTACAAAATGTTGCAATTTCACTGGAAAAGATGGGAAGGAGTTAACTTACCTGTAAAGTGGTTTTCCAGCTGATTCTCGGAACCATAGCACCATGTACACCCTGTCCTCTCTCGTGAGCGGGGTAATGTCACAAGGCATGTCGGCACTTCTACCCACCACTGCATCCACGCGTACAGTCGTCACTGAAAGGTAGGAAAATTTAAAATTAAATTCTGTATGTATACGTAGGGTTCATTATCAGCATTCAATGACTATAGTATTGCTCTATACTCAAGTAGTTTTCTACGTAATGTTTTATGTTAGGAGTGGGGGGAAGTCTTTTAGAGCCTTATTACTTGTCAGTTTACTAGTTAGATTTCATTTGGTAAATTCCAATGCAAGCAGAAACCTAAGGAAGGCTGAATTGTGCAGATAACTATACAGAATAGTGGGAGATAATTCGAAATTGGTCGCAGATTAATTTGGAAAACTGGTCATCACTTGGCTTTAAAGAAAAGCTCACAGAGCTCAACTCTAATGTATTAATGAGCACATCAATATTACAAAACATCTCTCCTGTCCGTACTGCATGAACTGCTGAGCCATACATATCGTAGTAGGTAACAGAAGTCATGCCCACAGAGAGGAACTTGAGCGCTCCACAACAGTGTTAAATTTTTACACCAAGGAACTAGTTTCGCTCTTCAATTTCTTCCGTGCCCAGCCAGATGACCAGATAGAGAATCTAAGATTCCAAGTTCACCTGTAATTCATCATGTAATTACATCGTATCTGTTAATGTACAACTATGTCCATTTATCAAATATTATATAACTGTTTTCTTGTAAGTAGAGAATGATGCCGGAACAGAAGTTATCTAATTGGAACTACTATGTTCTGCGCCCACGTATATGTATCGACATGTAAAATGGCCCTTCAAAGTTGACTTGTCGGAAAAATAAATGTGTATCGCCACGTCCAAATACATCCATTGGCGGGTACAATGTCTTCATATTCTATTTTATATGGCTATGAAGGAAGATTGAGTTTTGCTTTAAACAAACTTCATGCAGAGATAGGATAATCCGATCTGCTGGACCTACAGTTTAAAATTGGATCCGAACCAGTATGTGCCTCAACCGGTATCGAAACAGGAATCTCTTGATTACAAGGCAAGGACGTTACCACTACACCGTCATGGAAGCATGTAAAGAAAGATTCAGTTCTCCAGATAGTGACTATGTACTAGTTGCCTACTATTTATGGGGAGGAAGGCACGACTTCATGTGTATATCCTGTGCAACAATGTTGCATGTTGCCCTGTTTTTTATCCTCAGACAGACCTACGCATTCGTCACAGCATTTGAAACTTTTGGGCTAGGAAAATCCATTGGATTGATCTCGTGAAATCAATAGATCACGGTAAGGTATTACGGTGACCAGAATACCCACAAGAAATATTAGGAATTGCATTGGACGCTCGTGGTTAACTGAAATATAAAACGAAACAGTACTAAGAAGTGGAAAGTTGTAACAGTACAGAAATAAAACACGGTAAGAAGAAACTCGGAAGCAGAAAAGGGGGAGGACGCAAAGCGAGATCAGAAAGTGAGAAATTAGCAAAACTAGACAAGAGAAATTCTCCTGGTAATTCCTGGAACACGAGAGATCGATTATCCGTGAAACGCTCCACGCTCTTAACGCTCAGAATGCGCTGTTTTCGCACGGTACACTCCTCCATAATTTCCCTTCCTACCACTACACACATATCTCCCTCTTTCTCTCGTTTTCCGTAACCCTTAGCTCCTCTAGGACCATGAACGTGTTCTGAAAGACTGAAGAATATGCTCCTTGTAAGATATCATTGACTTGGCAAACCTCTTCGTCCCCGGTAAAGAGAAGAAAATAAGAAAAAGAGAAGAGAGGAAATGAAAAAAAAAGGAAACGAAGAAGGCAAGATAGAAAAAGATAGCAAGCATCAGAGCTGTGAGGAGTAATTGGATTGGTTGGAGAGGGCAGATTGGGTGGGAAAAAGTAAAGGAAGGAACAAAATAAAAAGAAATGATGTAGAAACGATGAGAACCCGCTTCCCAAGTCCTTGGAGTAAATTTACTTCATCATCCTAGGGACACGTAGGCAGGCGTTCTCCTCCCTTCCCCCGCTTTTCCTGGTAATTCTGGAGCGGTGGGAGGACGGGTGGGGGAGAGTGCGATCTTTAAGATTGGGGAGAAATTGGACCATAATCAGAGAACACGGCAGAAGCATACTTGTGTGTATAGCCTCACGTATTACGGGGATGGTTACGTGAATTCAAATGCGTAGGGCAGTGTTAAGCTCAAAACTTAAGGTTATTGGAAGAGATCTTACTGTAGGAATGAAATTTGCCCATGCTACACTAGATTACGTTTCTTTACAATTTAAGAGGCCTTGAGGTAACAGTAACGTATAATAGCCAACTGCTAGTATTACCATAAATAAGTCAACTAATTCATTCACAGGAGATCTGATCACTCAAAAATTAATACTCAACATGTTTTAAAAATTTACATAATTTTGCTATAATAGTTTTCCAATACATCCAATACTTGCATATGGTTATGAATTGGGGAGCTCATCAACTCAGTGTAGCATGTATAAAAAATGAAATATGTTATGTCACATGTAAATACCATGAGTGGTTGTAATATCTTACAAACTCTGTATTTTAACAGAAGTAAAAAAAAGTGTATTTGTACTAGAGATGGAAAGTTCCGTTCATTTTTGAGATTCGTTCTTTGTGAACTAGTTCAGCACTGGGATTCGTTCAAAAGATTCGTTCGCGAACGAATTCACTGATCCGGTTCAGAAAAGACTGACTGACAAGCTGGATGTTCTGTTTCCTCGAATCCGTTCGCGAACGAATTCACTGATCCGGATCAGCCTGGCTCGGCCCGGTCAGAAACGAGCGGCCGACTAGAACATATGTTTGCTTTTCTGGAATGCAGGAGGCCTGCCTACGAGATCCAATCAGATCAGAGAAGAATCTTTCGGAAAAGTCAATAACCTTTGATGTGGATGTTACAAGAGGGTTGTCTTGTGCTTGTCACTCGCCACCCGCAGCAGCTAAAACGGGAATGTAACGGGACTTGACTTTGCAAAATAAAAAGGAAGGAAGGGGGACTTGCTTTGTTTGCAGAACCAGCTACCGTCTTTCGGTGTAATGCAATCTGTGTGTATGGGAATTGTTCTAGACATGCCGCGGCATGTGGAAGCCATAACCGTTGCATGGAAATTACCTTTACAGCCATGAGTTAGTTCCCTTGAATAAGGTTTTGACTGATTTTAGGAATTTATAATGCTTCCTTCTTTCAGGAAAAAAACTAACAATTTTAACAATGGAGAAAGAGTTATGTCAGTAGGTAATCGTGTGGTTGTTTACTTATTACTCCATATTAACAAGAAACAATTATAATCAAAAACATCCCCCCATGAAAATTGAGCAACTTCATTCCAGTGTCCAGCCTTAGTGCTTGAAACCACATACCGTTTAGTACAAACACACATAAATAGTGGCATTCTTCCTCATCGATTGCATATTATTTAGGTTTCCAAATGCTATTTTAACATTCTGTTTGTTTAGTTTGGTTTCTTCTTCAACGTTCATTGAAAACATTAAAAAATAGGTCGATTTTCTATCTCTTCAGACGTGTCGTGGCGATGAGGATAAGTGATGAAAAATGTTCAAGCAAGACTCGAACCTTGAACCTTCGGAAGCGAGATCATAATTAAACCACTGAATGTGCTCGATTACTGAGGC